>NC_056749.1:708107303-708232303 GCF_019279795.1 Protopterus annectens | reverse complement strand
ATGACTGTCAGTTGTTTTCTAAGGAAAGTTTAAGATTTGATAAAAGCAGGCAGAGTCCATCTGAGTCTAGTGATTCTTTCCAGAGTACTGTTGCTTTCATGAAGCTGAGATCAAGATAGTTAGAACTGTGTCGGTCTCTTTCACTGGATTACTCCCCTGTTTGCATTACATTTGTAATCTCAGTAGAAAATTAAAATTATGGCCTTGTTTGAGCTTTGCCTACCTGTTAGACTTTTCTAGCATCATGAAGTGTTATATTTTTTCACTTCAAATATTATTTGTATTAGTGTGTTAAGTACTGTTCATGATTTAAAAATCTTACTCCTAAAGAAAAAAATGTTTTTCTTCAATAGTTTGATCATGTATGGCTTTGTGAAGCTGATGAAAGTTGTTGAGCAGCTTGATGGTGACTTCTTTTTCACGGACTGCCTCTTCTTTGGTGCCATTATTTCTGCTACTGATCCAGGTATTTTCATTATTCTTTCATTTTTTAAATGTTATAGAAACTCTTGCTGTGATTCGTTTGCTGTATGTGTTTAAAAGTCCCATGTGTTGCTGCTTCCATTGCTGTCCGTTCCTTTATTGCTTGCGCTGCACTTCTCCTTTTACTGTGGAACTTTATTGGGACATTATACTGCATGTGACATGTGAAAGACTGTTTTGTGTTAGTGTTAGATTTGTAAGTTTGGCTTACTGGCACTGCTACAAGTTACATGCAATGCTGGTAACAGTGAGCCTTCACTGTTAAATGACTATAGGAGAGAAGACATCAGCGTATTACTAGATACTTAGCTCCTGATTGGTGAGTGACTGATAACCTCTGACAGCTTTAGCACTTGCCACATTTGATGCAGGCTACCACAAAAATAAGTGGAGAAAGGAGGTAGAAGTACTAACACCTAGGTCATGTTTGGTGGGCATATGCCACAATGAGTTCAGTGTATCATTATTGGGAGTTGAACAGTGATATACTAAGTACATGCTTTTGTCTCTCCTGTACTTTGCTGGTCTGGAAGACTGTATATCTGGAAGTTGTTAATATTTAATCAGCTTGCTGTTCCATTGGTGCAGTGGTAATGCTTTTGTTACTTTTGGCTTTATTAATTTGAGCATGGGCTGCAAGTATAAAGGCAGCAACATATCTTGGAAGGCATACTTCTCTAAGTTAAGAATGTTTTTACTTTGCTGAGATGCTACTGCCTCAGTGAATCAAAGTCTCCATACAGCAGAAGAACTGAAGAAGAGGGTGAACTATGCCTGGTATGGTTTGTTAGACATGCATTCATTGTGTGCAGATATTCCTTGAGCAGTTACTTGAGGGGGATATCGCTAATGTTACTGAGGAGAGTTGTACGTGGAATGGTACTGTACCTTAAAGTTTAAACTCTGTAATGTCTGCAAAGGAAACAGAACTAGTGCACAAACATCTTTGTGCCAGGGGTCGTGGTATAAGCAAGTTCTACGTTTTTTCTATATGAGCAACACCTGATGAATTAAACTGGCAGATTGTATGGGCTATGTTGATTGTCAAAGACACTTGCACTAGGCCTACTGCACAGAGTAGAGAATCTACACATAAAACTACTTAGCCTGAGGCACTTAAAGGTGGTAACCTTCCTAAAACACTAAGATCTCCTGCACAGCAAAACGAAAAAAGGGTTCTCAGCTACCATGTAAACACTCCATCAAAACACCACTCATATCAACACATAGTAACACTGTATCCAATGCCTCTACTGCTAAGCCCTTAATGCATATCAGCACACAACCAAATTTCCTGGTCATTGGTGATTCTGTAGTGAGGCACACTGATGTCCCCCTCACCAGACTGATTAAGGAGAGAGTCGCGGTTAGCTGTCTTTATGAAGATAGGATCCATCAAGTCACACAGACACTCAGATCATTGAACCACGGGTACCAGTATGACTCTCTCATCGTCCATGTGGTTGTTAATGACCTGAGACGTGGCTCTCTTGACAGTATGAAAGGAGACATGATCAAGCTTATTGATTTATGTATCTCAGGCAAGTATGAACCTAGCACAGAGTGACATACTGCCTTCTCCAAGGATGATGCCACATTACCATCAGGAAATGATTGTTTTAACAAGTGGCTTAGTTTATGGTGTTGTTTCAAGGGGATGTGATATTTGACCGCCTTGGGGGACATGGTTGACAGGCCACACTGCTTTTCCAGGGATGGACTGCCCTTATCCCTCTCTAGGCTTTCAGTATTGGCAAAGACCTTTTTCATCCCTGTAGTGCCTTTTTTAGGCAATGCCAAACTGAGAAATCTTAACAAGACATTCCACTTCCTACAAGCCTTACTCTTCCAGGAAAGTGTAGACATCTGTGTAGTAATGGAAACATGGTTTAAAGTCACGAAAAGTACCCTGGCAGTGCAAGGTTATAATGCATTTCACACTTTTAGACCAGCTACTGCACAAGAGGGAAGTAAAGGCGGAGGAGTCTGTCTATATTAGTTAAAGTGTATGACCCACTGAAACTCGTACATGTGCAACTTACCATAAACAGGGTGCTGTACCATGTCTTTGCAACATGTAGGTCCCCCTCCATGTCTCAGGAAACCCATACTACCTGTCTCAGTGTACTAGAGTCCCACACTGTTCAATGCAATATGATATTTATGGGGATCTCAACTACCCCTCAATATGATAATCCTATACCACGTCTAATGCACAAGCCTTGCAATTCCTAAACTTTAATACCAACATTCTGGAACAGTTGGTCCATTCCCCTGCCAGGGGGCAAACATCCTTGACCTTGTATTCACAAACTTGGGGAAGCGATGTTCCTCACCCAGTGTAATGTTACTCATCAGATCTGACCATAAAGCAGTATTGCTTGAAGTAAAAATTAAATCCAGGGAACCAGCAAAACCAAAAACCTTTAGGAACTATTTCAAAGCTAACCTCTCTACTAAGCAACACAAGGGCTAAATTCCAAGCACCCCCAAACCCAGTAAATACCATAGCATATGCTGAGCTATTTACAAAATCCTTGTACAGCCATATTGATAACATATGCTGTGTCTGCTCTTGTTAAGAATATGACAAACTCAAAAGAGAAGCCACCTTGGTGGAATCACAGTATCAGTCTGTTATACTACAAAAGAAAAAAAATCTTGGCTAAGCATAGGAAGAACAAAGCCCAACATACTGAAAACCCTCTGACCAATCTAAACTGACAGCTAAGAGGGTCAGTTAATACTTCAAAGGTGAGCTATGAAGACAGAATAGCTTCTCGGGCAAAGGACAACCCAGAGATTTCTACACCTATGTCTGTAACCTCAATGTGAATATGTAACAATATTCAGAACTTATTGTAAATGGCATCATCCAAACTGAAATGGAAGCCATTGCCAACCTTTTGGCTGACGGGTTCAGCTCATATCCCCTCTCCCCAATAGTCCAAAGGAAGTGCTGCATACCACAACTTCCCCAACCATCACTAGAGAACAGGCCTTCAGTACTCTTTCCAAGGCCAAAAACACTGCATTGATGGACCCTGATGACATCCTGGGATGCTTACTAAATTGCATGAAACATGACCTCTCTGGTTCACTTCAACCACTTTTCAACTGGAGCCTACAGTCAGATTTTGTGCCCAAGGAGTGGAAGATGCCTGCATTCATTCCCCTGCCCAAAGGAGTTCCATCCACCAATCCCAGCAACTACATGCCCATAAATCTGACCAGTCTCATGTGTAAGACCATGAAAAGAATCATCGTGGACATACGTAACCTGCAAGTGCTGGATCAATCACAGTTTGGCTTTGTTAAAGGAAGGTCATGCCCAATAAATCTAGTGGACTTCTTTGAGAGGGTCAGCAAAGCAATGGATTAGGGCAGGACTGACCATATAACTTACCTCAACCTGGCCATGGCATTTGATACAATACCCTACTCAGGCATTATAATAAAGCTCACTAAATGTGGTATAAACCCTTTTATCACCCACTGGTTAGCCAACTGGTTCATTGGTAGGACCTAGAAGGTCAAAATTGGTGAGGCCACCTCCACCAAGACACCAGTCACTAGTGGAGTCCCCTAGGACTTGGTACTGGGCCTACTACTCCTTTTTGGCACCTGTTTCTCCCCAAGTGGTAGCAAATGCTAAAGATTTATGGTTGACTGAGTTTGTAGATGATTGCAACCTGGGAGCTATCATCAACTCCCCTGCAGACACTAGCGTTCTTCAAGTAGGCTGGTTTCTGATTAATTAATGGGGTCAAAGCCAATGTCTTAAACCCAGCACTAAGAAATGCATAATTGTACCCTTTGGGAAATCAACCATCCTGTCTAATTACCATGTCGATAATATGGCCCTAAGAACTGACCCAGTGGTCAGGGATCTGGGTACTCACATAGACAGTAGCCTTACCTTTGACCACCATGTGGCCACAGTGGTGAGAAATCTGTTTGTTGCTCATCTTATAAGTAAGGGCATGGTATCTAGGTGCAGAGAGGTCATTATCCCACTGTATTGTGCCCTTATCAGACCAATCATAGAGTACAATGCTCTCTTCAGTATGTGCCTGACCAGGTATATGCAACATCTAGAGCAACCTCAAGAGGTTCCTTACAAAAAGAATGCAAGGTATAACAAACCTGTCTTACACAAAGTGCCATAAAGCTCTTTCCCTCTACTCTATCTCCTATAGATTGCTGACAGGTGATCTATGCCTGACTTACTAGGCATCCGCAAACCCTACAGTTATGAATCCCCTGTATGTCAGACAGTACTAGAAATACAAGATCTAAGGACCTGAATTTTTTTCTGTGACTCACAGAACATACTGGAGAGACAGATGTGTTCCAGAGACTGACCCTCCTATGGAACAGGCTTCCCATCCATGTGATGCTGAGTTAGTCTATTACCCAATGTAAGTGCATCCCAGACCAGTGGATGAGGAACAAGAAATTTACACAGGGCCTCGCACCCATGTCCCTTATGGAAAGATATAGCTTGTAAATGCTTGGCCCTCGGTGACCTATTTGGATAAGGGACATCGTTATTTTATTTGAAAAAGCTTGACTAGATAAGCCTAGGAAAGATCTTTGAATCTGTGACTCATTCTAGTTTCACCTGTAATATGGAAACCATCTTTCTGGACTTTCAGGTTTTTGAGTTTTTGGTTTGGGGTTATTCTGGATAATAAATTAGGGCATTTCATACCTGTGCTCAGTTTACAATTCCCTATTACTGTGCAATCCAAAGCTTATTCCATCAGATCTGTTGCTACTTCAACAGTCTTCTTTAGAAATTCTTTAGTCGATAATATTTATGCATTGGTAACATTATCTACATTGCACAATTTTACAAAGCGTTACAAATTAGATGTTATCCCCTGGCTTGCTTTGGAGCTACTATCTCCTGCCATGATGCAACCCTTGTGTTCTGTAACAGAGGATGTTCTTCATCTCACATTGCTGCAGTCATAACCTGTGGGTAGTCCGCTGTCCTCGGTCGGCCCGAATACCAAAGTAGTAGGCTGGCGTCGGTCATGGTCGCTCAGACCTGACGTCAGTATGCCTTGGTACTAAAGCGCATGACCGACGTCATATCCCCAGTCTTTCTTGCCGCATGGTCCGAAGCAGAAGCAGCGTTTGCAAGTGCCGTTCGGCGTCCTGAAATTTTCGTATTCTGAGTTTCAGACCGAAAACCAAGTTGGGCTAAGTACCCGTTAGAATATTTTTGTCTTTTCTTGCCTCAGTTAAATCCGGATGTCAGAAAAAGTGAATAATTGTATTTCTTGTGGGAAACAGATACCTCATAGGGATTACCACTCTCTGTATTCCTTGCTTGGGGCCTGAGCACGACGTAGTCGGGTGTCGCTTTTGTGCTAAATTTAATAAGCGCACCATTAAGCGTAGGTTAGATTGTGCTAGGCTTGTCTTCGGTAAGCGGTGTAATTACAATATGCCGTCAGATCCTCCGACTACCGCTAAGAAGCGTAAGGAGAAATCGTTAAAATCCAAGCAGGATGAGTCGTCCGTTCCGGACGCCGGTTCTTTAGAAACCACGGTGGAATCTGTGGATCCGGCCGAGGTTTCAGTTGAGTCTCAGGGGGAACCTTTAATTTTGCAAGATGTGGCCTCTCAGGAGTCTGGTCAGGCTGAGGGGGCCTCTCAGGTTGCTGTAATCCCTTCTTTACATAAGGTGGTTAGGCCTTCTCCCTCTGTCTCTAAGGTACCTTCCAAGGCCAGGCCTGGTTTGTCTTCCTCTGGCGTCAGTCCTAGTTCTGCAGGTTCTGTACCTAAAAAACATATGCTTAAAATGGCAGAAGATTTGATATCCTTGATCAGAGGTTCTATGCCCCCTCCAGATAAGAGGCCTAGGGTGGAGCCAGAGGTGGAAAGATTGGAACATTCTTCAGATTACTCAGAGTCTTCGGCTGAAGACATTCAGGATTTTCCCCCTTATTCTGATTCAGACGCAGAGGATTCTAGTCCTTCTGCTTCACCTCCAGAGGATTTTTCTTTTTCAGAAACCCTGCATTCTATGAGGGAACATTTTAAATGGGAAGGTCAGGATTTCTCAGATTCCCGAAAGAGGCTTAGGGAATTCTTATTTTTACCACAACATAGGCCCTTGGCTATACCTCCTGTATTGGATGTTGTTCAGGATGTTTTCTCTGAGGCTTCCCTTAATCCAGACTCTTTGCCTCCTGCCCCGGTTAAGCCAGATAGGTGTTACAGAGTGCCAGAGGCTCATAAATATTTGTATAAGAGCCCTAGGGCTGACCCAGAAACTATTAGCCAGGGACCTAAGGGTGTCAGGGCTTCTGTTGTAAAGAATCCAGTTCCCATGGATAAAGACTCTAGAGCTTTGGATAGGTGGGGTAAAAAAGTGTATACCTCTTCCACTCTTGCAATGAGGGCTTTGAATTGCCAGTTTCATATGCTAAAGTACCAGAATTTTCTTCTTAGTCAGTTGAAATCTAAGGTAGATGCTTTAGCAGAGGGCATAGAGTGTAAAGAATTACAGGATTTGGTTCATGACTCTGATCAGGTGGGTAAGCATTCTTTGCAGTGTGGTTTTGATGCTTTACAGGCCTCTTACAGGGTGGCTGCTACTGGATCAGTTATTCGTAGGCACGCCTGGCTTAAGGATCAGAACTTGTCAGAGCATGTTAAAGCTCGAATTTTGGATGCTCCCCTTCAGTCTGAAGTTTTGTTTGGATCTCCTGTGGAGTCAGTTTTGAAGAAAATGGAAGACAAAGCTAAGTCTATGCAGACTGTTAAGGATTTTTTGCAGGTGCAGCCCCCTAAGTTTAGCAGAAATTGGCCTACTAAGGGATGGGCTTACCCTTCTTATGATTTACAGTCTAGGGGCAGATCTAGACGTGGTAGGGGCAGAGCTCATGCACAGGGTTCTTTTAGGCCTAGGACGTGGAGTTCCCCTGCACAGTCTACAGGTGAGGGTAGGGGCCAGTCCTTTCACAGACCCAATGACCTGCACCTTCAGCTGCCCGATCCTTCCTGTCTGGCAGCTCCTCTGGGAGGAAAGTTGGCACTTTTCAGGCAAAATTGGCTTTGTCACCCAGGACAAATGGGTGTTGGACATTATAAACCGAGGCTACAAGTTTTATTTCCACACATTGCCCCCTTTCAAAGGCATGCCAGACGTTCCTCCTCAGCAAAAGGTGGAGGCTCACAAACAGATTTCTTTACTTCTTCAAATGGGAGCTATCCAGCAGGTCCCTCCGTCAGAAGTGGGCCTAGGGTTTTATTCTCGCCTGTTTCTTGTACCAAAGAAGGGAAACACTTGGAGGCCAATTCTGGATTTGTCTATTCTCAACACATACCTAGACATTCCAAAATTCAAAATGTTGACTTTGCAACAACTTCTGCCTCTGCTAGGCAAAGATCACTGGATGGTAACTCTGGATCTCAAGGAGGCTTATCTTCATATACCTATCAGGCCCAGTTGCAGGAGATTCCTGCGTTTTCGGGCTGGGACTTTACATTATCAGTTCTCTGCATTGCCCTTTGGCTTATCTACTGCGCCCAGGGTGTTCACAAAGGTTCTGGCTCCGGTGATAGCCTTCTTAAGGTTAAGAGGAATACAAATTTATCCTTATTTGGACGATTGCCTGATTCTTGCTCAAGACAAAGACAAGCTACTTCACCATCTTCAGTATGTTATGGCAGTGTTAAGGTGCCTAGGATATTCTGTGAACGAAATAAAGTCCAGTCTAGTACCCTCTCAGGACATGTGCTTTCTGGGTGTGAGACTGAATACAGCCTCTCAGATGGCGTTTTGACCCCGGACAAGCAAAGAAATCTTACCCTTTACTTCCAACAATTGTCTCTCCTGTCCAGGCTGACTGCAAGGACAGTCCTTCAAGCCTTGGGGTTCATGGCATCTTGTATTCTGGTGCTTCCCAATGCCAAACTGCATATGAGGAAGCTACAATGGTATCTCAAAAGTGTATGGACTCAACACTGCCACGATTTGGACACTGTCATTCAGATAATACCTTGCATTCAAAAGGAATTTTTGTGGTGGGCTCAGGAATGTCACCTAAACAAGGGACTCTCTGTGACCCGACCAGAGGCGAGTCAGATCTTAACGACAGATGCCTCAGACAAGGCTTGGGGAGCACACCTCAATGGAAAATGGGTTCAAGACATGTGGCCTGCCAGACTTCAACATTTGCATATCAACATGAAGGAGATGTTAGCAGTCCAATTTGCATTGATGGCTTTCAAGGATCTACTTCACCCAGGACACGTGTTGATTCAAACAGACAACACTACTGTCATGTGGTACATCAACAAGCAAGGGGGAACCCATTCGTACCCTCTTTGCAGGCAAGCTATGATTTTGTGGGAGACTGCTCTCAGTTTGCACCTCACTCTTCAGGCAAGGTTTCTGCCAGGAGCACAGAACTCCTTAGCGGATGTTTTGAGCAGACAGATGGTGGATCCCCACGAGTGGAAATTGGATCCTCATGTATTTCGACAGTTGACAGTGCTTTAGGGGACTCCAGACATAGATCTGTTCGCTTCTCCACTAAATTTCCAGCTGCCAAAGTTTTGCACAAAGCTGTTTCATCCAAAAGCTTGGAAAGTGGATGCTCTATCATTCAGTTGGAACAATCTTCACGTCTATGCTTTTCCTCCTCTGCCTCTCCTTCCCAAGGTGCTCTTGAAGGTCAGACAGGACAAGCCCTCCATGATTCTAATATCTCCAGATTGGCCACGTCAGCACTGGTACCCTCTGCTGAGGAGTTTAGCAGGAGCCTCCTTGGCCTTTGCCATCAATTCCACACCTTTTGTCCCAGGCAGGCAATCATTTCCTCAATGTCAGGATACAGTCCCTGCATCTGACAGCCTGGCATATTCTGTTCTAGACCCTGGAGGGTCGCAGCTTCCTCAACAAGTTTTGGATGTTATTTTGGAGGCCAGACGGCCTAGTACAAGGAAAGTTTATGCTGATAAATGGAGGAGATTTTTTCTTTGGAGCCAAGCAAAGAGCTTTGATGTTTCAGTGCCTAATTTGAGTGTTTCTCTTCAGTATCTTACAGAATTACTAGACAAAGGTTTGTCTTTCTCCTCTGTAAAAGTTCATGCTGCAGCCATTTCTGCTCACTATGACTGTGACCCACCATTATTCTCTCATCCTTTGTTTAAGCAATTTCTTAGAGGGGCAAAGACCATAAGACCCCCACGTAGAGCTCCTACTCCTTCCTGGGATCTCAATTTTGTGTTGGAAAAGCTCACTTTACCTCCTTTTGAACCTGCAGCTACATCTGAGTTGAAGTTTTTGTCTTGGAAGACTGCTTTTTTGTTGGCCATTACGTCTGCTAGAAGGGTATCTGAATTACAGGCTCTAATGGCAGTTGAGCCTTTCCTGATTTTTCATAAGGATAGGGTATCCCTACGTACTAACCCTACTTTTATGCCTAAAGTTGTTTCAAATATGGCCTTGAACCAATCTATTCATTTGCCTACATTTTATGCTGATCCCCAAAATAAAGGGGAAAAAATTTTGCACTCTTTGGATATTCACAGGCAGTTGCGTTATTATTTGAGCAGAACTAAAGGGTTCAGACAGTCTCAGCAGTTGTTTGTTTCTTTTGCTTTGGGATCTCAGGGAAAACCTGTTTCTAAACAAACTATTTCTAAGTGGATTGGCCATTGTATTGCTTTTTGTTATTCTCATCATGGTAAGGAGATTCCGGCTGGAATAAGACCTCATTCCACTAGGGCTACTGCCACTTCCACTGCTTTTTTAAGGGGTGTAGCTACTAAGGATATTTTGGAGGCAGCTACTTGGAGTTCAGTGCACACTTTTTCTAAGCATTACCATCTCCCTCTTTATTCCAAATCTAGGGCTGGGTTTGCCACTGCAGTTTTACAGGGCATGTTAGCAGCCCCCAATGCTTTATAATTTTGCCAACCTCCCTTTACCTTTGCTTTGGGATTCTACCCACAGGTTATGACTGCAGCAATGTGAGATGAAGAACATAGTACAGTTTTGTACCTACCATAAATGTAGATGTTCGAAGATCCACATTGCTGCAGTCCAATTTACCCTCCCTCCTTCCCCTCTGTAGTTTGGGGTGGTTGTGTGTTTTGGGTTGTAAATATTGTTTGTACATGGGTGGTTGGATGTTTCTCTGTTTGGCTATGGCCTTTCTGTTTAGGGCCTTCTGACATCTGGGGCAAGAAAGACTGGGGATATGACGTCGGCCATGCGCTTTAGTACCAAGGCGTACTGACATCAGGTCTGAGCGACCATGACCGACGCCAGCCTACTACTTTGGTATTCGGGCCGACCGAGGACAGCGGACTACCCACAGGTTATGACTGCAGCAATGTGGATCTTCGAACATCTACATTTATGGTAGGTACAAAACTGTACTTTTCTGACCCATCCGTCAGATAGGACGGATGGGATGAATAGGATATGGTAGTTATATACTTAACATAACTCTGGATTCTTTTATCCACATATGTCTGTTATGACAACCCCTTTCTCCTTCCCCACTACAAATTGTCTCTTTGGAGGACCTGAAGGGCATTGCAATTTATTTATGCTAGTTGCAATAAAAAGTATCCATTATTTCTTGGCAACAAACTATCTGTGGTTCACACACACTAGAGCAATATGAGAAGACAAAGCTAAAGGGGCTTTGAGGATTGAGCACTAGTTTTGTTGCCTTGAATGTGAAAGTGGATTGAGGGCCCATCAATTTTATCAGACTGACGTGGATGAAAGGATGCAGCTTTATGGTAAGTACCCCAGGCATACATCCAATCAACAAAAGAATGGCTTCACCAGAAGAAAATTAAAGTTTTGGAATGGCCCAGCCAGAGCCCAGACCTAAATCCAATAGAACATCTGTGAGGTGACCTGAAGAGGGCTGTGCACAAGAGATGCCCTTGCAATCTGACAGATTTGGAGCGCTTTTGCAAGGAAGAGTGGGCAAATATTGCCAAGTCAAGATGTGCCATGCTGATAGACTCCTGCCCAAGAAAATTGAATGCAGGAAATTGAATGTTGTAATTAAATCAAAAGGTGCTTCAACAAAGTATTAATTTAAGGGTGTGCACACTTATGCAACCAGCTTATTGTGCATTTTTTTATTTTTTATATTTTTCTCCTAACAGATTTGTTTGTTTTTCAATTGAATTGTACAAATTATGGGTCACATTAAAGGTGAGAAAAGTTTTGAAATTATTTATTGTGGTCTCATTTTTTTACATTACAAAAATCTGGCATTTTAACGGGTCTGTAAACTTTTTATATCTACTGTAAGTACTGTTTATTTGCTTATGGTAATGTAATGTTTTTTTTTTTATTTGAAATAATTTTGTTTACTGCACTAATGTGTTGTTATTTTTGTAATTTGTCTGTTACTCATTTTATTTTATTTTTTTACCAGATTATAACCATATTGCGTTGTGTGAGTACAGTATACTAATGCATTCTTTTGTCTATATATAAAAAAGCAAATTCTTCATTTAGCACACATTTGTACCTTCAGCCTTGCTTTAACATTCTGTGCAGTTGTGCAGGGCTGCATACTAAAGCCTTTTACTATTCATAAAAGTCTTCTTACACCATGACTTAGCTCATTCACACCAATGGAGCTCAGGAAGTTTGCACTGTAATGTCCAATGGGCAGAGCTTAAGCCTTTTGACAGAATTAAATTATGTCCTCACATTTCAAACAAGTGTTCACATCTCTGGAACCATAGGGGTTATAAAAGAAGTATGAATGACAAACCCTTCAACACGGCTACTTTTATAGTGGTAGTATTCTTTAGGTTTTACATCTTAAACCAGGTTTTATAAGTCACAGTAAGCACAGCCCCTATTACATTTGCAATATTTTGTAAACAACTAACAATATCTCAGCAACCACTCAGTTACACACATACTGTTCAGCAGTATTTCATTCATGTAGCTAAGAACTTTCATATGAGCCTAAGGAGTTCTGTCTGTGTTATTTGGTTGTTGAGATATTTAGAAAAATGTGAAAATTATATCTATATAAATTAATGTCATAAAAGCAAAAGTTAATATCTATTTATCTGCACTAAACAGATGTCAAATATTATTACCAAATCAAAAAGACCGGTGATCGAATGGCATTTACGTTGGAAATGCCGTTCATCGAGGTGTTTATTGGGAGATTATGGTACAGTGAAGATCAGAAAATCTGCCCTTTCCTCACTGTAGTGCGATCTTGGAAATGGTATATATAATTAGTGGGGGGGGCTGTAGTGTCTTTGATAATCAGCATTTTCGATGTTAATGCCATTCGATCTCCTGTCTTTTGAATGTTGTGATATAGACCCCAAATATTAATGCAGTTAAGTTTGCCATTGTATAAGCTTTAAGATGAAATCTTTTAAAACATTGTACATACCATGATTTTGGAATTATTGATACAAATATGAACAAGTAATATTTGGTGCCTAGAGGCATCAGTAGGAGTTAACTGCAGATGCACCTGGATGCGTCACTCACATGTAATGAGTTAAGTGCACACACAACTGCTTACCTGGAAGCATCCAGATACACAGTAGATTTGCAAATTAAGGCCCATACCAACATCCGTGATTTACAGATGTACAGTATTTAGGGGAGGGCACATTTATGTTACTAGTGCAAACTAATTTCACCAAAACCGAAAGGGACTTCCCTCATTGTGGAACAAATGTGCAATGTTGTGCGTTCAGTATAACATGGTTAAATAACATTATTAGTATGTCAGCAGTGAACTGCAACAAGCCATTGTCTTATAAATGCTAGGGTAAGTTCATCTACAGAAAAAGCTATGTCTCTCACATTTTTCAAAAATGCGTCCTTGGGTGTTAATTGTTCAGCTATGCAGACATCACTAAACAGTTTTGCAAGACACTATATGTTGGATACGATCTCTAGGTCCAGGTTATCCTTTAGAAGTACAGTCAGAGGAGTGATGTTCTTTGTTTCACTGTTGCAGTCATTACATTTGGGTTATCTGCTTGCAGTAGCCCTCAGTCGGCCTAATTAACAAAGTCTTGGGTCCTGCATCGGATGCTGTCCCTTCTTCCATGACGTCAGGTCATCAGGGGTATAAAACATGCAGCCGACGCCATTACATCAGTCTTTCTTGCTGTGCGGTGCCTGAAGCAGAAGCAGGTTTGCAAGTGCCGGTTGGCCGACTCCTGAAATTTTCATTTTCGAGATTCAGAACCGAAGTCTTCAACTAAAGCTAAGTACCCCGCTGGAAACTTTTTCTTGCTCCTTACTGATGTCAGTAAAAATTAATAATTGCATTACTTGTGGAAAGCAAATACCTCACAAAGATTTTCATTCATACTGTATTCCTTGCCTAGGCCCTGACCATGATGTACCTTGCTGTTGGTTTTGTGCTTTATTTAATCAGCGCACTATTCGTCGTCTGTATATTTTCGCCTCTAAATATTTTGGTTCTTGGTTTAATTATCCAGAAATGTTGTCAGTTAGCCATCCGACTACTGGGATTCCGCAAAGATAAAGACAGAGACAGGCCGCCTAGGTCCAAAGCTGCAGACGACACTTCTCCTAAGCCAGTCGCCAGTTCGCCGGTACTCAGTGAGGCACTTTCACAGCCCCCGATACCCGCTACTTCTGATTCGCAGGCCTCTACTGAGACCCATTCAGAGTCCGGTATGCTGCGAGATGCTTCAACTGTGGAACCTGCGGATGTCTCTACCTTGGATGGGTCCGGAGCCGCTGTGCAGGCACCGGTTTCTGAGGGTGTATTCAGGCCTACGGACTTGCATATTAAAGAGACACCTCCTTCTTCATTTAGGCCTAAATCTTCAACCATACCTAAGAAACCGACGCACAGGCCGCATGCTCAGGCCTCTATGCCTAAAAAACAAATGATAAGAATGGCTGAAGATCTTATAACTTTAATCAGGGGAAGCCAACATCCCCCTTCTAGGAGACCCAGGACTGAAGTTGTTTATGAATCTTCTGACCAGGATTCTGATTTTTCTGATTCTTCTGATGATCTGGATTTGCCTTTATCCACTTTTGAGGATTCTGATGCAGAGGACTGTATTCCCTCTGCTTCCCCTCCAGATGATTTTTCTTTTGGTGAAACCTTACATACTCTAAGGGAGGATTTCCACTGGGAAAGCCAGGATTTTTCTGATTCAAAAAAGAGGCTTAGGGATTTCTTACTCCTGCCTCATCATAGGCCTTTAGCTATACCTCCTGTACTAGACATTGTTGATGATGCCTTTTCGGAATCTAGTTTGGCCCCCGATTCTTTGCCTACTGCTCCCAGAAAACCTGACCGATATTACAGGGTTCCTGATTCACACAAGTTTCTTTTTAGAAATCCTATTGCGGATCCAGCGATTATTTCACAGGGACCCAAGGGCATTAAGGCTTTTACTGCTAAAAATCCTACACCTTCTGATAAAGACTCCAGGGCGCTGGATAGATGGGATAAGAAGGTTTACACTTCCGCAACCTTGGCCGTTAGGGCTTTAAACTGCCAGTTTCATATGTTAAAGTATCAACAACATGTTATCGGGTTGCTTAAACAGAAAATTATGTTGATTCCTGACTGTGCTGAAAGTAAAGAATTACAGGATTTAGTGCATTCTGCTGAACTGGTTGGTAAACATACTTTGCAATGTGGATTTGATTCATTAGAGGCCTCTTGCAGGGCTGCTGTTACTGGGTCTGTGCTCAGAAGGCATGTTTGGCTTAAGGAGCAGTCTTTGCCTGTTCATGTTAAAGCTAAACTGTTGGATGCTCCCTTAAATCAGGACCGCCTGTTTGGCAACAAAGCTGAGGAAGCTCTTAAAAAGATGGAAGATAAAGCTAAATCTATGCAAACTATTAAAGATTTCTTGCAAGTTCAGCCTCCCAGATTTAGTAGGCATTAGCCCTCTAAGAATTGGTCCTTTCCAGCCCCTTCCAGGTCTTCTCAAGCCAAACCCAGACACAGCAGAAACCCCAGATTTCAGTCCCAGGGGACACACAAGACTAAGCAGTGGGGGATTTCCGCACCCAAATCTGGGAGTAGTAAAACTCCCCCTATGGTTAACTGTCTCAGTGACTTGCTTTTAAAACTTCCAAGCCACTTCCCAACTGAATGCTCCTTTAGGTGGAAAGATTGGTCTGCAGGCCAAAAACAGGGAACTCATTACCCAGGACAAATGGGTTTTAAATAGTGTCCCAAGGATACAGATTTCACTTCCACATGTTACCAACACCAAGCGGGTGGCCAGATCTACCCCCAAATCAGTGGGCAGAGGCCCAAAATCAAGTTCTCTCTCTCTTAAGCATGGGGGCTATTCATTTGGTACCAGAAGAGGAAAAGGGACAAGTTTTCTATTTGAGACTTTTCCTGGTACCCAGAAAAGGCAATACATGGCATCCTATCCTGGACCTTTCTACTCTAAACACCTTTCTGGTGATTCCAAAATTCAAAATGTTGACTCTTCAGCTGCTGCTTCCTATGCTAGGCAAAGATGCATGGTTGGCAACACTAGACTTAAAAGAAGCATACCTGCACATCCCTATCAGGGAGTCTTGCAGAAGATACCCATGCTTCAAAGCAGGCTACATGCACTATCAGTTCTCTGCACTGCCCTTTGGCTTATCTACTGCACCCAGGGTATTCAGAAAGTGCCTAGCTCCAGTCATTGCATTTTGCAGGCAAAGAAATATTCAAATATACCCGTACCTGGACGATTGTCTAATTCAGGCAGAAAGCCAGGGCATACTTTTGAATCATCTGGTCTTTGTTCAGAGGGTGCTGACTTGTCTGGGGTACACCATAAACAAAAATAAATCACACCTGGTACCCTGTCAGTAAATTATATTCCTGGAGGCAAGCTTGAATACAACTTCCCAGGTGGCTTTCCTCACGCCAGAGAAACTGATTCATTTGACAACCTACTTAAAACAAGTAGCCACAAAAACCCAGCTATCTGCAAGGCAAATACTGCAAGCTTTTGGGGTTCATGGCCTCCTGCATTCTTCTAATTCCTTATGCAAGGCTGCATATGAGGAAACTACAATGGTATCTCAAAAGCCTATGGTGTCAACATTCACAGGATCTAGAAGCAATGATTCCTATCATACCTTGCCTACTCCTAGAGTTCCTTTGGTGGGGAGAGGCCTGCCACCAAAACAGGGAACTACCTTTCACACTGCCCCCTGCCACCCAAACCTTAACAACAGATGCATCAGACTATGCATGGGGGGCTCAGCTGGCAGGGAAGTACATTCAGGACAAATGGAACCCAAGTCAAATGCACCTGCACATAAATCAAAAGGAAATGTTAGCTGTACAGAATGCTACGACAGCCTTCAAGGACCACATTCTTCCAGGACAACTAATGGTAAAGACGGACAACACCACTGTTATGTGGTACATAAATAAGCAGGGGGGTACACATTCTTACCCCCTCTGCAGACTAGCCATGCCATTGTGGAACACAGCCTTGAGCTACCAAGTGAATCTACAATCTCAATTCCTGTCAGGAAAACTAAATGCACTGGCAGAAGGACTAAGCAGAAACCTCATGGACCCACATCAGTTGAAACTAGAACCAGGGATTTTCAACATGTTGACAAGCAAGTGGGGGAGCTCGTATATAGACCTGTTTGCCTCCCCCCAGAACCATCAATTGGACAAATTTTGCACAAGGATTCCCCACAAGCTAGCTTGGAAATAGTTTTTTCCAGTTGAAGGATAGAGCATCCAATCAGTTTATGCCTTTCCTCCACTGCCTCTGCTCTCCAAGGGACTACTAAAGATCAAACAGGACAAGCCAAGGATGATTTTAATTGCACCAGCCTGGCCATGCCAACACTAGTACCCCCTCATGCGCAGTGTGTCAAGCTTGGTCCCATGGCACCTGCCTCAGACTCCTTCACTGTTATCTCAGCAGGAGAACCAGATTCTGCACCCTCAGCTGCAAACCCTGAACCTAGCAGCCTGGCTAATAACCTAATTTCTCCTTTACCATCCTTCAGTAAATCAGTGATGGATATCATTTTAGAGGCAAGGAGGCCTAGTACTAGAAAATCTTATGCTGCAAAATGGAAAAGATTTTGTGCCTAGAATCAGTCTTAAGGGGTGAGTACAGCAGTGCCCAATTTATCTCAGATTCTGCAATACTTGACTGAGATGCTTCATAAAGGCTTGTCCTTTTCCTCCATCAGAATTCATGCCTCAGCCAGTTCAGCTCATTACAGCACAGAGCCTCCCCTCTTCTCTCACCCACTGCTCAAGCAGTTCCTCAGAAGTGCCAACAATTTAAGGCCACCCAGGAGAGCACCAACTCCAGCCTGGGACCTCAACTTTGTCTTGGAGAAACTCACTCTTCCTCCTTTCGAGCCAGCTGCTACTGCAGATTTAAAATTCCTTTCCTGGAAAACAGCTTTCTTTTTAGCAATCATTTCTGCAACAAGGGTATCTGAATTACAGGCCCTTATGACAGTGGAGACTTTCATCATCTTTCATGTGGACAGGGTGTCTCTCAGAACCAATCCCTCCTTCATGACCAAGGTGGTATCCAGTGTGGCTCTAATCAGTCCATTCATTTGCATACCTTCTTTCCTAACCCACAGAACAAAGGGGAACGGATACTGCACTCCTTAGATGTGCACAGACAACTTAGATTTTACTTGGACAGGACTAAACCTGAAAGGAAATCTAAACAACTGCTGGTGGCATTTGCTGCAGGGACAGAGGGGAAAGCTATTTCAAAGCAAATCATTTCAAAATGGATAGGCCACTGCATTCATTTCTTCTATAAGGACCATGGAAAACCTATCCCACAGGGCATCAGACCCCATTCAACCAGGGCTGCATCTACCTCCACAGCCTTTCTCAGGGGCGTTCCGATCAGGGACATCCTAGAAGCTGCTACCTGAAGTTCAGTACATGCTTTCACCAAGCATCATCATTTGCCAATTTTCTCTAAATCCAGAGCTGGCTTTGCCACTGCAGTCTTTCAGGGTCTTTTAGCTGGTCCTAATTCTATTTAGATTCCTCCTCCCAAACTTAGCTTTGGGAATCTACCCAAATGTAATGACTGCAACAGTGAAACATGAAGAACATAGTACAGTTATGTACTCATACCATAAATGTAGATGTGCGAGTGTATTCACTGTTGCAGTCCTGGTTACCCTCCCTACAGCCCCCTTTCTTCTTTTGGCTATACCTCTACTCTCCCTTACTATGCTCAAAAAGCTTTTTGTTGTATTTGCTTTTTTGTTGGGAGGTATATCCTTGTAATTATAGATTTAATTGCCTCCCATTAGGGGGGGCACCTGACATCTGGGGCAAGAAAAACTGATGTAATGGCGTCGGCTGCATATTTTATACCCCTGACGACCTGACGTCATGGAAGAAGGGACACCATCTGACGCAGTACCCAAGACTTTGCTAATCAGGCCGACTGAGGGCTACTGCAAGCAGATAACCCAAATGTAGTAACTGCAACAGTGAATACACTCTAACATCTACATTTATGGTAAGTGTACACAACTGTACTTTCCTGTGAGGATCCACCAGGGAAAATAAATTTGGGATTGTTATGCAAATTGACTTAAGTCAGAACTCATATTAAGTTTGAATGTTACATACTTGCTGTAATGCTAAATCTATTGGCATCTATAATGCTCTATCCATTTTGTAAACATTCCCACCCTCATTCACCCTGCTTGAGTCCTTATGTTGTCATGAAGGTTAACCTTGCTGCTGTTTGGTAATTTTGTTTATTTATTTATTGATCAGGAAAATCCACTGGATTAGAAACACATCTTCAGTGGAGGCCCGGGGAGAAAAGCTCCACAATGAGTAAAATAACATCAGATTACAGAAGATAGGTAGTTATGCAATCTTAGAAAGAAAGACTTTAAACTATATAAAAAAAATAGACAATTATCACATCATAGCAAACTTTTTTACAAATACTGTAGCACATTCTGACATAGAGGTGAAAGTAGAGACATCTTGTAGAGAAAAAGAAATTATATTTAATTCAGTTTAAGTATATTGTTTAAGAACTGAGATATACAGTAGTACCTACTCACTATATATTTTTTTTTCACCAGGGGATGAGTTTGGCAGAAATAGTAGGTGGATTGGTTGATCTTTGTGTTTCACTGTTGCAGTCATCACATTAGGGTTATCTGCTTGCAGTAGCCTTCAGTTGGCCTGATTAACAAAGTCTTGGGTCCTGCGTCGGTCGCCGTCAGGTAGTCAGGGGTATAAAACATGCACCCGACGTCATTACATCTGTCTTTCTTGCCGTGCGGTGCCCGAAGCAAAATCATTTTTGCAAGTGCCAGTCGGCAGACTCCTGAAATTTTCATTTTTGAGTTTCAGAACACTAGTCTTCAACTAAAGCTAAGTACCCCGTTGGGGAAACTTTTTTTCTTGCTCTAAACCGATATCAGTAAAAGTAAATAATTGTATTTCTTGTGGAAAGGAAATACTTCATAAAGATTTACATTCGTACTGTATTCCTTGCCTAGGCACTGACCACGGCGTACCTCGCTGTCAGTTTTGTACCTTATTTAAACAACAAACTCTCTGTCGTCTGTATGTTTTCGCTTCTAAATATTTTGGTACTCGGTTCAATTATCCAGATATGTCTTCAGTAAGCCATCCAACTACCGACATTCCGAAAAAACGCAATGATAAAGACAGATACAGGCTGCCTAGGTCCAAAGCTGCCGACGGCGCTTCTCTTAAACCAGTCGCCAGTTCACTGGTACTCAGTGAGATGCTTTCTCAGCCCCTGATACCTGCTACTTCAGATTCGTAGGCCTCTACTGAGACTCATTCAGAGTCCGGTATGCCACGAGATGCTTCGACTGTGAAACCTGCGGATGTCTCTACCTTGGATAGGTCCGGAGCCGCTGTGCAGGCACCGGCTTCTGAGGGTGTATTTAGGCCTACTGACTTGCATATCAAACAGATGTCATCTTCTTCTTCATGGCCTAAAACTCGAACCATGCCTAGAAAACTGATGCCCAGACCGCATCATAAGATAAGAATGGCTGAAGACCTTATTACTTTATTCAGGGGAAGCCAAACTTCCCCCTCTAAGAGACCTAGGACTGATTTTGCTTATGATACTCCTGACCAGGATTCTGAAATTTCTGATGTCCTTCATGGATGCATCTGCAGTCATAACAACTGGGTTGTCCTGTCGTCAGGCAGCCCTGCAGTCGGCCGGATTCCAAAGTCCGGGTCCGGCTTCGGCTGATGTCGCACTTCACCCGACGTCATCTCTGCTGGCCTCCGGGTATAAAGGCATCAGCCGACGCCATTTTCCCCAGTCTTTCTTGCCGCTTGGCGCCCGAAGCAGAAGCTGTTCGCAAGTGCCGGTCGGTCGGATCCAGAGATTTCTACTACCGAATACTAGTTCGAAGACTTCTAAAAGCTAAGTACCCCGTTGGGGACTCTTTCTTGCCTCAGCCGATGTCAGAAAAAGTCAATAACTGTTTAACTTGTGGGAAACAAATACCTCATAAAGATTTCCACTCTTACTGTTTGCCTTGTTTAGGCCCAGACCACGACGTAGCAGCCTGTTCGGCCTGTGCTTCCTTCAACCGACGAACGCTTAGGCGTCGGTCGGAGTTTGCTGAACAGTTTTTCGGTTCAGAATTTGCGTACATTATGCCGTCGGATCCTCCGACTACCCAAATTGTTAAGAAACGCAAAGAAAAGGACAGACACTCGCGGTCCACGGTTTCGGCCGAAACCATGGCGAAGCAAACCGCGAGTGTCTCGGTTTCGGCGAAACCGAGAAAACTGATCAAAGCACAGCTGAATCTTTGACTACTTCTGAGGTTCCTGCTACCTTACTTGAATCGGCCTCTGAAATTTTACCTACTACAGTGGCTTCTAGTGAATTATCAGACACCATCCCTTTGGATGTCTCTACCCCAGCACGTGGTGCTGCTAGGCCTCCTGCAGCTATGTCCATTAAGGCCTTTGCCAGGGCTAAAGCAGCCAAGTCTACTAAATCAGTGCCTGTTAAACCCCTCAACCAGGCCTACTTCTAGTTCACAAATGCTTACTCTGGCAGAAGATTTAATATCCTTAATCAGGGGATCTCAATCTCACCCAGACAGGGCCTCTCAGCCCCCAGAGAAGAGACCTAGGGCAGAGCCCCCCGAGCCTGTGTCCTCTGATGATTCTGCGGATAACTCAGATATTACAGACCAGCCAGAGGCTCCTTTCTCCAATTATGAAGACTCAGATGCTGAAGAATCCATTCCAGCTGCTTCTCCACCAGAAGAATTCTCCTTTGGGGAAACCTTACATGCCATGCGAGAACAATTCCAATGGCAGCAACAGGATTTCTCTGATTCCAGAAAAAGACTTAGGACTTTTCTGCACCTTCCACAACACAGGCCCTTAGCTATACCTCCTGTCCTCTCTGTTGTGGATGATGCCTTTAATGATGTCTGCTCTGCACCAGATTCCTTACCTCCAGCCCCTGCCAAACCAGACAGATTTTACAGGGTACCAGACACGCATCATCACCTTTACAAGGCCCCACTTGCAGACCCTGAAACTATATCCCAAGGGCCTAAGGCAGTAGCCTCGACCACAGCAAAAAACCCTATTCCTTCTGAAAGGGAAGCCAGGTCTTTAGACAGATGGGGCAAAAAAGTTTATACCTCAGCTACTCTCTCAGCTAGAGCTTTAAACTGTCAGTTTCACATGATACAATACCAACAGTTTATGCTTGATCAGTTAACTAAAAAACTATCCTCTGATGACTCTATAGATAAGAAATATGTATTAGAAATGGTAAATAACATACAACAGGTTAGTAACCATTCCTTAAAATGTGGCTATGATGCACTGGAGGCTTCATTTAGATCAGCCATGACTGGCACAGTGATAAGAAGACATGCATGGCTGAAGGAACAAGTCTTACGGATCATGTTAAAGCTAAGTTATTAGATGCTCCTATGGATAAGACCAGTTTGTTTGGTACACCTGCCCAGCAGGTAATGAAGAAAATGGAAGAAAAGGCAAAATCTGTTCAGACGGTTAAAGATTTCTTGCAGGTTCAGCCCCCAAGGTTTAGCAGGAACTGGCCTGCCAAAATTGGTCCTTTCCTGACTCCACAAGATCCCAAAGGGGCAGGAATAGACGTTCCAGAGGCAGAAACCAATCCAGAGGAGGTGCCTACAGAGGACGACAGTGGCAAGGTAATAACAGAGGCACAGACTCAGCCACTACCACTACAACAGCACAATCACAGTGACTTAACTCTACATCCGCCTACCAGGGAACAAATAGCAGCTCCATTAGGCGGAAAATTAACCGTATTTTCGAAAAACTGGCATTACATCACAAAAGACAAGTGGATTTTGCAAACCATAGACCAAGGTTACCGGTTCCACTTTCACACTTTACCAGTCAAAAGAGGAATGCCAAACCTGCCTCCAAATCAAAAAACAGAAGCTCTACAGCAGATAATGCAATTAGCAAAGATGAGAGCTGTGGAAAGAGTGCCAATAACAGAACAAGGCAAAGGATTTTACTCCAGACTATTCCTAGTTCCAAGAAAGGAAAAAAGTTGGAGACCTATTCTAGACCTGTCCACATTGAATACATACATCATTGTCCCAAAATTCAAAATGCTGACCCTACAGCAACTTCTTCCCATGCTGGGCAAGGAGTGTTGGCTGGTAACTCTAGATCTCAAGGAGGCATACCTGCACGTCCCCATTCGACCAATTTGCAGAAGATACCTCAGATTTCTTGCAGGATCAGAGCATTATCCATTCTCAGCATTGCCCTTTGGCTTATCTACTGCGCCCAGAGTATTCACAAAATGCCTGGCATCAGTAATCGCCCACTGCAGACTACAGGGAATCCAAATTTATCCATACCTGGACGACTGCCTGCTACAAGGGGACAACAAAAGCAAGCTGACAACAGATTTACAAAGGGTCATTTACTTGCTACAAGCACTGGGATACACAGTCAATTTACAAAAGTCAAGGCTGATACCATCCCAAACAAGGACATTCCTGGCGGAATTGGACACTGTAAAACAAATGGCATTCCTAACGCAGAAAAACAAAAGAACTCCCTCTTTACTTCTTGGCTCTAACAAAACAGAACAAGTTAACAGCAAGAAAAGTCCTGCAGGCCTTGGGCTACATGGCATCATGCATAATCTTGGTTCCACATGCCAGACTACATATGAAAACTACAGTGGTACCTAAGGAATTTATGGTCCCAACACAGGCACAGCCTAGAAGCAGAAATTCCACTAATCCCATGCCTAAAACAGGAGTTCCTATGGTGGGCACAAGCATGCCAGTCAAACCCAGGCCTACCCTTTCACAGCTATCAAGCAAGCCAGACCATCACAACAGACGCCTCAGACCTGGGATGGGGGGCTCACATGCTGGACAAATGCATAAGGATTGTGGGCGCAGGATCAACTCCACCTGCACATCAACCTAAAAGAAATGCTGGCAGTAAAACTGGCAATCCAAAATTTCAGACCATTTCTAAAAGAGGGCCATTTGATGATAAGGACAGACAACACCACAG
Organism: Protopterus annectens; assembly: GCF_019279795.1. Lineage (NCBI taxonomy): Eukaryota > Metazoa > Chordata > Ceratodontiformes > Protopteridae > Protopterus > Protopterus annectens. The sequence goes on along the minus strand of NC_056749.1, from coordinate 708,208,217 downwards.
TCATGTGGTACATCAACAAGCAGGGAGGCACTCATTCATACCCCCTATGCAGAATGACTTTGGAGCTTTGGAACCTGGCACTCAGCTACAACATCCAGTTACAAGCAATATTTGTACCTGGAAAGGACAATACTCTAGCAGACATATTGAGCAGAACCACATCGGATGCCCACGAATGGATGCTACACCCGGACATCTTCAAGACCATCTCAAAGAAATGGGGAAGACCACAGATAGATCTATTCGCTTCCCCTCTCAATCACCAACTCAAAAAATTCTGCACAAGGACATTCCACCCACTTGCATGGAAAGTGGATTCGCTCTCCTTCAGCTGGAAAGGTCTAACAGCATATGCATTTCCACCTCTTCCCTTGATACACAAGGTATTACTAAAAATCAAGGAGGAACGTCCAAGGATAACCCTGATAGCTCCGAACTGGCCAAGACAACACTGGTACCCATTACTGAGGAGCATGTCTCGGGACAACATGTGGCCAATACCCCTGATGCCTTTGATGTTAACTCAGAACAACTACAGCATCATACATCCAAACCTAAAAACGTTGCAACTGACTGCATGGAACATCACATAGCAGCAACTAACCCAGAACTTTCCCAAAGGGTTAAAAACATTATCCTTGAAGCCCGCAGACCTTCAACAAGAAGGAACTATGCAGGAAAATGGAAAAGGTTTGTCATTTGGAGCACTGAAAGAGGAAAAGATGTGTCAATTATAGATATGGCTAACATTCTGGAGTATCTGGCAGAGCTTCTACATACAGGCCTGTCCTATTCCTCCATCAAGATACATGCATCAGCTATTTCAGCAGAATACAGCTTTGATCCACCTGTCTTTTCACACCCTTTACTCAGGCAGTTCCTCAGAGGAATCAAGAATGTAAAACCTCCAAGGAAACCACCATTGCCAGCTTGGGATTTGAACTTTGTGCTAGAAAAATTGACTCGCACCTTTTGAACCAGCAGCTACAGCGGACCTACAGCATCTATCGTGGAAAACTGCTTTCCTACTGGCAATAACCTCAGCAAGGAGGGTCTCTGAACTTCAGGCCCTAATGGCGGTACAGCCCTTCCTAATCTTCCACCAAGATAGAGTGTCCATGAGGACTAATCCTACGTTTATGCCTAAGGTGATATCCAGAGTGTCTTTAAACCAGGCAATCCACCTACCTACCTTCTTTCCCAACCCACAAAACAGAGGGGAAAGAATGCTGCATTCCTTGGATGTCCATAGACAGTTACGCTACTACCTGGACAGAACAAAAAGTAGCAGAAAAACTGACCAGCTTTTTGTAGCCTATGCAACAGGAAGGGAAGGAAAAGCAATTTCCAAACAGACAATCTCCAAATGGATAGGAAATTGCATACGGTTCTGTTACTCCTTCCATGGAAAACCAATTCCACAGAACATAAGGCCTCATTCTACAAGGGCAACAGCCACTACCACAGCCTTCCTACGAGGTGTGGCAACCAAGGACATTATTGAGGCAGCTACTTGGACCTCCGTGCATACATTTGCCAAGCATTATAACTTACCATTGTACTCCAGATCCCGAGCAGGGTTTGCCACTGCTGTGCTGCAAGGGATCCTAACCACACCATAATCTAAATTTTTCCTCCTCCCTTAGTTGGCTATGGTATTCTACCCAGTTGTTATGACTGCAGATGCATCCATGAAGGACATAGTACAGTTTTGTACCTACCATAAATGTAGATGTCCGAACTGGATAGCATCTGCAGTCAGGATTACCCTCCCTCCTTCCCCTCTGTGGTACTCCTAGGGTATTTACCCTCCTAATAGCTAGCTAGTGGGGGGAGTCTTTTATGGTGTATTTGTTTGTATATATGTACATATATGCTTATTTTCTGAGTTTGCCTTCTATTCTTTTGGAGACATTGGCATTTATCCAAAAATTAGCCTTCCAGGAAGGGCAACTGGCATCTGGGGCAAGAAACACTGAAGAAAATGGCGTCGGCTGATGCCTTTATACCCGGAGGCCAGCAGAGATGACGTCGGGTGAAGTGCGACATCAGACGAAGCCGGACCCGGACTTTGGAATCCGGCCGACTGCAGGGCTGCCTGACGACAGGACAACCCAGTTGTTATGACTGCAGATGCTATCCAGTTCGGACATCTACATTTATGGTAGGTACAAAACTGTACTTTTCCTCTGATGACCAGGATTTACCCTTGTCTACCTGTGAGGACTGTGATGCTGAGGACTCCATTCCCTCTGCTCCCCCCCCCCCCCCAGAGGATTTCTCTTTTGGTGAAACCTTGCATACTCTTAGGAAGCATTTTCATTGGGAAAGTCAGGATTACTCTGATTCTAAGAAGAGGCTTAGGGATTTCTTACTCCTGCCCCAGCACAGGCCTTTAGCTCTCCCTCCTGTACTAGACATTGTTGATGATGCCTTTTCGGAATCTGGCTTGACCCCTGACTCTTTATCTCCTGCTCCCAGAAAACCTGATAGATATTACAGGGTTCCTGACTCTCACAAGTTCCTTTTCAAAAATCCTACTGCGGATTCTGTGACCATTTCACAGGGACCCAAGGGCATTAAGGCTACTACTGCCAAAAATCCTACCCCCTCTGCTAGAGACTCCAGGGTGCTGGATAGATGGGGTAAGAAGGTATACACTTCTGCAACCTTGGCCATTAGGGCCTTAAACTGCCAGTTTCATATGTTGAAAGTATCAGCAGCATATTATTGGATTGCTTAAACAGAAAATGATGTTGATTCCTGATTGTGCTGAAAATAAGGATTTACAGGATTTAATGCATTCTGCTGAACAGGTTGGAAAACATACTTTGCAATGTGGTTTTGATTCACTAGAGGTATCTTGCAGGGCTGCTGTCACTGGGTCTGTACTTAGAAGGTGTGCTCGGCTTAAGGAACAATCCTTGCCAGATCATGTTAAAGTTAAATTACTGGATGCTCCCTTAAATCAGTGCCGCCTGTTTGGCAACAAGGCAGAAGAAGTTCTTAAAAAGATGGAGGAAAAAGCTAAATCTATGCAAACTATTAAAGATTTGTTACAAGTACAACCTCCTAGATTTATTAGGCATTGGCCCTCTAAGAATTGGTCCTTTCCTGCCTCTTCCAGATCCAGCAGAACACCCAGGCTTCAGTCCCAGGGTACGCACAGGACTAAGCAGTGGGGGGCTCCCACTTCCAAATCTGGGAGTAGTAACCCCCCCCCCCCATGGTAAACTGTCTCAATGACTTAACTTTAAAAGTTCCAAGCACTTCTCAGTTGACTGTTCCTTTGGGGGGAAAGATTGTTCTGCATGCAAAAAACTGGGAACTCATTAGCCAGGACAAATGGGTTTTAAATATAGTTTCCCAAGGATACAGATTTGACTTCCACACGTTACCAACCCCAAACGGTTGGCCAGATCTACCCCCAAATCAGTGGGTGGAGGCTCAAAAGTAAGTACTCTCTCTCTCTCTTAAGCATAAAGGCTATTCAAACTGTACCAGAAGAGGAAAAGGGACAAGGTTTCTACTCAAGACTTTTCCTGGTACCCAGAAAAGACAACTCATGGCATCCTATCCTGGACCAGTCTACCTTAAATTTTTTTTGGTGATTCCAAAATTCAAGATGCTAATTCTTCACCAGTTGCTTCCTATGCTAGGCAAAGATGCCTGGTTGACAACACTCTATTTAAAGGAAGCTTACCTGCACATCCCAATTAGGGAATCTTGCAGAAGATACCCACGCTTCAAAGCAGGCTAGATGCACTCTCAGTTCTCTGCACTGCCCTTTGGCTTATCTGCTGTGCCCTGGGTATTCACAAAGTGCGTAGCTCCAGTCATTGCATTTTGGTAAAGAAATATTCAGATATACCCATACCTGGACAATTGTGTAACTCAGCCAGAAAGCCAGGACATACTTTTGAATCATCTGGCTTTTGTACAAAAGGTGCTAACTTGTCTGGGGTACACCATAAACGAAAAGAAATCACACCTGGTACCCTGTCACCAAATTATATTCCTGGGAGCAAGCTTGAATACAACTTCCCAGATGGCTTTCCTCACGCCAGAGAAACAAATTAATTTGACTTCCTACTTCAAACTAATGGCCACAAAAACCCTGCAAGGCAAATACTGCAAGCCTTGGGGTTCATGGCCTCCTGCATTCTTCGAATTCCATATGCAAGACTACATATGAGGAAACTACAATGGTATCTAAAAAGGCTATGCTGTCAACATTCTCAGGATCTAGAAGCAATGATTCCTATCATACCTTGCCTATGGCTAGAGTTCCTTTGGTGGGCAGAGGCTTGCCACCAAAACAATGGACTCCCATTCACTCTACCCCCTGCCACCCAAACCCTAACAGACTCAGACTATGCATGGGGGGCTCACCTGGCAGGGAAGTGCATTCAGGGCAAATGAAACCCAAGTTAAGTGCACCTGCATATCAATCAAAAAGAAATCTTAGCTGTACAGAATGCTCTGACAGCCTTCAAACACAGATTTAAAATTCCTTTCTTGGAAAACAGCCTTCTTTTTAGGACAATTAATGGTAAAGACGGACAACACCACTGTTATGTGGTACATAAACAAGCAGGGGGGTACCCATTCTTACCCCCTGTGCAGACTAGCCATGGCACTGTGGAACACAGGCTTGAGCTACCAAGTGCATCTACAAGCTCATTTCCTGCCAGGAAAACTAAATACACTGGCAGACAGACTTAGCAGAAACCTCATGGACCCACACGAGTGGAAACTGTAACCAAAGATTTTCAACATGTTGACAAACAAATGGGGGATCCCAGATATAGACATGTTTGCCTCCCCACAGAACTTCCAGTTGGACACATTTTGCACAAGGACTCCCCACAAACAAGCTTGGAAAGTGGATGCTCTATCCTTCAGCTGGAAAATCAGTTTATGCCTCTCCTCTCTAAAGTACTACTAAAGATCAAGCAGGACAAATCAAGGACGATATTGATTGCACCAGAATGGCCACACCAACACTGGTACCCCCTCTTGCGCAGTGTGTCACTGTTGGCTCCATGGCACCTGCCTCAGACTCCTACCCTGTTGTCTCAGCAGGAGAACTAGATTCTGCACCCTCTGCTTCAAACCCTGAACCTAGCAGCCTGGCTAATTAACTAATCTCTCCTTTACCATCCCGCAGTAAACAAGCGTTGGATATCATTTTAGAGGCAAGGAGGCCTAGTACTAGAAAATCTTATGCTGAAAAATGGAAAAGATTCTGTGCCTGGAACCAGTCTCAAGGGTCGGGCACAGCAGCGCCCAGCTTACCTCAGATTCTTCAGTACTTAACTGAGATGCTTCACAAGGGCCTTTTTTTTTCCTCCATCAAAATGCACGCCTCTGCCATTTCAGCTCATAACACAGAACCACCTCTCTTTTCTCATCCACTGCTCAAGCAGTTCCTCAGAGGGGCCAAAGACCACCCAGGATAGCTCCAACTCCAGCCTGGGACCTTAACCTTGTATTAGAGAAACGCACTCTTCCTCCTTTCAAGCCAGCTGCAAGTGCAGATTTAAAATTCCTTTCTTGGAAAACAGCCTTCCTTTTAGCAATCACTTCAGCAAGAAGGGTATCTGAATTACAAGCCCTTATGGCAGTGGAACCTTTCATCATCTTTCATGCGGTCACCGTGTCCCTCAGAACCAGTCCCTCCTTCATGCCCAAGGTGGTATCCAGTGTGGCTCTTAATCAGTCCATTCATTTGCCAACCTTCTTTCCTAATCCACAGAACAAAGGGGAACGGGTACTGCATTCCTTACATGTGCACAGGCAACTTAGATTTTATTTGGACAGGACTAAACCTCAAAGGAAATCTGAACAACTGCTGGTGGCATTTGCTGCAGGGGCAGAGGGTAAGGCTATTTCAAAGCAAACCATTTCTAAATGGATAGGCCATTGCATTCATTTCTGCTATAAGCACCATGGAAAACCTATCCCACAGGGGATCAGACCCCATTCAACCAGGGCTGCATCTACCTCCACAGTCTTTTCAGAAGTGTCCCTACCTGGGACTTCCTAGAAGCTGCTACCTGGAGTTCTGTACATACTTTCACCAAGCATTGCCATTTGCCAATTTTCTCTAAATCCAGACCTGGCTTTGCCACTGCAGTCTAGCAGGGCCTTATAGCTGGTCTAAATGCTATCTAAATTCCTCCTCCCATCCTTAGCTTTGGAAATCTACCCAAATGTGATGACCGCAACAGTGAAACACGAAGAACATAGTACAGTTGTGTACACTTAACGTAAATGTAGATGTTAGAGTGCATTCACTGTTGCAGTCCTAGTTACCCTCCCTCCAGCCCCCTGACTTCTTTTGGCTATACCTCTACTCTCCTTTACTATGCTTAAAAGCTTTTTGGTGTATTTGCTTTTTTGTTGGAGATATAACCTTGTATGTGTGTGTATTTATATATATATATATATATATATATATATATATATATATATATATATATATATATATTTTTTTTTTTATTGCTTCCTGTTAAGGGGCACCTGACATCTGGGGCAAGAAAAACTGATGTAATGGGGTCGACTGCTTGTTTTATACCCCTGACTACCTGACGTGACGGAAGAAGAGACAGCAACCGACGCAGGACCCAAGACTTTGTTAATCAGGCCGACCGAGGGCTACTGCAAGCAGATAACCCAAGTGTGATGACTGCAACAGTGAATACACTCGAACATCTACATTTATGGTAAATGTACACAACTGTACTTTACTGGTTGGTTATAGCTTTGGATAGAGGAGTAATAAGTAGAAGAGTATGGAGGTCTGGTGTTAAGGGAGCAAGGACATGTGAGGTTAAGATAGTAACTTTTTAGTGAGGATTTGAAAGCATTAAGGTAATCTAAGAAAGCAATAGATGTTGGTAGAAAATTCCCTAATTTAGCTTGGAGATAGGAGTATAGGCTTTGAACTGCTCTTTTATTTGGTTTTGATATGATCAAAAGTTATTTATTTGTGGACTGTAGAATTTTAGAGGGTGGGATAGGATTGAAGGGTTGACACCAGAGCAGGGCATTTCTCTGGGCTATGTACTAGCTTGTGAGCTAGAGTTAGTTGGCTGTAACTGAGGTATTAGGAGAATTCATACCAATTAAGCATTTTGCTAGCTTGTTGATGATGGGTACGGTGTTGCAAGCTGGAGGAAAACTTTGCAATTTTATAGTAGCAGCATTGTAGGGAGGAGTGAAGGTTTGTGAAGATGGGAGTACAATAAAGGAGGGAGGGAAGTAGTGAAGACTTGGCCAGCTTGATTTTTGTAGGTCCAGCCATGTACTTTTGATATCTGTAGAGTTTACCTAGTTTAAAGTGAGTTCTTTATTATAGTGTTAGGAATGTGTTGTTCATAGGAGAGTTTATCTTTTATTGTTATACCAAGTAGTTTTGCAGAATGAACAATCTGAATTTCCGTTTAATCTTGGGAGTAAATTTTAAAGTCTTGTGGGGTTAGTTTGGCGGAGAAAATAAGTAGTTTACTTTTTTTGGCATTTAAAAGTAATTGAGAGTCATTAAGCCAGGTTTCTATGGATTCAAATGCTTTTTGGGTTATTTTTAGGAGGTATTGAAAGTTTTAGTGGAGGATCTGATTGTGGAGTCATCTGCATATTGGACTAATGTGGTTTGAGGGCACACTAGATGTAAATTGTTTATGAAAATATTAAAGAGCCAGGGGTCCGATGATGGACCCTTGGGGTATGCTACTCTGATTTTATTTAGCAGATGGGTAGATTGTTTGCTCTGCCATTTCACGGATTGTAATCTGTTGTGTAAGTAATTAGCAAACCAGGGCAGCGTATGTAGGGAGCAGCCTATTTCTGACAGTTGAAGAGTAGTTTGGTATGTGACACTGTGTCAAATGCATTGGATAAGTCCAACAGGACTACTGAAGTTATTATACCTGCATCTAAAGCCTTGTTCACAGTATCCGTGAAGGAGAGGAGGGCAGTGGTAGTGCTATGGAATGGGCAAAAACCATGTTGTGTTGGGGCGAGGAGGTTGTCTTTGAGGTGGTTGACTATGTATACACTTTTCTAATATTTTGGAGAGGAGAGAAAGAATAGAGATTGGTCTGTAGTTAGTAATGTTATTTTTATTACTGCCTTTATGGAATGGAGTTAAAGTGGAATTTTTCTAGATTTGTGGATGGGTTCCTTCAGAGATGGATCAGTTTATTAGAATACTGATTGGGTATGCTATTGCGTTAGTAACTATTTTCAAGTTTTCGGGGGGAGGTTGTCAGCGGATAGGGAACAGGGTTTCATTTTTTTTTTTTTAAAGATTTAGAATTAGAGAGGTGGGAACAGATTTTAGGGAGAAACTTTGGGTTTCTGGTGTTGCTTTAGTGGTAATTTAATGGAATGCAAGATGATTGGAAGAAGTTTGTAAGGTTGCTTGCATGATGTTTGTTTTATAGGTGGTGTATGCATTTGAGTTTGTAGGTGGTTCAGGAATGAGATTAAGGATGGTATCAGTAAAGTGGGCTGTATGATCATGTCAGGGGATGGAGATGGACTTTGAGTGGTTCCGGGATTGAGGATAGAGAATACGGATTTCCAAAAATTCTTGTGGTTGTTTTTATGGATGGATAGTTGTTTTGAGAGAAAGTTTTTTTTTTTTTTTTTTTGTCATTAATGAGTAGTTTTTTGGCTGGGTTTCAGAGTTCTTTAAAGTTGGATTCATTTGTCTGTGTCGTTACTGACTTTCCAGTCTCAACCCCTAGCTAAAAGTAGTAGTTTTGTAGGTTTAGTTAACCGTGGAGCCTGGCTAATTTTCATTCTTTTTGTTCATGTAGGGGCAAGAGAGTTAAGGGTATCTAGAAAGATTTTGTTAAAATACTTGGCTTCATCTAGTTGTAGAGAATGTAGAGGGCTCCAGTTATGGGCTTTTAGACTGGTGTTAAATGCTGATAGGTTGAACTTAGTGAGGTATCTGGTTGTTTTGTAAATATGGGGTTTTGGTACCTGGGTTTGGAGTTTATATGTGAAAGCAGGTAGATGATCACTCGGAATCTGGGAGGGACCCTGAATTAGTGAACTTGTGTGGATGTGATACAAGGGTTGTTTCAGGTTGCTTATTTTGTGCGTGTGATAAATTGTGTGTATTTGTAGATATTAATGATATTTGTTAGGGAGTTTAATTCTAGGTTTTGCCGTTTGTTTGTATCCCCTAGTATTATAGTTTCAGAGGACAAATTGTGTGTTGTCCAGGAGAGGAAATCTTCAAGGGTGGGGATATTTTGCCCTGGTGGAGTACATATGGAAGTGATGCAAATCTGTTTGTCATTTATTTGTAGTACTGCTATGACTGTTTCTAGATAGTTAAAGAATGGTATGGCTTTTGGGAAACGTGAATAGTTAATGAGTTGTGGTAGACTAGTGCTACTCCACCACCTTTCTTTAGAAGCCTGTCTTTTTGTAGTGTATTGTAACCTGTTGGGACTATTTCTGTGTCTGATATATGTGGCTTGGTTGTTTTTGCAGTTTTGTTCATAATTTTATTTGGTTCTCCACCTTAGTGTGGACTGCCCTCTTCTAGGAGGAAGTTCTGTAAGAAGACAAAAGAGGTAACTCTGAAGTTGAAAACATTAACTGCAAGTCACATTGGTATTTGGCTTTTATGCAGCAGTATTAAAAGCTTGGCTTTGAAGCTTGCTTTTTCCTATTTTTTTCATGACTGGTAAGTATGTTACTGCCAGGCAGTCTATTTTTTTAACCATCTTCCTACATTTATATAAATTTGAAGCGTTTTATTTTGTCGTCGGTACTTGGTTACAGTAAGTGCAGTTCGACAGTGGTGTGTTTAACTATTATCTTCTTTTTAAGCTTACACTGCAGACATTCTTCTTCTGCCATTTCCCCATAGTGTCTTGCTTCTCGTACAGATTTTAGTGTATTTACATGTTGTTTTCCACACTATGAATTAAGAATTGTGTATTTTATAAGTAGGTCAATTTGTTTGCCATGTTCATTGTTCCTGTTGAGGAATTCTGCTTTAAAGAACTGAAGAAAAAGAGCAAAAATGAGGGATATAAAAGTGAGCCATATACATTCCTATCTCATTGTATTCTAGCTTGAGATGTGTACTGCTGCTTACAGGAAACCAAGCAGGAGCGTGATGCAGCTGAGGTAGAATGTTATGACTTACTATTGTGCGTGTGCTTACTCTTACTTCTTGAGTAAACTTGATATTTAAATGTGTCATTTCTCTTTTGAGCCATTTTAATATTTATTTTTCCCCTTACTCAGAGTCCCCAGATTCTGCTTGTATTTTACAACCTCTCCAGACTCCAGAATTACATTTCTTGCCCCAGGATTGGAGTTTACCTTATTGGTTAACATAAGCAGTATACAGACTTGCTTTGTTACGTTCTCTTTATTTGTGTGCCACAAAGTTATATGTTATGATGAATTTTAATTGCAGGTTCCTTAGGAATGACAGAAACAATGAGGACAAATGCGCCTCTAAACTTCTCAGTTGCCATCTGACCCCATTTACTATTCACTCAGTGAGTGGCTTATATGTTATCCCTTGAGAACCCTTCAGGGAAGGCCTCAGCTCACCCTCTTGTATGCTTTTTTCTGAGCTTTAACTGATGCAGCTCCCTTTCCCCTCCCTGTGATGAGTTCCATTGTACTAGGGCCTTCCTTATTCTATTGTCATCCAACTGTCTTCCTGACATAAACCCCACTTGATCCCATTGAATAAGTTGCTACAGTTATCTTCACTTGATTCACTGTTGTCAGAGGCTATACATTTTGCATTTAGAGTTGGTGTTTATTTATATGACTCCACAGATTTCCATTCCTTACCTGATTTCAGCTCTTGCCTCCTTAATCTTGTTAATTTCTTTGAAAAAGTCACCAAAGTAGTGATGAGCAGATATCCTTCATTAATCACTACTACCATGTTCACTACTTTGGGACATAATGGGCCAAGGATGCTGTACGTCTGGTCAGCATACCAAAGCCTGGGCATCTTCCTCATTCTGTGCATCCACTCAATGTATTCTTAAAGCACAGGAATTGTGAAATGGCTAGTCTGAGCAGAAAGTCTTTGTTTTCACTTTAGACTGTCAGTTGGTACGGCCTGTGCCAGCTTCTGTTCCATTCTGCCAAGTATCCCCATTGAGAACATCTTCCTTTTTTTTTTTCTTGAAAATATTTTGGATTTTTCTTGTCAGCTAGGAGGGGAAATGTGACTGTGACAAGCAGATTCCATACAGAGATAGTCGCTGTAAATTCTTGTACTGCCTGGGTCCCATTTAGGAGCAACTTCCATTTCCAGTCCTTTGTACGTAAAACCTTATGAAGAGCCCACTTCTGAGGGAGAACCCATGAGATACGATGGTCTTTGAATCTCCCCTGTCACATGTCCCTTAGTAAGTGAAAAAGAATCTCAAAAATGGAAGACAAAAGTTTCTGTTGTGCAGTCAGATGTGGATATTTGTGCTGTGGCACTTGACCAGTCTTTAGTCCCCCTGGTATTATCCATCTTTCTTGCTGCTGCTATACCACTGGTTACTGATGAGGCTCAGTCTGTTAAAACATCCTGCTCCGACAGCTCCAGCTACTTTTTTTGGGCATGAAGGAGTGGACCTGGGCTCATTTTATCAGTGGGACCAGAGGGATTTCCTCATATTTTAGTCAGGGAAGAGGTGCTGTGTACTCTTTTTGAGTTGCCTCAGGGATCAGATTCCCTGTATTATGTACAAGATGATGTACCTAACAAAAAGGAAGCACAAGACAAAACTGTCTTTCTCCTCCTTTCATCTTCTACAGACCCTCAGAAAGAGTGCTGTGACTTTCCAAAAGGTCTTAAGGCATAAATGTCCTTAAAGCCTCACCAAAATTATTTTATTCTTTTTCCAATATTTAATCTCCTCAAGCGACAGAGTTATCTTCTGAAGGAGGATTCAGAATCGTATTTGGCTTACTCTTCTCAAATACTCCAAAAAAAACAAAGCCAGCACAATAAGGTGACTGTAAAACAACAGTTTAATAAAACTGTTCAAAACATCACTAGGGATGTAAAATAGCCCCTGTGAATACACTAAATATACGTAATGTGCAGCAAATCTGTTTCGGCTAACCTAGCCTTCCTCAGTGCAACAAAGTTAATGAATATAGGCAGAGTCTGAGCTGTATATAAAGACAGCTCAATTATACAATTAAATATAATTGAAAATTTACAAATGCTCATTCAAACCAGGGCTAAACAGCTCGTCTAATTTAATTATCCATTTCTTCTCCTTGGAATTAAGTATGGAGTGCCAACCCCCTTTACAGTTTCTGTCTCCACCAATTTTATCAGTTATGGTAAAGTGAAAAGAGGCTGTTGGATGCTTTAAAGTGTGCTTATATAGAGAACTGGTCAATTTATGGTTCCTGACATCACTCATATGTTCAGAAATTCTGATTCTCAATGGCCTAGAAGTTTGCCCTGCATAGAATGTTGAGCATGAGCAGGAAGCCAGATAAACGACCCAGTCTGAACCGCAGTTTGCCCAAACTTGATGTCAAATACCTGTGCTGTATTATTACGGGTAAATTGTTTGGTCTTGAATACTCTGGGGCAATGGGTACAATGCCCACAATGATAAGATCCCATTAGTTTCTCCCCAGTCATAGTACTTTGCCAGACTGTATTTGGAGATCTATAGGAATGTTTATAATGACTCAAATGGGAACCCAAAGTTTGTCCCCTGCAAAATGAAAGTGGTATTTGTCCCCAATTATTGAAGACAATTTATCTGCTAACAATATGGTTGTTAGCAGATAAATACTGGGTGGTAATTCCCAGATATGCTCAGAATTAGTCCAAAATGACAAAAAATACACCGAACCCACAGACATTGCCAACATCCTAGCTGACCGGTTCAGCGCAAACTTCTCCCCCCCTCCCCACCAAAAGGGCAAATATCTATCCCAGCAGAGTGCTGCCCCCCTGACATCTCAGATGCTCAGGTAAGAGCCGCCCTCTCCAAAGCAAAAAACACAGCATCAATGGGACCAGACGATGTCCCGGGCTGCATCCTACATGAACTCCAAGAAGAGCTAAACCCAAACATAAAACTACTGTTCAATGTCAGCCTTACTACAGGATATGTGCCCAAAGAGTGGCGTACAGCAACAGTGGTCCCTCTCCATAAAGGTGGTGCCTCAACGGATCCTGGAAACTATCGCCCCATAAGCCTGACTAGCTTAGTCTGCAAAGCTATGGAAAGGATCATCATGGACCTCATAAATAAAGATATTGGGGACCTACAAACACTGGATCCTACCCAGTTCGGCTTTGTTAAGGGCAGATCCTGCCTCTTAAACCTGGTTGATTTCTTTGAAACAGTCACCAAGGCCATTGACGAGGGGAAGGTGGTCCACACAGCCTACCTGGACCTCGCAAAAGCCTTCGATACAATACCCCACTCGGGCATTATAGATAAGCTCACCAGCTTAAATATAAACCCCTATGTCACTAGATGGATTGCAAATTGGCTCAAGGACAGAACCCACATGGTTAGAATTGCTGGAGCCATGTCAGACTCCAAACCAGTTACAAGTGGTGTCCCACAAGGCTCAGTCCTGGGACCTGTCTTGTTCGGTATATATTTCTCAGAGGTACAGGCCAACACGGAAGGACTGTGGCTGACCAAGTTCGCAGATGACTGCAAACTGGGCGCCATAATCGACTCTCCAGCCAACACAAGCATCCACCAAAAGGGCCTCATAGAAACAGACAACTGGTGCCAGAGCCATGGCCTCAAGCTAAATGCCAAAAAGTGTATAGTCATCCCCTTTGGCAAAAACAAAGTGCCCACAAATTACCACATAGGCGGTAATCCATTAAGTACAGAAGTAATTAGGGACCTGGGGACCCAAGTTGATAGCAATCTCTCATTTGACAACCACGTGGCCAAAGTGGTTAGAAAAACATTTTATATAGCCCACCTAATCATGAAGGGATTCACATCTAGATCAGGGGACGTCATTGTTCCTCTTTACTCATCCCTCATCAGGCCCATAATTGAGTACAATGCCCCTTTTGGGATGTACCTTACCAGACACCTGCAGCAACTGGAAAGACCCCAAAAGTACTTCACCAAGAGGATCAAAGGGCTCAAACAGATGCCATATGCTGCCCGGTTAAAGAAACTCCAGCTCTACTCAGTGGCATACCGCCTGTTCAGAGGCGATCTGTGCCTGACGTATAAAGCCATGTCCAACCCGGAATTAATGGACATGCTGCACCTCAGAAAATCCAAATCCCATCGAGCTACGCACTCGAGAGACTTGAACCTCAGCACTGAAATAAATAGGACATGCTGGAGGGACAGATTCATAACCCAGAGGCTCCCTTCACTCTGGAATAAAATCCCAGTCCAGGTTAGGCAGAGTCCCTCATTGACTCTCTTCAAGAGGAATCTTGATGAGTGGATGGGAGATCGTAGGTTTACCCCGGGTATCACTTCTGTGTCACTGTTAGACAGAGGCACAGTATACTAACCTCGAAAAAGGGCATAGCATAATAAATTTAATATGGGTGGCGAAAGCCAAACACATTCTGGCTAGGCTTATAAATGCCCTAGGGCAGATAGCCTAGTATGAACCTATGAACCTATTATATTCCAGTGTTTGTTTATAATATTCATGAGTCCACCAGTATTCTGACTATAAGTAGTGACCATTCTTAACAGGTTTTGGCCCTCTGTTGTTTTAGGTTTGTGTTGTAATAACTGTTCCCTAGTTTGTGTGCTTGCTCACCTACTAGCCATGATAATATCTCCTGATCTGTAGCCTCTATTGTGAAATCTGTCAACAAGATCTTCCTTATATTTATTGAATGTGTCATTTTTAATATCATACTGGATCTCGGAGGTGCTAAACCTTTAGCCATCCTTCTGATCTTAAAGAAGCTTTAAGTGATGTTTTAGATGATACTTTTACTTTTGCTTCACTTAACTCAAAATCCCATCCCCCTGCTCCTAAAAAAAACAGAGTAGGCTTTACCAAGGCCCCTGACACCCATAAGCTTCTTTATAAAAATCTTCTTCCTCGGATCCTGCGGTAATTTTGGTGGAATTAGATAAACCAGCCAAAGTATTCCCATCTAGTAATGCTCTACCCAATGACAAGGATAGTAGTGTTTTTTATGTATATTGGAAAACTGTGTACACCTCTGTAGCACTTGCGGTTTAGGGCTATAAAATATCAAACCCACATGACCAGATATGTGTTGGCCATTTGTGAGTGACATGAATTAGCTTCTCACAGACATGCTGGAATTGGACATTAAATCTTACTTGTTTTCTCTTAATTCTCTTTCCCAAGTTGCTAGGCTCTATGTCAAAAGCAGTTGTAATGCTGCATATGCTTCTTCCAAATTTGCAGTTAAGGGTTTAGTTTTAAGAAGGTACTCATGGCTTAGACTGAAATCTTTACCTGAGGTCATCAAGAAAAAGTATTAGATGCTCCTTTTGATAAAGAAACTCTGTTTGGTCCTGAAGACTTAGATATTTTTAAAAACTTGCAGGAGAGAGGTACGATTATGCAGTGTTTTGAACAGATCTCCCCATCTTCTGTTCCTAAGGTTCAAAGGAACTACCCTTCAAAGCTGACTGCTTTTTTCTCAAACAGAAAGGCAAAAAGTTTACCAAAGAGAACCCAAATTAGACTTGTGTTCCTTTCCAGACGAAACTTCCAACTTTTGACCATCAGTCTATTTCTCTACACTTCCCTCCCACATCAGCCTTCCTAACCTTTCTCTTTCTAATAAGTTATCTTTTCTTCCCTGAATGGAACTTGAACTGATAACTTCAAACAAACGGGTACCCAACATCATTCAGAAAGGATACCAACTCGCTTAGCTGTTCCCACTTCCCAGATGCCCTCAATTAAAGAACACCAACGTTTTTCCATTTTGAAAGAGTTGATTAATCTTGGAACCATTGAACCAATTCCCTTTCACCAATACAGAAGTTTTTTTTTTTCCACCCAAGACGTTCTTAGTTCTAAGAAAAGAAGGTACCTGGAGACCAGTTTTGGATTTATCAATTCTCATCACCTTTGTAAGGATTTCAGAGTTCAAAATGCTGTCTCAAACTTTGCTTCCAGTGATTGTTTATCCATGCTTTCTTGGTTACCTTAGATCTCAAAGATGCATATCTGTATACTCCCATCTATCCAGAACAAAGGAAATTCTTATGATTCTGTGTCTTTCAGTTTCACTTATAGTTTCATGCTTTGCCCTTTGGTCCTTTCAAGAGCTCAAAGGGTATTTGAAAAGTGTAGGCTCAGTCATAACCTCTCGCAGGCTCCATGGTTTCTATATCTGCCCATGTCTGAGTGATCTTTTCCAGGTTCAGTCAACAAACTTCTCTTTGGTCCAGCAGTTTGTGTAGACTTTTTTCATTGCTTGGGTTTCACAGTAAATCAGAAACAGTCTATCCTTCTGTCGTACCAGGATCTGGTAATTTTGGGTTGCTGTCTGAACAGTGTATTTCAACTTTAGGACAAGCTTCAATTTCTGATAGCATTCTTCTAGTCTCATCTTCCATTAGATTTGACTTCAGCAAGAGAACTATTGAGAGTCCAGGAGTATATGGCCTCTGTCATTCAGATACCTTTTACTAGGCTCCACATCAAGAATATTCATTGGTACCTCATGTCTGCGCTTAACACTGCCACCCCTTGAACTTTCCTATTCCTCTCTTGCCCTTCATCACAAAGGAATTTCAGTGGTGGATTTACCAGATGTCACTCAGTGCCATTTCTGTTTCCTTCTCCTTGTGAGGAAGTCTGGACAGATACCGTAGGTGTGGCACTGGGGGCATGTTCTATGACAAGTACAGGATATTTGGTCAGGGCAGGATAAGAAGGTTCATAGACACATCACAGAATTAAAAGCTATGATACTAGTCTTTCAATCTCTACACCACCTTTGGACTCCAGGAACTTCCTGAATTCTCATAGATGTCACCACAATAATGTGATGAATCAACAAGCAGGGCAGGACCAAGTCTTACAGACTGTGCAGACTGGCCTTGATTGCCTGGGAGACTGCAATTTGGTGCCTTCTCTTCTTTTAACAATGTGTTAGAGTACTTGATTAGATCCAGGACAGACCATCACAAGTAGAGTCGAACACATCTTCCTGCAGATTGTCCATCACTTGAGAGTTTCCCAAATAGATCCTTTTACCTCCACTCTGAACAGGCAGCTCAGACAGTTTTGCTCCAGAGTACCATGCCCACGGACTTGGAAAACAGGTGGTATGTCTTTTTCACAGAAAGGGAAATTCCCATGTACTTTTCTTTTGTTGATAGGTCTTGATGCAGAGAAGGCCTTTTTAGTTGGATTTTATGATCAGGGATCACAGCGTTTGCATCCCCTTGTACAGTAATAGGATTAATTAGAAGGATATGTCTGAAGGGTTGATGGCAAGAATTAAGGTGGGAGAAACAGGCAGGGGTGTCCCCTTTACCTTTTGTTCATAGGCTCATAGGTAATTATTAGACTAATGACCCAAGGGGCGTTTTTAAGCCTAGCCATGCTTCCCAAAAGTGAGAATCAAACACTGTACCCTGTGTCTTCAAGGTAAATGCCCTAACCATTATGCCAACCCAAAAAGTGTCCCTAATTTGAGGCCTCTTCCTTAATTTTAGGTTCATAGATTAGTACTAGGCTAACTGTCTTTGTGGGCCATTTTAAACCTAGCCAGTTACACCATGTGAGAATTGAACCCTGCACCTTGTGTCTGCAAGGTAAACATCTTAACCATTATGCCAGCCTTCCAACATTTGTTTTATACTTGGAGCCACTGGAAAAAAAAAAAAAACTCACAAGTTCAAGGATACAGCTGTATAGTAATCAAGAAAAGTTAACTTTTCACAAATTATACTGTTTTGTACTTGATAAGTCCAGAAAAGAACATTTCAATGTTATGTAACATGTTGAGACTGTTTTGGGTATTTTCAGGATATAAAATAAATATAAACCAAAGGCTATAGTGGTAAACTGTGCAGCGATACAGAGATTGGTTCAACAGTAACTGCATTTATAGAAACATGATAAGATGGCGTATTTGTTTGTATGGATTAAACATGATTCTTTTATGGCAGCTAAGGATATGTGGGAAGCGATTAAAATAATACAAAAAGTGTGAAGCTGAAAGCTCGATTGTGGATATAGATATTAAGGTACAGGAAGTGAACATGTTTCCAGTCACATTAGTTTACATATACAGGTCAGGCATATTTTTATCAGGCAGAGGAGAAGTTGAGGCGCATACCTAAGAGCTGAAAGAAGTTATTTGGAAGTTGGAGAGGGCGAGTTAAGTGGGCTAAGTTGACTCTCTCCATAGAACAAGCATAGCTGTTTTTGGTTGATTTGAAGGGATACTTTAGAGCTATACACTTGAGACTTATATATGTAATACAAGCCAAAGGTTATAAATCAAAGATGAAAGGGATAATGATGGACCAAGATGGGGGGGGGGGTTCAAGGAATAAGGAGAGAATATGATTTGGGATGCAGCTCCTTAAGGAGTATAACAGCCATTCAGACTGTTATATTACTAAAATAGCAGAAAGTGTTCTAAGAACTAAGTCAACACAGGTGTGGAGACAGAAGATTTTACCAATAGAGAGGGCTGCAAGTAGGAGTATATAAAGAATGAAAGAGGAATCTGGAATTTACTGGAGAAAATTAGCAAAGGAGCCCAAATAGTGGCAGCAAATAACTAGATAGAGAAAGGTAATTCGGATCGTGAATCGGATCTGAGACGAACGCATCACTAGCATCTGATCCAAGCTCCTCCTCTTACCCATAATGCTCCCCTATTTCCTTCCTTCCCTCAGATCTTGTTTGCCTCTGAAATGCTACGCATCGTCGTCTCAGAGCTCCAGGCTGTCTTTTGATAAGCGTCTACTTTTGCGGTTGTTTTTTCTAAATTGATTCCCATCCCTTTCCTTTTTCACCTCCCCATACCATGTTTGTCCGTCGGATCAAAAAAAAAAAAAAGTTAAAACTAGTTGTTGTAATTAGCATAGTCTCCCTGCTGGTTTCCCGCTCCCTCTCCTGTAGGTGTGTGTGTGTCTACAGGGTGCTGTTTGGGGTGTTTGTGTTCCCTAGTATGGCTGTGCATTTCCTAAACACTGGCTTGGGAGTTTCAGAGTGTAGTCATAAGCTTTCCCCAGCTGATGTCCACACTCTGTGTGTAGTGTGTTTGGGCACGGGCCATTTGCTGACCTCCTGCCCTATTTTTGCAGGTATCAGCCTGCGGGCCCTTAAAGACAGGAGGGCTAAGCTGGTCATGAAAGGTCTGCTCCTTTCTTTGGGGATGGCTGTCCCCGTTACTGCATCGGTGGCCTCTACCTCGGCTGCTTCTATTTCCTCCCCTCCTCAGACCTCTGGTACTCAACCTCCCACCATGAGGTCTGCGGAAGGCGAAAAATTACAGGACAAGTATAGGAAGCGGTCCCTGGACCACTTGGCTCCGGCAGGGCCACCTGCTAAATCAAAGACCCCTCCTAGGCCCATTACCCCTTGGCTCTGATCTCCCAGGTTCTCCCCGGAGCTGGAGGTATCTAGGCCCCCATCTAGAGGTTCCCTTCATCAGCACTCCTGGCTGGTGTCGGTGGCTTCTTCATTTAGGTCAACTCGTTGTCTGAGTGAGGCAGAGATGGACAGGATGATGCAGAAGTTCATCTGCAACCAGATCCAGATGGTAGTCTTGCCAGTCCCCTCTCCCTCCAGAGCGGGGAGCTCGTAGCCCTTCTTCACCCCCATAACTCCTTCTCCGATCAGTTTTGGAGTCTGTGGATCAGAGGACTCTCTAGGTCAGGGCATCGGTGCCATTGATACCTTGTACCTCGACACTGGCCATTACCTTGAGCATGTTGCATCTGACCGAGTCAGATCTGAGCTCTCAGAGCCGTAGTCTGGGCGTCTGATCCGAGGTGGCACTGTCAGCTCCAAGCCTTTCAGAGCGCAGTATCTCTCTCGGCACTAGCAGTCTTGGCTCCAGCTCCCATGTTGGATCCAAGGGGAGCAGCTCCCTTGCTTATTTCTCAGGAAGTGCACTCTCCCTCGGCTTTTGAAGTGGTGGAGAGGGTCCTCTCGAGTACTTCGAGACCCCTGACCATCTCATCTTTGGACTCTGCCCCGACTCCCTCAGCTCTGGTTTCAGCCTCGACACTCTTGTCCTCTCAGGGATAGCCTGTGCTCGCTGTGTCCCGTCTGAGAGCAGCAAGAAGCTTGTGAGTCCCCACATAGTCCCACTGAGGAGGCAGCTCGCAAGCTGACATGCAAAAGGAGGCACCTGGACTCCTCTCCAGAGTCCCTCATGGATGACACTGAATTGGAGGAAGGGGGAAGGTTCCCCCGGTCATCCCCCGAAGATTTCTCCTTTGGAGACATCATGGAACTCCTTTGCCCGGGGGGGGTGGTCTTACCAAAACCAACCCAGGACGAGTTGGTATTCCTAGAGGCATTCGGCAAGGGCCCATCTACTTCCTGGGCTCCCCCTCCTGCGGACTCGCTTGTGGACCTGATAACATCTCTGGCATGGAAGGAACCGGACACCGTGAAGCCTATTCTCAAGCATCCATATAGGATCCTCGGCCCCCCCCACCAGACAGGACTAGTTGGAGTAAGGGGTCCCCAGTAGACACCATGATTGTGGCAGCCACCACAAAGAAAGAGCTTGCACAGGAGAGCTCTACGGTCCATCCTCCTGACTTGAAGTCAAGGACAATGGACCATTTGGAGAAGTGGGTGTATGCTTCAGCAACCTTTACCATAAGGGCACTGAACTATATGGCACATGTCATCTGATTGCAGTGTGACTTAGTGAAGTCGCTGAGTCCCCCCTGAAGTCCACATCAGCAGAGGGGCAAGAAGACATTCTCTGGACGAATGGCCACTCTTAAGGCAGTAGCCAGTATGTCCATGCACCTCCTTTCCCATGCCATGGAGGGAGCTGCTAGGGTGGCCAGGTCTGGCGTTGCCATGAGGCGTCATGCCCGGCTCTGGCTGTGTAAATTCTCGGAACCCTTCAACGTGTCTTTTGCTAATGCCCCCTACGATGGTTCTTCCCTGTTTGGGAAGTCTGTGCATGAAACACTGGTCCAGAGTGAGAAGGATGGGAAGACCCTGTCTGCCATCAGGATCCGCTTCTCACCCCCTCAGGTTCATAGGTAGTTACTAGGCTATTGGCCCAAGGGCCTACTTAAGCCTAGCCAACAAGGTTCCCTGGCTTATGCCATTCAAGAAAGTTATTTTCCTGTGCCACTGTCGAGCAGAGACACAGAAGTGATCCCCGAGGTGTATTTCCTATTTTCCATCCACTCATCAAGATTTTTCTTGAGTGCTAATGAAGAACTTTGCTTGACATATATGGGTAGCCTGTTCCAGAGTATGGGAAGTCTCTGGGATAGGAATGTATCCCTCCAACATGTCCTGTTTATTGTGGTGACAAGGTTTAGGTTCCTAGAGCGTGTAGGCAGAGGGGGGTCATGATAGACACCGGCTCAGAGGCAGAGGGGGTATGAGAAATTTCAGGTCTTGAGAACTGTTCTCGGACAGGCCAGCAAAGCAGCCCTGAGGGGCTTCCCGACTGCTCGTCTCTGGAGGCAGTCGGGGGTCAACTCTCGCTACACCCAACGGAGTGGGAGGCCATAACAGACTGTTGGGTGTTGCAAGTCATATCTAGAGGTTATTGCATCCCGTTCATAGACCCATCTATCCCTCCAAAACCCCTCCCAGACATCCCACCCGTGCAACGGGAGGTAGCAGCACTGGAAATAGACAAGCTGCTAAGAAAGCGAGTCATCCATACCGTCCCCCCAGGCCAATCTGGATCGGGCATTTATTCCAGGTTCTTTTTAATGCCAAAAAACACAGGAGACCCAAGAACCATTCTGGATTTTTCCACATTGAACCTGTCTGTAGCCAAAGAAAAATTCCAGATGGTCACCCTTCATTCCATCCTACCCTACCTGCAGGAAAAAGATTGGATGTGCTCGATTGAACTCCAGGACGCGCACTGTCATATCAAAATGAACAGGCGCTCCCACAGGTTTCTCCGCTTTTGGCTGGGGGCCAATCATCAGTTCAAGGTCCTCCCCTTTGGTCTCACCACAGTCCCCGGGTGTTTACCAAAGTGATGGCGGTAGAAATGGCTCACCTGAGACTCCAGGGAGTTCAGGTCTTCCCTTGCCTGGATGATTGGCTCCTTGCTGCCCCCATCAGGCATCTGCTGTGCCAAGCCAGGGATTATTTCCTAGTACTAGCGAACAGTCTGGGCATTACCATAAACCTCAGCCAATCATCACTGACTCCAGTCCAGACTCTAAACTTCATAGAACACCATACAAATGGAGGTTTACCTCACTCTGGAAAGGGTACACAATTTCAGACTTCATGTTTCTTACATTGTCCAGGAAGGCTCTGGGTTCCATAGCAGCCACTATCAATCTTCTACCCTTTGCACAACTTCATATGCGAGTTCTGGAGTGGACACTAGCAGTTCAATGGTCTCTACTAGAGTTACCCTTGTCCCATCCAGTTTGAATTTCCCGGGCATACAGAGAGTCTCTTCTGGTGGATTCTCTCCCCAGACCTTGTTAGGGGATGTCCCTTTGTTCCATCCTTTCCCACAACCACAGTGACCATGGATGCTTCCCAGCTGGGGGGGGGGCATTGCTTGGGAAGAACTGTCCAAAGCATGTGGTCCCCTTCTGAGACCAGTTTGCATATCAACATCCCAGAGATGAGGGCGGTTCTTCTAGTGTTGCAGGCCCTTCATGCCCAGCTTCCTCTAGGGACTATTGCTGTTCAGTCAGACAACATGTCAGTAGTCTGGTATATCAACAAACAGGGTGGAACCAGATCTTACCCCCTTTGTCACGAGGCCATGAGAGTGAGAGGAATGGGTGATCTCCACCGGCCGCTTTCTGGTGGCAATGCACATTCCAGGAAGGTCCAACATTCTGGTGGACAGGCTCAGCAGGACTATTCTGATGCCTGGTCTTTGAATCCTTCAGTAGCAGAACAGATCTTCCTCAAGTGGCGTCGGCCTTGCTGCGATCTTTTTGCATCTTCTTCCAATGAGAAATGCAGCGAGTTCTTCACTCTGAACCCCCAGAGAAACACTGGTTCATGCTTGGCCTCCCGGTCTTCTTTATGCTTACCCCCCCCCCCCGTTACCTCTCATTCTGAAGTTTCTACAGAAAGCTCGCAGGTTGGGTAGCTCAGTAATCCTCATTGCCCCATACTGGCCTCGTCAAGTCCAGTTCCCCTCCATTTGGTCTCACCTGGCAGTTCCACCATGGATCTTGGATCTGGTTCTGGATCTAATTTTGCATCGCTCAGGGATTCCCACCCAGACCTGGACAGTCTGAAACTTGCCGCTTGGCGGCTCCAGTTCCATTAATGATTAGGACTCCTGTGTTATCCACTCCGGTTAAAACCATTTTTGTTGCGGCTCACAAGTCTTCCACCAGAAAAATTTATTGCAGCAAGTGGAAACTGTTTTCTAGATGGGCTTCTCAACGGGACCTGGATCCATTCAAGGCTCCAGTTTGGCTGTTCTGGAATTTCTAGCGAGTATCTTTCACCAAGGTGCTAGTTCCACTACCATTAAAGTCCAGCTGGCTGCCATCTCTAACTTCCATGTGGGGGAAAACATGGCTTCCCTAGCTTCTTCCAGACTTGCAAGACCTTCCTTAAAGATACCTTTCTTTTAAGACCCCCAATGAAAGATCCTACACCCCCTTGAGACCTCACCTTGGTACTTTAGGCTCTGGTGTCTCCTCCCTGTGAGCCCGTGGCATCAGTCGATTTACAACTCCTATTCTGGAAAACTGCCTTTTTGGTAGCTGTCACTTCTGCTAGGAGGGTATCGGAACTTCAAGCATTGTCCATTAAAGTTCCTTACATGGTTTTTCATAAGGGCAGGGTTTCCCTGCACTCACTAATCCTTCCTTTCTTCCCAAGGTGGCGTCAGAAGCCAATATTAATCAAGCTATCAATCTCCCTATTTTCTTTCCAAATTTCCAAAATAGGGGCGAATACAAATTGCACTTACTGGACGCGCATAGACAATTGAGGTTTTATTTACACACAACAAAATTTTTTCGTAAATCTGATCAGTTGTTTGGATCCTACTCGAAACCTTTTTTGGGCAAGCCAATTTCTAAAGTAACCATTGTTCGCTGGATTTCCCAATGTATCATGCGAGCATACATGCTGATAGAGGCATTTCCCCTCCGGGTGGAGTAAAAGCCGACTCTGCTATGTCCCTGGCTACCTCAGCGGCTTTTTGGTTTAGGGTGTTGCTGGATGACATTTGTTCTACAGCTACTTGGTCCTCATCTCATGCCTTCATATCTCATTACAAGTTAGACATTGTATCTAGGAGTAGGGCAGCCTTTGGTTCTGCGGTGCTTCGGAATATCCTTCCATGAGGGCCACCCAGGTGTTGGTAGCTGGGGAATCTGTCCCATAGGTTGAAGACCAAATGAAGTCAACCACTTCAGATAAAGAAGTTGTGTACTCACTATAACATTCTTTGAGTATTTGTACCTCATTTGTCTTCAACCCCCCCCCCCTTACCCCCGACCTTGTCATTTTTGTTCTAACCTTGCATTTGGGAGAGGAACACTATAGTGTCTCTCCTGGTTTATGCTTGGTTGGTTATTGCAAGCCATTAGTGGTAAGGTCTGATTGGGTTGGGCTTGTGTTTTCTTGAGCAGCAAACTCTGTCTGAGGGAAGGAAGGAGATAGGGAGCATTGTGGGTAAGGTGAGGAGCTTGTAGCTCTGATCAGATGCCAGTGATGAGTTCGTCTCTGATCCGATTCGGATCCGAATACCCATAGGTTGAAGACAAATGAAGTTCAGCTACTCAGATGGAATGTTATGGTGAGTACCTAACTTTTTTATGGTCTGATGAGACCAAGGTTGAAGTTTTTGGCCACAATTCCAAAAGGTACGTTTGGCGCAAATCACCAAAAGAACATCATCCCCACTGTGAAGCATGGTGGTGGCAGTATCATGCTTCGGGGTTGTTTTTCCTCAGCTGGAACTGGGGCTTTAGTCAAGGTGGAGGGAATTATGAACAGTTCCAAATACCAGTCACTTTTGGCCCAAAACCTTCAGGCGTCTGCTAGAAAGCTGAAGATGAAGAGGAATTTCACTTTACAACATGACAATGACTCCAAGCATACATCCAAATCAACAAAAAAATGGCTTCACCAGAAGAAAATGAAAGTTTTGGAATGGCCCAGCCAGAGCCCAGACCTAACTCCAATAGAAAATTTGTGTGGTGACCTGAAGAGGGCTATGCACAACAGATGCCCTCACAACCTGACAGATTTGAAGCGCTTTTAGAAGGAAGAGGGAACAAATGTTGCCAAGTCAAGATGTAGCAGGCTGATTTACTCTTACCCAAGAAGACTGAATGCTGTAATTAAATGTAAAGGTGCTTCAACAAAGTATTAGTTTAAAGGTGTGCACACTTATGCAACCAGCTTATTGTACGTTTTTTATTTTTTATATTTTTTCCCCTAACAGATTTGTTTGTTTTTCAATCGAATTTTACAGGTTATAGGCCACATTAAAGGTGGAAAAAGTTTTGAAATTATTGTGGTCTCATTTTTTATATCACAAAAACCTGGCATTTTAACGGGGGGGGGGGGGTGTACATTTTTTATATCCACTGTAGGCTTTTAATTGCCTAGACATAGCAAAGCTTTACCAAGTTTAATGCTATTGTCTGCCAAAAAAATAATTTGCTGGAAAATGTAAATCAAAATCTAAAACTGCTTTTTAAAATACTGAATATTGTAAATTAGATAAAGACTTGGGGACAACATCTTTATAAAAGAGAAGGGGTAAATTTCCTACGAATAAATGGAATTTTTGGAAACAAAAATGCAGAGTAATGAGGAGGAGGAGCGAGATTTAAGGGAAGGCTGGAACTGAGCAATGTAAATTATATTAGAATAAATGATACTTAAAAAACAAAATATTCCTATAATGCATAAATACAATGAAATGCCATTGTTTTCTTTTAGTGTATATGTACTTATCCCATTGTTTAAACTGTGAGAATTTAATAGTATTTACAAAAACAAAAAGCTTATGTACTTTTGCAACAAGTGAAATGCACAGAATTGTATTTTACACAGCATTTGTTTTACTTTTAGATGGCTTGAGTTATAACAATAAGCTCTGGAGAGTGTGGCAAGGTCGCAGTGGCATAACTGGTTAAATCTTGGTGATGCTGACTGTTGTGTTGATCATACCTGTGGTACTTTCTCTGTGTGGTATTCCTTATCCCACTCAAACCAATGTCACTTGAAAGGCAGACTACAGTCAGTGCTTTTGCCTCACTGCACTTTAATCCTTGTACAGAATTGACTGCATTCAGTGCTGCACTTGAGCACAGTAAACATGAGAAAATTGATTCAGCTGAACAAGAAATGCAAAAACTGCTTTTCATGTTCAGTTGTAAAGATTTTCTCACATGTAATTTTTCATATGACTCTCAGCTCTAGAGAGTTGCAGTCTAACCTGCCAGCAGTCAGGAATGTCATTGAAATTATCTAGCTGCCAGTAGGCATTTATCGTGTACGTAGTTGTTGGTCATCTTATGTGCACTCAGAATTATGTCCTTTAAGTCTTCAGTTTGCCCAGTAAGAGTTGTAGGTGTGTGCAGCGTACATCAAATGGACAACTCAGTCCTTCCCCAGATGATCTAAAACTGCTGTTTGAATTGTGGAAACTATACTGTCGATGAACTACCTGTAAATTGAAGCAGCAAAGGGGATAAAATAGCTTGAAGTACAGGAGTGGAAGGAGAGCACTCAGTCATTGCCAGATATACACGAGTAAGGATTGCTGTTTAGGGTTCCCACCTACATGTTTTTCCCCTAACTACCCAGAAGTCTGAACAATTGTCCAGTAGTCCAGAAACTCTGGCATTCTGTTTAGCAGCACAAACAGAATGCTGGAGTTTAAAGACATCTCAAACTGACTTTTTAAAGGAAATTGTTACAGCTATATGGACAATTCAGAGAAAGTTCAGAGGTTGTTCTTTTCTGTCTCCTATTGATGTGCCTATTTATACCATAAAATGATTGTGGAAGTAGGTGAGGTGAAAGGAGACAGGGTGGTTGGGGGCAGTGTTGGGGAAGTGCAACTGGTGTGGCTTTCTGCTGTATTTTGCCACAGCAAAAAGTGCCAATTCTAGTGATAGTTGGTTTAGACTACTGTAAAATAAAGAATACTGTGTGTGAATGATTTAAACGTGATGCTCAGTGATTTTTAAAGAGTATAGAAACAAGTTTAGAAAACACAAGAGTGAACAAGAAGACAATTCATTGATTTCATTGCAATTAAGCACTTTAATAAGTGAGCAAGTGGATGTTGCTATGTTAAAGCTTGTCACTGTTACACTTCTCTAGCTAAAGTACTTTTAGTATTGCCTGTCTTGCTAAGATTTTTTTCTGCAAGTTTATATATCGTGTGTGTGTGTGTGTGTGTGTGTGTGTGTGTGTGTGTGTGTGTGTGTGTGTGTGTGTGTGTGTAGTACTTCTAGTTGCTTTCCGTAGCTAGTTCAGAAGTTTTGTTTTTTGTAGCTTTTATTTTTATTATGGAGTGCAAAGCTGTTTAAAAAGAGTGGGCAAACAAATCTCACTGCAAAATATATATACTTGGTGCATTTTTTGTTTGAGAGGGAACATTTTTGCTAGGAGATTAAAATTTGGTGTTCTCTTAATAGGGAAATGTTAGAGAATAGAGGAGCAGTTTTTTGCCCAGGCGCTCTTAGAAGAGGTTTCTAACCTTCTTAGGTTTTTTTTTGTAGTTGTTAAATATAAGCAAAGACAGCTGTTGCTCCTGATGGTGCTTCAACCTTAGGCCCCTTGTCAAGGTCACGCCTTTTGGTTTTAAAGATGAAGCTGTTGCTTGAAAAAAACACCATAAAGAAGCTCAAACTACATTGAGAGAGACCTGATAGGGAAGAACTTCCTCTCTGGGTCCTAGTGCCCAAAGGGTAAGACAAGAAAACACTGCTGCTTTCTTCCCAAGCTGGGGTTTCTAAGGTGTCAGTCATAGCTGTATCGGAGAATTTTACTAAGTGTGTCAAAACTAATGTGTAGTCTGTATTTGATGTGGAAGGGAGAATTATTTTGCTTCTTGTAGATCTTCTTCTGTTTGATCTGTCAAATCTTATTAGAGCATTTCAGTGTCCATTGGCATTGATTACAGGAAGATGATGGAGGCATGTATTTGGGTCCAACAAATGAAGTTCTAAGGTTTTCTCTCCAGTAATTGCATCAGGTAGCTAAAGACCTTTCTTCCTTAAGTTATTTAATTGATTCTTCTGTGCACTTTTCACGAGGCCTGTTATCAGCTTTCATTCCTATAAGGCCAAATTTCAAATAGCAGTAGCTGTTGTCAATGTCTCTGTCAGTGTCAGACTCAGATGTGGTCTTTGCCTCAGCATTATAGCGGTCTAGGTCAGCATGTTTGTTGTTGACCTTGCAGCCTAGCCTATGTCCACAGCCTTGAAATTGACATTGATGTCACCATTTCCAGGGGAGGCCTTCAGCCTGTTTGCATTGGTGTTAGTTGGTGTTGTCTCTGATTTTGGCAGGGTATTGCTAATGTCCTCAATTCTTCCTACCTTTAGGAGAGGACCCCTTTAGGAGAGGACTCAGAATTTTGTCCATTAAATCTTCAGTTTGCCCCATAAGAGTTGTAGGTATGTGCAGCGTACATCAAATAGACAAGTCAGTCCTTCCCCAGATGATCTAAAAATGCTGCCTCCAGAGTTGGCATCGTCTTGCTTTTGATGTTGGGCTGTTGGGGTCCATTAATCTCAAGAGCTGGCCATGGTAAATTTCAATGTCTGCCATGCAAGGTTGATCCCAGTAACACAGGGGATGGTGTTAGGCTTGAACTCTGTGTCACCAGTGCAGAACCAGCTATATTTGCTGCCTTTGGCATGTGTACAGATTTCAGCCTGCACAAGAGACATGCCTTTGTCTAGCACCTTGGTAACCAACCATGTCTGTAATCAAGACACAAGAATCATTGGATCCCTACAGGATAGCCTTTCATATGTGGAACAGCTCAAGTCTTTGTCTTCTTCTACCTAGCCATCCCCAAGGCAGTATCTGCAAGAGAAGCATATGGACTTCCAAGTAGTTTCTCCAGTTCACATGTTGATGAGAATGAAGGTGAAGACTCCTCACTGTCCCACAGATGACAGTAGTTTTAAAGGGGATGAAGAAAATGAGGATTGCCCACTGACCTCTACGACCTCTCCTCAGTATGGGCAACCCCAAACATTTTGTGAATGGTTTCACTATTTGACAAGATGGTACATTTATCGGTTATGATAGAATAGGAACACCCTGATTAAGTGGCTGTTGTCCCTAGGACACCAGCCAGAAACCAAACCTGTTGGACAGAGATGCTTGTAAAACATTCCATGACAGTCTTTAAAAAGCTTAACAACCACAGATTCTTGCTGTCCAACCCCAAGATATGCAATCCCTGGTGATAGTTGGGAAGAGAGATTGTTCATGCTCCATATTTACTTTAAGGACCATGAAGTACTTACCACATATGGTCTGACAGGGCAGAGGGTTAAGGCTGTGAGCTGTTAGTAAGCTGCTTTGTGGGGAGGGGGGCTAGTAGAGTATTAAATATAAGGTTAAGAGGCTAGTAGAGCATTGGAGGGAAGGGTAAGGGGATAGTAGTGTGCAGAAAATTTTAGATGCCAAACAGGTTAAAGTCAGGCAGCTTTATTCCTGGATGCTGTTGAAGCGGGACCTGCTTATGTAGCTCTAACTTGACAAGTAGTTTGTTTTCACTGTGCTGTGGCCCAACAGTACTGCAGTGCAAGTTACCCAAGTGATTAGATCCTTAATTCATATCCATTGTTTGGAAGATTTTCAGTCCATATATTTCTAGTTAATCACTGTATATTAATCAGATCAGACAATAGTAGTAGAAGTAGCGAACGTAAACTCGTCAAGTCAAAAAGTAATAATAGAAAATATATAATTCTACAGCATTACTAAGTATTCGAAAGTAATCCAAGCAAGGCAGGCAGTCTGTTTCCAGTCGAAAATCCTTTATTAAGTACACAGATAAGCGATCCAAGTAAAACAAAAATAGAGTAATTTCCTCACAAGCTTTCTATATATATATATATATATATATATATATATATATATATATACTTTTTATCAGCCATGGGAGTGGTGTATTGTGCTGTAAAACAAAGTGTTATTGGTACATGTTAAATTCACATCCCTTCCCC
This sequence comes from Protopterus annectens, assembly GCF_019279795.1. Classification (NCBI taxonomy): domain Eukaryota; kingdom Metazoa; phylum Chordata; order Ceratodontiformes; family Protopteridae; genus Protopterus; species Protopterus annectens. Next base: position 708,177,849 of record NC_056749.1, on the reverse strand, counting down.
CATCAGTGTGAAATTCGAGCTGGTCCTGCCCTACCTAGTAGCTGTCATAATAATATATAGCCCTAATGTACTTTAATGGTACATCTTATTTAACCAAATTATTAAGTAGATTATTAAGTCTGTGATTTTATACAAGGCAATATACTACATGGCTGGAAATGTATCAACCTTAGTTCATTTTGCAATCAAAAATTATGTATAAATATATACATATATATTTTGCATGTAAAAATCAGTTTCTATTTTCATAACCTATTGTTAACATAGATCGCTTTTGTCCTTCTAGACTTCTTCAGGTCTGTGTACAAGAACCCTAAAAACCTATATAATTGTATAATTAGTTAGTATTGTTATTACCATCATTTTGAATAAAGTAGAAAAAAAGAGAACCAGAAAAAAATATAAGAAATATATATATATATATATATATATATATATATATATATATATATATATATGTGTGTGTGTATGATGATAGAAACAAAATATACACTTAAATTTCAAATGATTTAAAATGGTATTTAAAACCAATTTGCAGAAAAAAATAAAATACAGTTAGTCATGTAAACAATGTGGCAATTTTCTAAGTTCCAGTGCACTTTTAATTGAACAGTAGTAGTTTAGTCCAGGCTTTCTAAAAGAGTTCAGCTTTAATTGCCACATGAGTTTATGTTTCTCCAGAATATTCGGGATGTCTCCTTCAAGATCACCCATGTGTCTATGCGATCCAGGATCTGGAACTTAAAACCTGTGTGTCTTTTATGAAGAGAAAGGTGTTTGGCTAGTGCATTATTTTTACATCCAGAGCGGATTTCTGACAGGTGACATGAAATCCTTCGCTTGAGTTTATTTACAGTCTTGCCCACATAGAATGCATCACATTCATTGCACTGTGCCCTGTAAATTACTTTTTTAGTGTTACAGTCACCCCCTTTACTTTGTTTTACAGCACAATAAACCACTCCCATGCCTGATAAAAAGTATATATATATATATATATATATATATATATATATATATATATATATATATATATATTTAGAAAGCTTGTGAGGAAATTATTACTCTATTTTTGTTTTACTTGGATCGCTTGTCTGTGTACTTAAAGGATTTTCGACTGGAAACAGACTGCCTGCCTTGCTTGGATTACTTTCGAATACTTAGTAATGCTGTAGAATTATATATTTTCTGTTATTACTTTTTGACTTGACGAGTTTACGTTCGCTACCTCTACTACTATTGTCTGATCTGATTAATATACAGTGATTAACTAGAAATATATGGACTGAAAATCTTTCCACACAGAGAAGTTTCTTGCACTGTTTTGTTTTTAGACCCACTACACTTTAGTGGGTTGTTTTGAGACTTCGGGGATACCACGGAGATTACTTGTTTTTTAATTCATATCCATTCTTACTTTTTAACATCTTTATCTGTTTCCAGTTAAAGAATGTTTACTTGGATTTGCAAATAGTTTATCTGAGCACTTACTTGCTACTAGGAGAACATTGTTTGTACATTCTAAATTTGTCTTTTTCTTTCCTTCACTAGTGACTGTTCTTGCTATATTCAATGAACTTCAAGTGGATGTAGATCTCTATGCCGTTCTCTTTGGAGAAAGTGTCTTAAATGATGCAGTTGCTATAGTGCTGTCTTCGTAAGTTACCAGTTAATTTTATATTTTTGCATGTTTTACTGTTTATGCTTACTTAAACCTTGATTTTGTTTTCATAAAGTTGCATTTGTCATTTACCACACCAATCTTTTTGTCTGTAGTAGACGCATTGAAGAAGGCTGCATTATTTTGTTTGCCAGTGGAAACGTCTGCTATGGTCATAATAAGATGTTTAGTTTGGATTCATTATGAGCAGGAGAATAATGTAAGATCATAGGTTATATTTTTGTCATTCAGTAGCAGTTCTGTAAACATTTCACTGTAGAAAGTGTAAACAACCTATAAATATGATAAACAGCATCTGAATGAAATATATATAGCAACTCTTTTTAGCTGTTGCAGGTAGGGTTCTTGTAAAAATACTTGAGTAAATTATAAACTCTATAAACTACTCTGTTGCAGCTAGAAATTAAACCTTCTGTGACATGAACTTACCTCAATAACCTGTACTTTACTATGAAACTTGGTCATATAAGTAAGTTTAAAGAAGACTTTCCTACGTTTTGTACCATTTTCTAAACAAATGTTTAGATTTCACAAGTCCAGGCAAAAATCAGAGCTCCTTAGGAAGGTCATTGTAACAGTAAGTCCCTAAATTTGGGTTTGCCCATCTTTCTTGTCTCATTTCCCCATTAAGAGTTACACTCAGTTTTGATGTATCCCCATCAAGGACCAGGTCGGTGATGCACTTTTTTAGGTGTTTAGAGTAGGTAGCATGAGGCATTATTTCATGTCCTGTATTGTTCCTTGTTCTGTTTATCTCTTTCCACCTGTATTAAAAAGTCCATGGAATCCCATTGGCATAAAAAAGAAAAGTTCCACTTTGCGTTTTTTTTTTTTTTTTTCATTTTTGAGGCTGACACTTTTGCAAGTTCCAGAAGCTGGGATATACGGTCTGACATTATAGTACCTTCTGAGCCCCTGTCATTGTTGGTGCTACAAACTTGCACATTTAATGTGCACCTTCATCATTACCTAGTACTTGTATCTACTTTATTTATTTAACATTTGTTTACTAGGAAAGTCTGACTGGGTCAGAGACCATTTTCAGTGGAGGCCTGGGGAAAAACGCTCCAGACACATCTTTGGAATGTGGGAGGAAACCGGAGCACCCAGAGGAAACCCAAATGAATGCAGGTATGACATGTAAACTCCTCACAGAAGGCACCCCAGCCAAGTATTGAACTGGAGAACCTCTTGCTGTGAGGCAGCAATGCTAACTGCTGCACCACTGTGCCACCCTGTACTTGTTCTGTACAGGTGACTGAATTCCGTAGTTCTGCCATTATTAGTTTGTCACACTGTACTGTTAGCTGTTTCTCAGAATTTCCATCAATGTTTGAGTCACATCTGACTTCTATAATAAATAGCCACCACCTTCCACAGAGTTCACTAGGCAAGTAGGGAAGAGAAGTAGATTGCTGTGCTTTTCTTGCAAGTCTCTGTCGCAGACACACCCACAGACACGTGCACACACACCTAAGGACATTTTGGATATGCCAGCCCTCCTGCAACATGTGTTTGGGAGGAAACTGAATTGAACCCGAGAACCTCTCAGAAGTTTGAGACCACTTTATTTTAGGGATAAAGTATCATATTTCTTCAGATGTCTAGTATAACATGTCTTTTTTTAAAAAGTTTGCTGGCAAAGCTGGTCCTTTCAAAGAAACAGCATAGGTTTTATTGTAATTCACATAGCTTTGGACCTTTCCACATATAATGACTAATGTCAAAATAGCCTCAAAATAGTAAGAGAGTTTTCTTTTATATGATAGTTAAAAAGTTTTTGATATATTGGTCAGTGGGAAGTCTGTCTGGGGTTTTATTGAATGTTACTTTTAATAGTATGAATAAAGTTATTTGACTGGGATTCAGTAAGTGCAAGAGAATAATGTATGATAACAGATTATGTCCTTCTGTTCATTTTTTCAGTATTCTTTACACGAGGGAGTTCCCTGCCAAGGTGACCCGCCATTGGCCGATATACCAAAGTATTTTAGTGGGAACAGTCCATAATGCCAAAATCCTGAAAGATTGGATTTCACATGGCCGAGACCATATGATCAAACTTTCCGAATCCCAACATTGTGAACGGAGATCTGCATACCGTGCAGAATGGGAGATTTCCCTTTTCCTCGCTGTAGTGCAATCTTGGAGTTATAATATTTAAGTAGCGGGGGTGTGAGGGGTGCAGGGGGGCTTGCCCCGTCACAAAAACATTTAAACTGTTGGGTTTTTTTTGGATTTGTTTCGGAATTTCGATATTCTGAACCATCGATCATATGGTCTCGGTCATATGAAATTCGATGTTTCGGAATTTCGAGATTCTGAAGTGAATCCCTTTTACTACTGTAAGGTGCATGGTATGTCTGTAGTAGGCTGCTGTCAGACGTAAGCCATAAAATGAAGCACGTGCACACCATCCCCAGAACTTCTTTGCTGCCAGTCGGATTGGTAGTCCAGGATATCACTCTAATGCTGGAGTCGTTTTCTTCAATAAAGGTAAGTGCCCCATTGGGGAAACCTTTTGTCTTTTGCTACTGTGCTCTCTTGGTTGAGGTTAATGTCATCCAGGAAAGGGAAGTGTGACTGTGGAAGGCATAATTCTACACAAGGACAGCCATTCCCAGTACCTTTTCTGTCTCGAGCCCGACCATGATCCTAAAACCTGTTTGATTTGTCAGTCGTTTGTGCCCAAGACCCTTGGTAGCAAGCTTTCATCCCTCTCAATTTACTTGGAGAACCAACATCTCGAACCTTTAGCTAAAAGCGAAATGGAGGGTTCCATGGACCCAATGACCAAGCCTACTAAGCAGAAGGCCAAAAAAACTAGGCCTGAAACAGAAAGTGCACCTCTCCCTGCGGACGTCTTTCACGAGGCACATGAGAGCTTGGCGAATGCACTCTGTTGTGGATCCAAATACACAGGCCGAGAAAGTTTTACAGCCCACCTTGGAACTGGACGTATGCACATCCAGAGAGGCCTCACAGACATTGGCTCCTCATGTCCAGGGGGATCCTAGGCTTATGTCTGAAGGCTCAAGGGGAATCACACAGATTGTAGTAAGAGAAAATGTTGAGTCGGATTTGGCCAAGTGTAGGGCTACATCCGGCCCTCCCTCTTTCCATCGAATGGACAACCCTGCAAAGATTAAACAGAAAACAAAACATTCCTCTCCCCCACCAGACCCTCAGAGTGGCAGAATTTTGCCCAAAACCTGTTCAGGCCAGATGGCTTCCCATCTTGCCTTGCCTCCCCCCCCCCCCCAAAAAAAAAAAGGGCCAGAGCACAAGCCACTTAAGATGAAGACTTTTCCTCTGATGACAGAGACTTGTTAGCTTACTCATCTCAAATCCCTTCCCCCTTGGACTACACTTCCCCAGAAGAAGACTCCATAGGGAAAGAATCCCCTATGGAGGAGATTTCCTTTGGTGAGACCATCTCAATGATGAGAGATCATTTTAAATGGGACAGCTCATAAATATGTGAGATCCAAAAGTGATACTACGTCCTTCTTCAGGTCCAGACCTCTAGTCATTCTGCAATTCCTCCAGTTATACCTGTTTTTTTGGATGCTTTCACCTCCACGTCCTTACACTCCGACTCTCAGCCTCCAGCCCATAAGAAGCCAAACGGGTATTATAAAGTGACTCAGGATTGTAATTTCCTTTTCAGAGCCCTGTGGCAGACCCCTTGGTGATTTCAGTAGCCTCTGATAAGGCTTCAGGATCTCTTCCTTCTACTTTCCCTCCTTCCTTCAGACAAGAATAGTAGGCAATTGGAGAGGCTGGGTAAAAAAATGTATACTTCAGCTACTTTAGCTTTCAGAGCCCTGAATTATCAGACACACATGACTAAGTACACCATGGGACTAATGACACAACTATTTAAGATAGTGTCTGACATGCCAGACTCAGAATAAAGCCTTGGCATCTTCCCTTATTGCTGCATCTTGACAGGTGGCAAGACATTCCATCAGATGTAGCTACAGTGCAGTCGAGGCCACTTCCAGAGCTACAGCTTCTTCCTCTGCATTAAGAAGGCTCGCCTAGTTGAGACTTCAACTCCTCCCTGAAGACATCAAGGCGAAGCTTATTGATGCTCCCCTTGACAACTCTCCTTTATCTGGCAAACCATCTGCGGAACTTTTCAACTCCTGCAAAAAAAAAAAGCAAGGAGTTAAAAGACCTTAAACATATCTTGGTCTCTCCACTGCCTGAATTTCATAGGAGCTACCCTGGGAAACAGGTCTTTGTCCACAGGCAGTCAAGGACCCCCGATCCAAGCCCTTCAATTGGAGCAAGAAACCGCATCTGCTCTCTGCTTCTTCTTCTCCCCAGGTAGCTAAACAACCCTTTCCTGATAGAACAGGCTGTTCCTCCTGACTCCTCAGAAATTCCTTGCTCCCCTCTCCCTATGCCTTTCCCTTTCCCTTCCTACCCTGGGAATCCATCACTCAAGACACTCATGTCCTCAGCATCATAAAAAACAGATACTTCATGGTCTAGCACTGTACCTCCTTTCAGGGGTATCCCTCAACCCCCAAAAGAACAGAACCCCCCTCATTATTGCAAAACCTGCTAGAACAGGGCACAATCCATCCTGTGCCCCCTACCCAAAAGGGAACAGACTTCTATTCATTCATGTTCCTGGTCCACAGGAAGGAAGGGCCATGGAGACCCATCCTAGACCTCTCCTACTTCAACGCCTTCCTTCAAAATGCTAACTCTTCAGATGCTCTTCCCTCTTATCCTCCTTAATGCCTTCCTAGCGTCCATAGACATCAAGGATGCTTATCTCCAGATTTCCAGTCATCCCAAATTCGTGAAATTTCTATTTTCTTCTGTTTGCTGTTGGCATTTTCAATTCTCTGCCTTGCCTTTTGGTCTCTCTACAGCCCCAAGAGTCTTCACAAAATGCCTAGCACCAGTGATTGCCTTCTGCAGACTCCAAGGCATTCAGATCTTCCCTTATCTAGATGACCTTCTGTTCCAAGCCAGCTCTGTTTAGGAACTGAGAAAAAAATTCCACTCAGCCATGGCCATTTTGCATTGCCTGGGATTCACCACAGACTTCAAAAAAATCTACTGTCGCCCCATCTCAAGATCATGTCTTTCTGGGGTGCAGATTCCAAACCGACAAAATGATTGTCCCCCTCCCCAGAAGGCCCAGGAGATCTCCCTAGGTTTCTCAAACATTCTGCCCCTAAAACACTTGTTTGCAAGACAGTTTCTACTAATCCTAGGACTGATGGCCTCTGCCATCCCTGTGCTACTCTTGGCAAGGCTGCACATGAGGAAATTCCAATGATTCCTGAAATCATTGTGGTCTCAGCATGCCCACCCTCTAGAATTTTCAATACTACTACTACCCTGCCTCAAGGAGGAGCTCCAGTGGTGGATACGACAACACTCCATAAACCCAGGGCTTTCCATCCACCCATTGGCCCCAACTCAGGACCTGTACAAAGATGATTCATAGATAGGTTGGGGAGCAACTCTGGGCCCACACACTGTTCAAGGTCAGTGGACCCCCCTCTCAGAGAAAAGATCATATTAATGTAAAGGAAATGAAGGCACCGATCCTAGCCTTACAGGCCTTCTGACCCTTCCTCAGGCCAGGATGACTGCTAATCTACACAGAAAATATGACTGATCTGTGGTATCTAAACAAGTGGGGAGGGGGGTAGACATGATCCTACCTCCTTTGCAGAGTAGCCTTACAGGCTTGGGAACTAGTTCACCAACTGGAAATCTCTTCAGGCAGTCTGCATCCCTTCCAATCACAACTCTGTGGCAGTCACACTGAGCCGATCCAGAATGCAGGCCCATGAATGGATGCTTTACAAGGGTGTGTTCCTGGACATTGTCCTCCAGTGGGGTATTCCACAAATAGACTTGTCTCCCCTTTGAACAAACTTCCAGAATTTTGTGCCAGAAAACCACATCCTCAGGTATGGAAAGTGAATGTCCTGTCAATTTCTCAGAAGGGGAAATTTTTTTATGCATACCCTCCCTTACCACTCATCCTGAAAGTCCTGTTGAAAATTCAACAGGGCAGACCAGAAATCTTGCTGGTGACTCGCTATTGCCAAGACAGCACTGCTTCCCCCTTCTACACCTAGCCAAGGGCAATCATTACAAGTTACCTCACAGAGTGGACGTACTCACACAGAACAAAGGCTCCCTCATCCATCCACACCTGAAAGCTCTTCAACTGACCCTGTGGGTGATAAGAGTCCTGATTCCCTTCAGACACCTTTACTCTTAGGATGTGCTTCAAGTCCTACAGGAGGCCAGGAAACCCAATACAAGGAAATCTTACCTTTCCAAATGGAAGACATTTTCCTTTTGGTGTCTTGCTAGAAACCTGTACCTGGTGGATCCCCCCTTTGGTTCTTTCATATCTGTGTGAATTGCTCAATGTGGGCTTACCTTATTCCTCTATAAAAGCACATTTGTTAGCTATCTGCATGGTTGGCATTTCACCTCCTTTAGCTTCCAGATTTCAGGCCAAACAATTTCTTAAAGGTGTCTTCCACATTAGACCTCCCAGGAGACCCCCGCTCACACCGGATCTTAACTTTGTGCTAGAGAAATTGACTCTAGCACCTTTCAAGCCAGCTCCCTCAAACACTGTACCTGGAAAACTGTTCTGGTGACCATAACTTCCGCCTGGCGGGTTTTGGAGCTTCAAGCCCTGATTGGTTCTCCAGCTTTCCTGATCTTCCACAAAGACGGGGCTTCCCTTCGCACCAACCCTTCCTTCATGCCAAGCAAGCAATAATGCCTGACAGTGTGTGTGTGTGTTAATGTATAATTAATGCCCGCCCAAGGATGTTATGAGGCCCGATGCCGCAGGCACACACCCTGGAGGGCATTATTGCACTTAGAGAATGGGCTCTCTGTAAAATTGTTGCGTTTTATTTGCTTATTTATTTATTTTTTTTAAGTACTATATTTTTTTTTATATTTTCACTGTAAAATAGTTCCTCCACCTAATGTTTCAAACTTGCTGTAGTATAAATTAATGGTGTTGGGAGGAAGCATTTTACATCAAACATATATAAAAAAAATAATATAGTGCTTTACCAAGTAAAACACAACAATTTTACATACAGCCCATTCACTCTCTCTCTCACAAACACACACACACACACACACACACACACACACACACACACACACACACACACCCTCTTCTGCTTTCACACACATACATGTACATGGGTCTACTTCAGTAGACCAAAACACTACTTTCCTGAAACCCAGATAACTGAGACTAAAAGGCTGACAGCACAAGAACACCGATGTCCCGGAACACCGACTTACCACTCCAGGTAAGTAATCTCTTGGCCATCCTTAAAAACAAATCAAACCCAATGAAAGCAAACCCACCAATATGGGGGGCTTCCTACCCCCATCCCCCTATGTGGGGGGCTGGGCCCCCCCATCTAAATATACCAACTCCAAGATCGCACTGCTGCAGGGTAAGGGGCAAAGTTCGACAGGATGGCCAAGCATTTACTTTCCTGGAGTGGTGAGTCAGTATTCCACGACATCTGTGTTGTGCTGCCTGCCTTTTCTTCAGTTATCTGAACATCTGTTAAGTGGTATTTTGGTCTACTTGAAGTAGACCTATGTACACAACAGTCTCCTTTGCTTTCATACACACAATCACTCGCACAGGATCGCGCTCACTTTTTCTCGATCTCACGCACACAGTCTTCTGTGCTTTCATACACGCATTCAGTCAAACAAGATCACTGTAGCTCACACACACACACACACACGCGCCAAACAGCAGAATTGCTGCTTAGCCATAAAAATAATGGTGGCTGTAAGTTTTTTTTTTGCACCCTGAGCTCCACAGCAGCTTGATATGCTGCCATGAAATGGCAGATTTGATTGTCAGCTGGGATTACTAGTACATTAATACCCTGCTGGAGAATGATCGTTCTCCAGTCAGGGTGGTGATGTACAGTTTGCCTATTCTCTAAAGGTAGTTATTGAATTGTCCTTAAACCAGGCCATTCATTTGCCTACCTTTTTCCCTCTTTCCAAAACAATAATGAGAAGATCCTACGCACAGTTGATGTACACAGACAACTTCGGTTCAATCTGCACAAGATCAAACCTTTTAGGAAATAGGACCAACTGTTTGTGTCTTTCCTCTCCAAGGGCTGTGGGATTGCCTCTGTCCAAGCAGATCATCTCCAATTGGATTTCCAAATCCATTTTTTTCTTCTATGCCTACCATGATCAGGCCCTTCCTGGCACAGTCAAATCTCACTCTGCTAGGACAGTGTCTTCCTCAAGGGCCTTCCTCAAAGGGCTGGACACTAACTCCATTCTAGAAGCAGCTGCTTGGACCTCAGTCCACACCTTCGCCAAACATTACAAACTGGATTCCATCTCCAGATACAGGGCAGGGTTTGGAAGGGCCATTCTTCATGGTTTCCTGTAAAATTAATCTGCTACCTTCATCTCCCTTTCTGCATGAGCTTTGGTAATGTTCTTCATGTTTCAGTGTTGCAGTCATCACATTTGGGTTATCTGCTTGCAGTAGCCCTCAGTCGGCCTGCTTATCAAAGTCTTGGGTCTTGCGTCGGCTGCTGTCTCATCTTTCGTGACGTCAGGTAGTCAGGGGTATAAAGCATGTAACCGACGCCATTACATCAGTCTTCTTGCCATGTGGTGGCCAAAGCAAAAGCAGTTCGCAAGTGCAGGTTGGCAGACTCCTGAAATTTTCGTTTTCGAGTTTCAGAACCGAAGTCTTCAACTTAAGCCCATTGGGGAAACTTTTTCTTGCTCTAAACCGATGTCAGTAAAAGTCAATAATTGTATTTCTTGTGGAAAGCAAATACCTCATAAAGATTTTCATTCGTACTCTATTCCTTGCCTAGGCCCTGACCACGACGTACTCGCTGTCAGATTTGTGCCTTATTTAAACCACAAACTATTCATCGTCGGTACATTTTCGCTTCTAAATATTTTGGTACTTTGTTCAGTTATACAGATATGTCTTCGGTAAGCCACCCGACTACCGACATTCTGAAAAAACGCAAAGATAAAAAGAGAGACAGGCTGCCTAGGTCCAAAGCTGCCGATGACTCTTCTCCTAAGCTAGTCGCCAGTTCGCCTGTACTCAGTGAGGTGCTTTCGCAGCTCCTGATACTTCAGATTCGCAGGCCTCTACTGAGACCCATTCGTATGCCGCGAGGTGCTTCAGCTGTGGAACCTGCAGATGTCTCCACCTTGGATGGGTCCGGAGCTGCAGTGCAAGCACCAGCTTCTGAGGGTGTATTCAGGCCTACCGACTTGCATATTAAACTGATGCCATCTTCTTCTTTTAGGCCTAAAACTTGAACCATGCTTAGGAAACCGATGCCCAGACCACATGGTCAGGCCTCTATGCCTAAAAAACAAATGATAAGAATGGCTGAAGACCTTATTACTTTAATCAGGGGAAGCCAACCTTCTCCCTCTAAGAGACCTAGGACTGAATTTGCTTATGATACTTCTGACCAGGATTCTGAAATTTCTGTCTCCGATGAACAGGATTTACCCTTATCTACCTGTGAGGATTCTGATGCAGAGGACTCTATTCCCTCTGTTTCCCCCCAGAGGATTTCTCTCTTGGTGAAACCCTGCATTTTCACTGGGAAAGCCAGGATTACTCTGATTCTAAAAAGAGGCTTAGAGATTTCTTACTCCTGTCCCATCACAGGCCTTTAGCTATCCCTCCTCTGCTGGACATTGTTGAAGATGCCTTTTCGGAATCTAGCTTGGCACCTGACTCTTTACCTCCTGCTCCCAGAAAACCTGATGGATATTACAGGGTTCTTGATTCTCACAAGTTCCTTTTAAAAATCCTGCTGCGGATCCTGAGAACATTTCACAGGGACCCAAGGGCATTAAGACTAATACTGCCAAAAATCCTACTCTCTCTGATAGAGATTACAGGGCCCTGGATAGATGGGGTAAGAAGGTATACACCTCTGCAACCTTGGCCATCAGGGCCTTAAATTGCCAGTTTCATATCAGCAGCATATTATTGGATTGCTTAACAGAAAATGATGTTGATTCCTGATTGTGCTGAAAATAAGGATTTACACAATCTAATGCATTCTGCTGAACAGGTTGGAAAACATGCTTTGCAATGTGGTTTTGATTCATTAGAGGCATCTTGAAGGGCTGCTGTCACCGGGTCTGTACTTAGAAGGCATGCTTGGCTTAAGGAGCAATCTTTGCCAGATCATGTTAAAACTAAATTGCTGGATGCTCCCGTAAATCAGGACCGCCTGTTTGGCAACAAAGCAAAAGAAGTTCTTAAAAAGATGGAGGAAAAAGCTAAATCTATGCAAACTGTTAAAGATTTCTTACGAGTGTAGCCTCCTAGATTTAGTAGGCATTGGCCCTCAAAAAATGGTCCTTTCCTGTCTCTTCCAGGCCTTCTCAGTTCAAACCCAGAACCAGCAGGCTTTAGTCCCAGGGTGCACATAGGACTAAGCAGTGGGGGGCTCTCACTTCCAAATCAGGGAGTAGTAAGACTCCACCCTATGGTAAGCTGTCTCAATGACTTAACTTTAAAACTTCCAAGCACTTCTCAACTGACTGCTCCTTTAGGGGGAAAGATTGCTCTGCAAGCAAAAAACTGGGGACTCGTTACCCAGGACAAATGGGTTTTAAACAATAGTTTCCCAAGGATACAGATTTCACTTCCACACGTTACCAACCCCAAACGGTTGGTCAGATCTACCCCCAAATCAGTGGTCAGGGGCTCAAAAGCAAGTACTCTGTCTCTTAGGAATAAGGCTATTCAGACTGTACCAGAAGAGGAAAAGGGACAAGGTTTCTACTCAAGACTTTTTCTGGTACCCAGAAAAGACAAGTCATGGTGTCCTATCCTGGACCTGTCTATCCTAAACACCTTTTTGGTGATTCCAAAATTCAAGATGCTAACTCTTCATCAGTTGCTTCCCATGATAGGCAAGGATGCCTTGTTGGCAACACTGGATTTAAAGGAAGCCTACCTGCACATCCCAATCAGGGAATCTTGCAGAAAATACCTACGCTTCAAAGCAGGCTGCATGCATTATCAGTTCTCTGCACTGCCCTTTGGCTTACCTACTGCACGCAGGGTATTCACAAAGTACCTAGCTCCAGTCATTGCATTTTGCAGGCAAAGAAATATTCAAATATACCCATACCTGGACGATTGTCTAATTCAGGCAGAAAGCCAGGACATACGTCTGAATCATCTGGCATTTGTACAAAAGGTGTTAACTTGTCTGGGTTACACCATAAACAAAAAGAAATCACATCTGGTACCCTGTCAACAAATTATATTCCTGGAAGCAAGCTTGAACACAACTTCCCAGATGGCTTTCCTCACGCCAGAGAAGCAAATTCAATTGACAACTTATTTCAAACTAGTGGCCACAAAAACCCTGTTATCTGCAAGGCAAATACTGCAAGCCTTGGGGTTCATGGCCTCGTGCATCCTACTAATTCCATATGCAAGACTGCATATGAGGAAACTACAGTGGTATCTAAAAAGCCCATGGTGTCAACATTCACAAGACCTGGAAACAATGATTCCTATCATACCTTGCTACGCCTAGAGTTCCTTTGGTGGGCAGAGGCCTGCCACCAAAACAAGGGACCACCTTTCACACCACCCCCTGCCGCCCAAACCCTAACAACAGACACATCAGACTATGCATGGGGAGCTCACCTGGCAGGGAAGTGCATTCAGGGCAAATGGAACCCAAGTCAAATGCACCTGCATATCAATCAAAAAGAAATGTTAGCTGTCCAGAATGCTCTGACAGCCTTCAAGGACCACATTCTTCCAGGACAACTAATGGTAAAGACAGACAACACCAAACAAGCAGGGGGTACACATTCTTACCCCCTCTGCAGACTAGCCATGGCATTGTGGAACACAGCCTTGAACTACCAATTGCACCTACAAGCTCAATTCCTGACAGGAAAATTAAATACACTGGCAGACAGACTATGCAGAAACCTCATGGACCCACACGAGTGAAAACTGGAACCAAGGATTTTCAACATGTTGACAAGCAAATGGGGGAGCCCAGATATAGACCTGTTTGCCTCTTCCCCAGAACTACCAGTTGGACAAATTTTACACAAGGCCTCCCCACCAACAAGCCTGGAAAGTGGATGCTCTGTCTTTCAGCTGGAAAAACCTATCAGTCTATGCCTTCCACCCTCTACCTCTGCTCTCTAAAGTACTACTAAAAATCAAACAGGACAAACCAAGGATGATTTTGATTGCTCCAGACTGGCCGTGCCAACACTGGTACCACCTCCTGCACAGTGTCTCATGGTTATCTCCATGGCACCTGCCTCAGACTCCTTCCCTGCTGTCTCGGCAGGAGATCCTGATTCTGCACCCTCAGCTTCTAACACTGAACCTTGCAGCCTGGCTAATTACTTACTAGAAAATCTTATGCTGAGAAATGGAAAAGATTCTGTGCCTGGAACCAGTCTCAAGGGATGAGCACAGCAGTGCCCAATTTACCTCAAATTTTACAATACTTAACTGAGATGCTACGCAAGGACCTGTCTTTTTCCTCCATTAAAATCCACACCTCAGCCATTTCAGCTCATTATAACACAGAACCTCCCCTCTTTTCCATTCCACTGCTCAAGCAGTTCCTCAGAAAGGCCAAAACTTTGAGACCTCCCAGGAGAGCTCCACCCCGAGCCTGGGACCTTAACTTTATTTTGGAGAAACTCGCTCTACCTCCTTTCGAGCCAGCTGCTACTGCAGTCTTAAAATTTCTTTCTTGGAAAACAGATTTCCTTTTAGCAATCACTTCAGCTGGAAGGGTATCTGAATTACAGGCCCTTATGGCAGTGGAGCCTTTCATCATCTTTCATGCGGACAGGGTGTCCCTCAGAACCAATCCCTCCTTCATGCCCAAGGTAGTATCCAGTGTGGCTCTTAATCAGTCCATTCATTTGCCAACCTTCTTTCCCAATCCACAGAATCAAGGGGAATGGATACTGCATTCCTTAGATGTGCACAGACAACTTAGATTCTACTTGGACAGGACTAAACCTCAAAGGAAATCTGAATAACTGCTGGTGGCATTTGCTGCAGGGGCAGAGGGGAAGGCTATTTCAAAGCAAACCATTTCTAAATGGATAAGCCATTGCATTAATTTCTGTTATAAGCACCATGGAAAACCTGTCCCCCAGGGGATCAGATCTCACTCCACCAGGGCTGCATCTACCTCTACAGCCTTTCTCAGAGGTGTCCCTACCAGGGACATCCTAGAAGCTGCTACCTGGAGTTTTGTACATACTTTCACCAAGCATTATCATTTGCCATTTTTCTTTAAATCCAGAGCTGGCTTTGCCACTGCAGTCTTGCAGGGCCTGGCCCTAATGCTATTTAAATTCCTCCTCCCAACCATAGCTTTGGGAATCGACCCAAATGTAATGACAGCAACAGTGAAACATGAAGAATATAGTACAGTTGTGTACACTTACCATAAATGTTGATGTTCGAGTGTATTCACTGTTGCAGTCCTGGTTACCCTCCCTCCAGCACCCTAACTTCTTTTGGCTATACCTCTGCTTTCCTTTACTATGCTTAAAAGCCTTTTTGGTGTATTTGCTTTTTGTTGGAGGTATATCTTTGTGCTTTTATATTTAATTGCTTCCCATTGGGGGCACCTGACATCTGGGGCAAGAAAGCTGATGTAATGGCGTTGGCTGCATGTTTTATACCCCTGGCGTCATGAAAGAAGGGACAGCAACCGATGCAGGACCCAAGACTTTGTTAATCAGGCCAACCGGGGGCTACCTGCAAGCAGATAACCCAAATGTAATGACTGCAACAGTGAATAGATTCGAACATCTACATTTATGGTAAGTGTACACAACTGTACTTTCTGTACATACTTTCACCAAGCATTACCATTTGCCAATTTTTCTCTAAATCCAGAGATAGCTTTGCCACTGCAGTTTTGCAAGGCCTTGTAGCTGGTCCTTATGCTATCTAAATTCTTCCTCCCATCCTTAGCTGTGGGAATCTACCCAAATGTGATGACTGCAATACTGAAACACGAAGAACATAGTACAGTTGTGTACACTTACCATAAATGTAGATGTTCAAGTGTATTCACTGTTGCAGTCCTGGTTACCCTCCCTCCAGCCCCCCTGACTTCTTTTGGCTATATCTCTATTCTCTTCTACTATACTTAAATGCTTTTTGATGTATTTGCTTTTTTGTTGGAAGTATAACCTTGTATATATATATATATATTTAATTGCTTCCCATTAAGGGGGACACCTGACATCTAGGGCAAGAAAAACTGATGTTATGGCATCGGCTGCATGCTTTTATACCCCTGACTACCTGACGTCATGGAAGATGAGACTGCAACCGACGCAGGACGCAAGACTTTGATAATCAGGCCGACTGAGGGCTATTGCAAGCAGATAACCCAAATGTGATGACTGCAACAGTGAATACACTTGAACATCTACATTTATGGTAAGTGTACACAACTGTACTTTGTGGATATATCACAGCTGGATTCCTTATGTACCAAAATTAAAATACTGACCCTTCAAGGCATTCTTCCTTTATTATTCACAAAAGCCTTCATGGTCACATTGGACCTGAGGAATACTTAACCTCCACATACCCAATGAGAAGGACCACAAAGTTTCTCTGGTTTGCAGTGATGGTGAACGAGGAGGATTACCAGTTCACTTCCTTGTCCTTTTGTTGTCTACTGCACTGACAGAAAATAAAAGTACTGCTGCCGTCCAAAGGTCCACTTGCAGAAGTAAAACTCCAAATATCCAAAAACAATGAGAGGACCACCACGAAGTATAACATGCCCAGAATTTATTACAAATCTAAAAATAATAAGCGCTTTCACGTGCTACCAGGCACGCTTCATCAGATTTCAAAACCCACTGAATTTCAAGATGTATATATACATCCATTACATCATGAATTAATTAATTAACACATTTAAATAGTCAGTAAAGCCATCAATAAACTAGTTAACCCATTGTGACTTTCTAGTTGCTGAATCTTTCAATTCATATAGAGTCTTCACATCATATTTAAAACTTGTTCACAATCATAAGAAGATAAGAACCCCCTTTTTTTATTAATTTATCAAGTTATATTACTGTACTAATTACCTGAGCAATGATAAAAAATCAATTGCAAGTACATACATAACCATAAGATAAAAATAAAATGAAATAAAATAAAAACCTCACAATAAACTATGCAAGTGTAATGTTATGTATAAAAACTACATAGTAACATGGTTAAAATGCTGCTGTCTGCCATACATCCATCTGTGTGCCGCTAAAGCAGACTTAATACTAACAAACTGATTCAGACCTGGTTCTACATGCGCTCTTAATCTAAAAATCCAACATAATTCAACTGACTCCAAATGATTCATTCTGTCACCACCCCGCTTATTATTAATAACCATTTGTAAAACTCTAAACGTAAAGGCATGATCTGTGTAAACTGTGATATGCTTGGCTAATGCATTGAGTTGATTCATTTTCCTGATATCATATATATGGTTGCACATCCTGTCTTTTAACTTTCTGGATGTCATACGTACATAAAACGCCATGCATTTTGTGCATGTTGCCAAGTAGACAAGATTCATACTGTTACAAGTCGCATAAAATTTAGGTGTAAATGTATACTCCAGAGAAGGGTGGGTAAAATACTGTCTATCAACAATGTAACTGCACATATTACATCTATTGCAAGGGAAAGTACCTACTCGTGGTAATTCCCTATGTGTCCCTTTTTGTTCTGTGTTTGCCCTTTCTACACTAAGCAACCTTTTAAGGTTCTTGCTGTTCCTATATCTGAACCTTGGTGTTTCTCCTACCAAGCTAGAAATAGAGGGGTCTATAGTCAGAACATCCCAATTCCTTTTTATAATTTCAACTATTTTCTTATTGTCATTTGTGTATCTAGTTGTAAATGCTACCTTGACACAATCAGAACTATCTCTGTAATCGCTAAAAACTTTCCTATGTCCACTAGGGATGGTGTGTTGTCTATGTCCATTGTAACCTAACAAGTTTAAAGCCGACCTCTTCATTGCCCTTGTCATGTTATCAGTATACCCTCTCTCCTGAAATAACATTTCCATATTATCAAGTTGTTCATGCATATCAGAATCATTCCCACAGTCTAAGAAAACACTTAGAGAGTTTCTGGACCTGCCTCAGCACAGACCCCTGGCCAACCCCTCCCCCATTTTAGAAGTGGTGGATGATTTCCATGAATCCAACTTAGCCCCTGACGCCCTCACTCTTGCTCCCAGTAAACCTGACGGGTACTACATAGTACCCGATTCTCACAAATACCTGTACAGAAATCCTGCTGTAGACTCAGAGGTCATGACACAGGGACCAAAAGGAGCTAAGACTAGGTCTGCCAAAAATCCTCTTCCTTCTGACAAGGACTCCAGAGCTCTGGACAGATGGGGTAAAAAAGTATACACCTCTACTACCTTAGCTATCAGAACACTCAATTGTCAGTTCCATATGTTAAAATATCAACAACACACTTTGGAACTATTAAAACAGAAAATTGCTACCTTTCCTGACTGTGCCAGTTCGAAAGAGTTAGCAGATTTGCTGCACTCTGCTTGTCAGGTGGCCAAAGACTCATTACAGTGTGGATATGATGCCTTAGAAGCCTCTAGCAGGGCAGCAGTGACAGGATCTGTTATTAGGAGACATGTATTGCTGAAGGAACAACTTCTCCCTGATCATGTCAAGTCTAAACTTATTGATGCACCCCAAGATAAGGAGTGCTTGTTTGGGGAAAAGCAGTAGAGGTGCTTAAAAAGATGGAAAATGAAGCAAAATCTATGCAAACAGTAAAATATTTCTTTCAAGTACAACCTCCCAGGTTTAGCAGGAACTTTCCCTCTAAGGACTGGGCCTTCCCTGCACCTAGCAGACAGGGCCAAGGTAAGCCCCACAGGGACAGACCATCCAGGCCCCTATCCCAGGGCCAGCAGAGAAGCAAACAATGGACCACTTCCGTCTCTAAGGCAGGGAGTTCTAAGCCAACTTCTATGGCAAACACAATGACTCCCCCTCCTCCCGCTGCCCTCCCTTCACTCATCAAAAACTGCGAGGAAGGATCTCCCTCTTCAAAAACAATTGGCTTTCTGTAACAAAGGACCAATGGGTCTTAAAGATCATTTTTCAGGGATACAAATTCTCTTTCAGCCAACTCCCACTTCCAAGAGGGTACCTGGACTTGCCTCCAAATCAGTGGGCAGAGGCATTGAAACGGGTACAAACTCTCATATCCCAGGGGCAGTAGAACCTGACCCCTCAGATCAAACAGGCAAAGGATTTTATTCCAGACTATTCCTTGTTCCCAGAAAGGAGGGCACTTGGTGCCCCATCCTGGATCTCTCCATTTTGAACACCTCCCTGGTGGTCCCCAGATTCAGAATGCTAACTTTGCAGCAGCTGCTGCCTATGCTAACAAAAAATGCCTGGCTAGTGACCCTAGACCTAAAAGGTGCTTACCTCCACATCCCCATCAGGGAATTGTGCAGGAAATTCTTGCGCTTCAGAGCAGGCTCACAACACTTTCAGTTCTCTGCGCTGCCCTTTGGCTTATCTGCTGTACCCAGAGTATTCACCTAATGCTTGGCCCTGGCCATAGCATTCTGCAGACAGAAATATACAAATATACCCTTACCTGGACGACTGCCTCATTCAGGCAGAGTGCAAAGAAAAGCTGCTCCAAGACCTTCTGTTTGGCAAATCACTCCTAACTTCCCTAGGATTCACCATCAATGAGAAGAAATCAGAGCTAAACCTCACCAGGAAGATCATTTTCTTGGGAGCTCTGCTAGACACAGCATCCCAAATGGCCTTCCTACCCCCAGAAAAGTAGAGCTTCCTGCCTCTCTACTTTATCCAGCTGCCTTCCAGAAGTCACCTCACAGCAAGGAAGTTCCTGCAAGCTCTGGGATACATGGCATCTTGCATCCTTCTTATTCCTTTGGCCAGGCTTCACATGAGAAAACTTCAGAGCTGTCTAACAAATATTTGGTGCCAGCACTCTTAGTCTCTAGAGACCATCCTCCCTCTGATCCCATGTATAAGGGCCGAGTTTCTCTGGTGGGCAGATGCCTGTACCAGGAACAAGGGTCTTCCCTTCATCCTCTGTTCTACTGGCTAGACCATCGCCTCAGACATTGCTTGGGGTGCACACCTAGCAGGCAGGTGCACCCAAGATCTTTGGGATGCCCAGCAACTTCACTTGCACTTCAATCAGAAAGAAATTATGGCAGTATAAAAGGCTCTGACATCTTTCAAACCTCATTTCAGGCCAGGGGTGGTTCTTTTAAAAACAGAAACCACCACAGTAAAGTGGTATATTAACAAATGGGGGGGGGGCAATCTTACCCCTGTGCAGGTTATCCATGAGACTCTGGCTTACAGCCACCTCCATGGGTCTACACCTAATTGCCCAGTACCTACAAGGGTTCAACAACACCCTGGCAGGCCACCTAAGCAGAAACTTACTGGACCCCCATGAATGGCAGCTCCACACTGAAATCTTTTCTGCAAATCACTCAGGAGTTGGGGACTCCAAAAGTGGATCTCTTTGCCTTACACCTCAACCACCAGCTGTAAAAGTTTTGTACCAGGGAGTATCACCTCCTAGTGTGGAAGGTGGATGCCTTGACCTTCCCCTAGAACTCCCTCTTTTTATTTGCATTTATTTATTTATTTGCAGTTGGTTTACCAGGATAGTCCATTGGGCCAAAAGAACCCGTTTTCAATGGAGTCCTGGGGAGAAAAGCTCCAATACAGACAAAAAGTAGGTGCATACAAATATAAAAATACAAAAAGATTGTACAGAGTAAAACCTAAAACATTTAAGCTCACAATTCAAAAGCATTCTAATCAGTACAGTATGATGAGGATAAATGAGAGGTAGGAAAAAGGAGTAATGTGATATACATCTAGAGGAGTTATTCAAGCCGAACATCAATAACCTTACAGAGTAGGTATGTTGAGGGAACTTTGGTTTATTAGGTAGAGATACGTATCAGAAATGTAAAGGATGATGAGATATAATAAATTTATGAGGGGAGAGAGCAAGAGCAATCCCATTGGGACCTCAGGTATGTATGGAGAGAGTTTTTAAATGTGTAGCGGTTAGAGGTGGTACGAATGGTTGGTGGGAGTGAGTTCCAGAGGCGGGCAAGGTTGAAGGATAGTAGGTGTTTACCTGGGGGGTGAGATGGTTTATGGACTTCAAGTAGGTTTTGATTGTTAGATCTTAATACTCTGTTTGGTAGGTGCATTTTAAAGGCAGAGGACAGGGATGGACAAAGAGAAGGACTAAGAATGAGCTTGTGAGCAAAAGTCAGCTGTATACAAGTAAGATGATTAGGTAGTTTGAGCCAGTTTAGGGTTTGGAGAGAAGAACAGTGGTGTGTGTAGGACCTGTGTCCATTAGCGAATTTGGCGATTTTATTATAGCAGGAGGATAGTTGGTTTTTTAGAGAGGACTGAAGATTGGTCAGTAGTGGGGCCCCATAGAGAAGGGAGGGGATGAGAAAAGAGGAGGCGAGTGTGATTTTGGAAGAGCTTGTAAGGTACTGATTTTGGCAGTAGAGCATACCTAGTTTTTGATGAGTTTTTTTAATATTTAGTTGTAGATGGGAGTTGTAGCTAAGCCTATTATCAATATGTACACCAAGTAGCTTTGTTTCAGTCACTAGTTCAAGGGGTAAGTTATTTTGGCTGGTAATTGAGAAAGAGTTTATATTGAAGGAAGTGGATTTGGAGGGGGTAAATACCATAAGTTTTGTTTTGGAGGCATTGAGTGCCAAGTGATTTTTTCTCATCCACTGCTAATTAAAAAAGCTTCCTGGGTAAGTGTTTGGAGCTGAGAGGAGGAGGTGGCAGAGCAGATAATAGTAGAATCATCTGCATATTGGATGATGTTTGCAAAAGGAATTGATTTATGAAAATCATTTATAAATATATTAAAGAGGAGGGGACCAAGAATAGATCCTTGAGGAACTCCAGTGGGGGTACTAAGGAAAGGGGAAGTGGCCTTTTTCCATTTAACAGCTTGGTTTCTATTTGATAGATAGCTAGAGAACCAATTTATGGAAGACGGAGAGAGGTTAAGTTTTGACAGTTTGGTTAAGAGCAGATTGTGTGAGATAGTGTCGAAGGCCTTGGAGAGGTCAAGTAGTAGGGTAGAGACTATGTGGCCGGAATCACGTGCAGTGTTAACAGTCTCAAGGAATGATAAGAGAGCTGTCATAGTGCTGTGGTTTGGCCTGAATCCATGCTGTGTAGGAGTTATAAGGTTGTTGTCCAATAGATGTGGCAAGAGTTGAAGGTGGACACATTTTTCCAGGATTTTAGAAATAGGGGACAGGATAGCAATAGGACGGAAGTTGTTGATGCTACAATTGTTACCTCCTTTATGTAGAGGGATGATGAATGCTTGCTTCCACAGTTTGGGCGCAGTGCATTCCTGAATAGATCGGTTGATTAGAATGCTGATGGGATAAGCAATAGCATCTGCAGCTATGCTTAGGAAGTAGGAGGGAATGGTGTCAGGGGCATTAGTGCAAGGCTTCAGTTTCTGGAGAAGTTTCTTTATAGTGGAAGTGGGTGTAGGTTTTAGTGAGAATAGAGAGGAATGTGGAGAGAGAGAGTTTGAGGGGGTCGAGGGTGATGAGGCAGTTGGAGTAGTGGATATGGTGGAAGATAGGCAGTGTGATGTGGAATTGGGGATAGGGTTGTGGGTGGGAGAAGGAGGGGGTGTATTAGATAGTGAGGTGGAGCTTGTGAAGGAGGAGGTGAGTTTGCCAATGGAGTCGATGAAAAAGAAATTAAACTGTGTAGCTAAATCTAAGTCAGGAGTGTTTGGGTCTGGGGTTGGAGTGTGTGGTTTGCTGGGGTTAAGGAGGGTGGATATCCCCTTCCAAAATCTTTGAGGGTTGGTTTTATTATTGTTTTGAAGTGTGAAGAAGTATTTTTGTCTATCTGAGGTTATTAACTTTTTGACTTTATTTCGAAGGGTTTTGAATGCAATATGATGTTCTGGAGTCTTAGTTCTCAGATAGAGTCCCCAGGCTTTGTCTCTAAGTCGCATAGTTGCTAGTGTGGTTTTGGTTAGCCAGGGGACAGAATTTGTTTTGATTCTTTTGCTCTTAGAGGGACATGGGAATCAAGTATTCTTAAGAAAGTGGAGTTAAAGTGAGCAACTGCTTCTTCTAATGGAAGTGTCTTTAGATTATTCCAATTAATAGCTTTCAGGGAGTCTACAAAGATTGATGGGTTGAAGCTTTTGTCATTACGAGTAGTAATGTAGTTGTGGGAACGGTATGAGATACAGGGGAGTCGATGAGTAAAAGTAGGCAGATGATCACTAAGAGGGTCAGGAAGAGTACCGCTATCTGAAAATAGTGGGGATGTGATACTAGAATCCAGTCAAGGATGGTGCCACAGGAGGGGTCTTTTGATGGGTGAGTTATGGTATTGATTAGTTGGGTAAAGTTATATAGGTTGATGTTAAAAGGATTTGTTAGGGACTGGATGGAGGCCCAGTTAATATTTACATCTCCTAGGAGTATGGTTTCATTGCTAATGTTGTCAGAGAGCCAAGAGAGGATATTTTCAAGTGTGGAGATATTGTCCCCTGGGGGAATGTAGATAGATGCAAGGCATATGTGTTTATGCTTATTAACTTGTAGGAGAGTGAGGAGTAATTCTGCGTTGTTAAATGTAGGAGTGGGTTTGTTGTAGGGGGTAACTATCAGGGAAGAGGAATATAGGAGGGCTACACCGCCACCTTTCTTTTGGGTCCTGTCTTTTCTAATGATAGAATAGCTGGGTGGAGTAATTTCAGCATCTTTTATAGAGGGCTTTAACCATGTTTCTGAAATAGATAGTATGTCAGGTTTATTATGCATAAGCCATGCATGGAGGGTTGGGACTTTATTCATTATGCTTTGGGAGTTTAGAGAGGTGAAGTATATAGGCTTGTGTGAGGAGGAAAAGGAGGAGGGGCCAGGGTTGGGATGTATATCACCAGATAAAAGACTGGAGATGAGGTGAAAGATTGGGTTCAAAAGATGATTAAGTAGAGTGAAATGGTGATTTGGGTCAGTTGTAATGATTATGGGGTGTTTGGTTGCTATGGGGAGAGAGTTTTTTTGAAAGGAGAAAACTTTGAATGAGAAGGTAAGCAGCTGTGTTATTGGGTAAAGATGGGGAGAGATAGGAGAGTGCAAATGTGAGAGAGGGGAGTTCAGATGGTTGGTAGTATGAAAACATTGTATATGGTGTGAAGTATGGGGTTGGGTGAGGTAATAAAGGTATGATAGTTTAAGAGATAATAAGAGAAGGATACAAATGGATGAAGGATTTAAAGGCATGTTGATAAGGCTGCTTAGTGTTGTTTGTTATGGATGTCTTGTATATGTTATAAGGTAATTGTTCAGGGGGATGGAGAAAAAGCTTTGTAAGGATGTGTAGGATAGGGAGTATTAAGTGTGGAGCTGGAGGAAGAGGTAGTTGAGTAGAGGAGTGTTTAGAAAGAGAAGAATGTATGTATTAGCTGTGGGAGTGGTTACAAATTGGATAATAGGCTGACTGGAGTGTGTCTAAGGTGTAGAGGGCTGATTGGTGTAGGGAGGAAGTGGGTGTGGAAATTGGAGGGATATAGGTAGAGGCACTGGGGGCGGGTGAGATTTGGGGGCAGGGTAGGGGAGTGGAGTGAGCCCGAAGGGCGAACGGAGCGGGAAGAAACCAGGAGAGGAGGATTGAGAGTCAATCAGAAGAGCATAGGATGCAGGAGAGTAAGTTGTAGCTGGGTAAGTAAGGTGTTTCTAATTAAAATAGGTGAAGTGGGCAAGAGTATGGATGAGAAAGAGAGGGTAGCAATAATGAAGATAAAAGCAAGAAATGAGTGAAGAAAGAAAACAAAAGTAAAGTATGGTAGGGGGATGCCCTCTAGTGGCCAAATGCAGAAGTGCACTTGAGCAGCTAGGAAGGTCTCAGGACAAAATAGGATGGACTATAGAGGAGCAGGGGCAGAACTCAGAAAAAGATGGGAAGGGAATGGAAGGTCTATAGGCTGCTAGCTGTCCTGGCAGGGAGATAGCTTACAATGTTAACAAGCAGGAGTTACAATGGTAGGAGCCCGAGAGACAACAGATGTACATACTTTCGCAGTGTCCTCTGGGAGACACTCTTCCAGGTTCCGAATAAGGAAAGGATGCAGCAGAGCAGTATGTCACTTAGATAAAATTTAAATGGAGTAGGTGGCCTTTGTTGAATGTATGTGTCCACCCAGGCGAGGTCCCAAGAGAAATTATAGGGCAAAAAAAAACTGGAGATAAGAGGGAGAGATGAGAAGGGTTAGTAACAATGTAGTTGTAACAACACCTTAATATCTAAGTATGTAGTAGACAAAAAGAAGCAAAAATCACAGTACAGTCAGTAGAGCAAGCAGTAATAGAGTAACAAGGTCCATAGCTTTCAAATAAATGAATATAACATATCTAAGGTTCAACAGGTATGCCTTGCAAACGGGTGAGCAACTGGCATTAAAATAGATATTTAAACTAGATTAATGACCATGTAGAACAAGGAGCAGTTTCATCAAGAAATATACAAAATGCAATACAAATTCAGGAGATTCCAGAACTATTCAAGAGTCCTGCAGCAATTAAAACCTAATTATGCAGTTTAAACAAATATTTCTGTAATTTGTGAGATAGTACTCCTCTGCCCCTTATTCCCAAGATACTGATCAAAATAAGGGAGGAGAGACCAAAGGCCATCCTCATTTCTCCAGATTGGCCCAGACAACATTGGTACCCCTTACTGCACAGCCTGACCTTACAGCCCCCCAAGCAGCTTCCCCTGATCTCTGACCTCTTGGCCCAGGGGAGGGGGAAGATACTGCACCCAGACTTACAGACGCTGTCTTTCAGCATGGCTTATACCTTAAAAGTTAGCAAGGAGTCCCTGTTAAGCAAACAGGTCCTAGACATCATCACAGAGGCCAGAAGGCCCAACATCAGAAAATCAAATGCAGGAAAATGGAAAAGATTCTGCTACTGGAGCCAGTCCAAAGGGGCCAGTACCTCCCATCCTTCCGTTCCTCTTATCTTGGATTACCTAGCCGAGTTGCTCAATAGTGGCCTCGCTTTCTCCACTATTAAAATCCATGCCTCAGCCATTTCTGCCCATTTTGATTCAGACCCCACCCCTCTTTTTCCAGCCTTTGATTAAGCAATTCCTCAGAGGGGCTTCTAATATCAGACCTCCCAGAAGGCCTCCCTCGCCACCCTGGGACCTGAATTATGTTCTACAAAAACTAACCTTACCTCCTTTCAAACCTGCTGCTTCTACAAAATTGAAATACCTCTTCTGGAAGGCTGCCTTCCTACTAACTACTACCTCAGCCAGAAGGGTATCAGAGCTTCAGGCTCTCATGGCTGTTGAGCCCTTCATCATTTTCCATGCAGACAGGGTCTCCCTGAGGACTAACCCCTCCTTTATGCCCAAGGTGGTATCTGATGTGACCCTCAACCAGGCCATACACCTACCCACCTTCTTCCCCAATCCTCAAAACACAGGGTAAAGAATTCTACACTCGCTAGACATGCACAGACAACTCAGATACTGTCTGGAGCATACTAAACCTTTCAGAAAAACAGACAAACTACTTGACAGCTTTGCCCTTGGGGCAGAGGGGAAGCCCATTTCCAAATGGATAGCAAACTGTATCCATTTTTGCTACAGTCTACATTGGAACCCCCTCCCAAATCTATCTGTCCCCATTCCACTAGAGCAGCCTCCACTTCCACAGCGGTCCTCAGAGGAGTCCCCGCCACTGACATCTTGGAAGCTGCCACATGGAGCTCTGTCCATACCTTTGCAAAGCATTACCACATACCTCTTTTTTCTAAGTCTAGGTCAGGGTTTGCCTCTGTAGTTCTGCAGGGCCTCCTGACCCATGCCTAGGACTCTAACCTTTCCTTCCACCCCTCTCCTCAGCTTTGAGAATCCTACCACAGGTGATGATTGCAACAGTGAAACACGAAGAACATAGCACAGTTGTGTACACTTACCATGAATGTAGATGTTCGAGTATATTCACTGTTGCTGTCCTGGTTTCCCTCCCTTCATCCCCCATAATGTAGATGTTCGAATATATTCACTGTTGCAGTCCTGGTTTCCCTTCCTCCATCCCCCATATAGCATCTTCCCCTAGGGGGACATAAGCTTCCCATCGTGGCTTTTGGCCACCAGGGCCACTTTTCCTTATTTCCTTGTGCTTCTGACTGGTTAGGGCAAGAAAAACTGATGTAATGACGTCGGCTGCCTTGCTTTATAGCACTGATGACCTGACGTCAGACTACAGGCGACTGCAACATTGACTCTGGTATTCCGGCTGGCCGGGGGCTACCACAGCAGTGATAACCCCACAGGTGATGACTGCAACAGTGAATACACTGGTAAATCTACATTTATGGTAAGTGTACACAACTGTACTTTTTCCCTCTTGCAGAACCTAGCAAGGGAGAGATGAAAAGTGTTGCATCTGACCCTTCTCGCTTGAAACAGTGTCCCATTTGCACTCCAGTTTGGAATACTCAAAGGCTTACAGTTTGGATCATTTCACCGTAATCCCAATTAGTAACATATATTCAGGAGTTAATAAGTATAATGAAGGAGGCTAAGAGACCACACACACAAAATCATATTTACATGAAGTGGAAGAGATTCTACCTCAGGTGCCTATCCAGAGATCAGTGCGCAAATATTGTAGAGATGGCAGTGGTCCTGGATTACATGACACTGTTTGAAGACTGGCCTTTCTTCTGTTTTTCCAAAGGTCTATTCATCTGATGTCTTAGCTTGCCTGATCATGGTTCCCCGATTTATTACTCTAAGACTTCAGTTAAACAGTTCTTAGATGGGGTTTTGCACATTAGCCTTCCATGAAAAGAAATTGCTCCACCACAAGATCTCATTCTTTCCTAGAAAAAAACTACCCTTGCTCCTTTTTAAATGGCTGATGTTCATCATGTTACACTGCTGCAGTCATTACACTTGGGTTATCCTTCCGTCGGGCGGTCCCGCAGTCGGCCAGAGTTCCAAAGTCTTGGTCCGGCGTTGGTTGCTGTCCCTTCTTCCCTGACATCAGTGCGCCAGGGGTATATAAGATGCATCCGACACCATTTTCTTCAGTCTTTCTTGCCGCGCGGTGCCCGAACCAGAAGCAGTTCGCAAGTGCCGGTTGGCCGACTCCTGAGAATGCTGTACTTGCTTCTTTGTCTTTAATGGTACTTTTGTCTTAGCTGTTGCTTTAATGGTAAGTTGTGAAGGTCTGAAAACACCCTCAGAAGCCGATGCCTGCTCAGCGGCTCCGGACCCATCTGAGGGATTAGTTTCCGTAGGCCCAATACCTTGAGTTTCCAGAGGCCTAGATGTCTCCACGTGGGAGTCGGAGGCGGCCTGTGGCTCTGAGGTAGCAGGTGTCAGGGGCTGCGAAAGCGCCTGAAAAACCGGAGACTGGCCTAGAAGAGGTTTCGTCGTCTGTTTTGGACCACGGATGCTTGTCTTTATCCTTGTCTTTCCGTTTTTTCGGTATTGCGGTCGTCTGTTGATCCGACGGCATAGTATAATTGAACCTTCGGCCAAAGTAGTGCAAAGCGAAATCAAAACGTCTTTTTATACTGCGTTTGTTAAATCTAGCACAAAACCGACAACTAGTGACATCGTGATCAGGGCCTAGGCATGGAATACAGTAAGAGTGGAAGTCCTTATGAGGTATTTGCTTCCCACAAGAAATACAATTATTAACTTTTTCTTGAAATCGAATTTCAGATCCGAAGTCTTAAATAAAGCTAAGTACCCCATTGGGGAAACTTTTTTTCTTGCCTCAGACCGATGTCAGAAAAAGTTAATAATTGTATTTCTTGTGGGAAGCAAATACCTCATAAGGACTTCCACTCTTACTGTATTCCATGCCTAGGCCCTGATCACGATGTCACTAGTTGTCGGTTTTGTGCTAGATTTAACAAACGCAGTATAAAAAGACGTTTTGATTTCGCTTTGCACTACTTTGGCCGAAGGTTCAATTATACTATGCCGTCGGATCAACCGACAACCGCAATACCGAAAAAACGGAAAGACAAGGATAAAGACAAGCATCCGTGGTCCAAAACAGATGACGAAACCTCTTCTAGGCCAGTCTCCGGTTTTCAGGCGCTTTCGCAGCCCCTGACACCTGCTACCTCAGAGCCACAGGCCGCCTCCGACTCCCACGTGGAGACATCTAGGCCTCTGGAAACTCAAGGTATTGGGCCTACGGCAACTAATCCCTCAGATGGGTCCGGAGCCGCTGAGCAGGCATCGGCTTCTGAGGGTGTTTTCAGACCTTCACAACTTACCATTAAAGCAACAGCTAAGACAAAAGTACCATTAAAGACAAAGAAGCAAGTACAGCATTCTCCTGGACAGTCCTCCATGCCTAAGAAACGGATGCTTAAAATGGCCGAAGACCTCATTACTCTAATCAGGGGCTCCCAATCCCCCTCCTGAGAAAAGGCCTAGGCAGGATACAGACTGATTCCTCTGATCAGGTTTCCATTTCCTCTGATTCCTCTTCAGACCAGGGATACTCTCTACCCCCCCTATGAGGACTCTGATGCTGAAGAATCTATCCCTTCAGCCTCTCCTCCTGAGGATTATTCTTTTGGGGAAACTTTACATACCATGAGGGAGCATTTCCATTGGGAAAGCTAGGATTACTCAGAATCCAAGAAAAGGCTCATGGATTTCCTTTTATTGCCTCAGCACAGGCCCCTGGCTATTCCACCTATGCTAGATATTGTGGGTGATGTGTTCTCTGAATCCAGCTCATCTCCTGATTCTTTGCCCCCTGCACCAGCCAAGCCAGATAGGTATTATAGAGTCCCTGACTCTCACAAGTTTCTTTATAAAAACCATTCTGCTGATCCAGAAACTATTTCCCAGGGTCCAAAAGGGGTTAAGGCTTCCATTGCAAAAAATCTAGTACCCTCTGACAGAGATTCCAGAGCTTTGGATAGATGGGCAAAGAAAGTATACACTTCTGCAACTTTAGCAGTAATGGTTTTAAATTGCCAGTTTCACATGCTTAAGTACCAACAATATTTAATGGCTCAGTTAAAACAGAAAATGCTTGCAAGCTCAGAAGCTCCTGATTGCAAAGAAATGCAGGATTTATTGCATGCAGCTGAACAGGTGGGAAAACCTCTGCAGTGTGGTTTTGATTCTTTAGAGGCTTCTTGTAGAGCCGCAGTTACAGGTTCTGTGATTCGAAGACATGCTTGGTTAAAAGAACAGAGTTTACCTGATCATGTTAAGGCAAAATTATTGGATGCTCCTTTAAGGCGTGATACCTTGTTTGGTGTTAAGGCAGAAGAGGTGTTAAAGAAAATGGAGGATAAAGCTAAATCTATGCAAACAGTCAAGGATTTCTTACAGTACAGCCACCTCGATTTAGCAGAAATTGGCCAATGAAGAATTGGTCCTTTCCAGTGTCAGACAGGCCACAGAGAGGCAGATACAGACGCCCAAGAGGCAGATCTCAACCCCAAGGCTCAAACAGACAATGACAGTGGGGCACCTCAACTCCAAAAGGAGGTGAGGACAAGTCTCAACCGTACAGAAAACAGTCACAATGACTTTCCCCTTCGTACGCCAAGCGCTTCCCTTTTGGAAGCCCCCTTAGGGGGAAAACTAGCACTTTTTTCTCAAAACTGGCAAACAATCACCCAAGACAAATGGGTTCTGAATATTGTGTCTCAAGGTTACAGGTTCCACTTTCATACTTTACCAAGGTTAAAAGGAATGCCAGACCTGCCACAAAATCAATGGGCAGAGGCACAAAAACAAATTTCAGCCCTCATGGACATGAGAGCTATTGAAAAAGTACCACAACAGGAACAAGGACAAGGATTTTACTCAAGATACTTCCTGGTCCCCAGAAAGGACAAGGCCTGGAGGCCCATACTAGACCTTTCAATTCTAAATACTTACCTGGATATTCCGAAATTCAAAATGTTGACATTACAGCAGCTTCTACCCATGCTGG
Source organism: Protopterus annectens (assembly GCF_019279795.1). NCBI lineage: Eukaryota > Metazoa > Chordata > Ceratodontiformes > Protopteridae > Protopterus > Protopterus annectens. Next base: position 708,146,962 of record NC_056749.1, on the reverse strand, counting down.
GCAAGAAGGCTTGGCTTGTTACTCTGGACCTCAGAGGCATACCTGCATGTCCCTATCAGACAGAATTGCAGAAGATACCTCAAATTCATAGCTGGTACAGTGCACTACCAATTCTCTGCACTGCCCTTTGGCTTATCTACTGTGCCAGGGTCTTCACAAAGTGCCTGGCACCAGTAAGACAAAAAGGAATACAAATATATCCATACCTGGACGACTGCCTCATTCAAGCAGAGACAAAGGACATTCTTCTACAGCATTTGGCATTTGTAAAAAGGTTGCTAATTTCTCTAGGGTACACAGTAAACGAAAAGAAGTCAAAATGCCCTCACAACAGATTATATTCCTGGGTGCCAGCTTAAATACAACGGCCCAGATGGCTTACCTCACGCCAGACAAACAAGTTCAACTAACTCACTATTTTCAATTACTGGCAAAAAAGTCCCATCTCCCTGCAAGAAAAATTCTGCAAGCCCTGGGATTCATGGCATCCTGCATACTACTAATACCATATGCCAGACTGCATATGAGGAAATTACAATGGTACCTAAAAAGTGTTTGGACTCAACACTCTCACAGTTTAGAAGCAGTAATACCAATGATTCCCTGCCTACAACAGGAGTTTCGATGGTGGGCACAGGCATGTCACCTAAACAAGGGTCAGCCTTTTACCCTACCCACAGCCAGGCAGAGTCTAACAACAGATGCTTTGGACTACGCCTGGGGAGCACACATGGCAGGAAAATGCATTCAGGGCAAGTGGACCACAGACCAGATGCATCTTCACATCAATCAAAAAGAGATGTTGGTTGTTCAAAATGCCCTGACAGCTTTCAAGGACCTTCTGCATCCAGGACAACTATTATTAAAGACAGACAACACCACAGTAATGTGGTACATAAACAAGCAAGGGGGCACTCATTCTTATCCCCTATGCAGGCAAGCCATGACCTTGTGGAACACAGCTCTACCGTAGCAAGTTCACCTGCAAGCACAATTCCTGCCAGGAAAGAAAAATACTCTGGCAGACTATCTAAGCAGAAATATCATGGACCCTCATGAATGGAAATTGAATCCACAAATCTTCAGCATGGTAACGCAAAAATGGGGATGCCCAGACATAGATTTTTTTGCCTCCCCACTGAATTGCCAACTACAAAAATTCTGCACAAGGACTTATCACAAACAAGCATGGAAAGTGGATGCTATTTTGTTCAGCTGGAAAAACCTAAAAGTTTATGCCTTCCCGCCACTGCCTCTCCTTTCAAAGGTACTCCTAAAAGCCAGACAAGAAAAACCACAGATGATCCTGATTGCTCCAGACTGGCCACGCCAGCACTGGTACCCTATCTTAAGGAACTTGGCTCAAGGCCCACCTCAAATTCCACACCTTCTGACTCAGCAAAACAATCAGATCCTGCACAGTCAGCTCAAAACCCTAAACCTGGCTGCATGGCAGATTCATTAGTCAAACAGGCAACATCTCTCTCTAAAGCTTATGGATGTCATTTTGGAGGCCAGGAGGCCTAGCACCAGGAAAGCTTACTCAGAAAAATGGAAGAGATTCTGCGCCTGGAACCAGGCTCAAAGCCTTGACCCTCTTGTTCCAAGCATTCCTCAGATTTTACAATACTTAACTGAGATGTTGGACAAAGGCCTATCCTTCTCATCAGTTAAGATCCATGCCTCTGCCATTTCAGCACATTACAACACGGATCCTCCTTTATTCTCTCATCCCTTGCTAAAGCAGTACCTCAGAGGGGCTAAAAACATAAGACTGCCCCGGAGAGCACCAACACCAACTTGGGACCTCAATTTAGTTTTGGAAAAACTGACCTTGCCACCTTTTGAGCCAGCCAATACAGCTGATCTAAAATTTTTATCATGGAAAACAGCTCTGCTCCTGGCAGTAACTTCAGCACAAAGAGTCTCAGAGCTACAGGCATTAGTGGCAGTGGAACCGTTTATAATTTTTCATCAGGACAGGGTTTCTTTAAGGACAAACCCTACCTTTATGCCAAAAGTGGTATCTAGTGTGGCTCTTAATCAAACCATCCATTTGCTAACTTTTTATCCAAACCCCCAGAATAATGGGGAGAAACTTCTGCATTCTTTGGACATACACGGGCAGCTACGCTTCTACTTGGACAAAACAAAAGCTTTCAGGAAGACTGAGCAACTGTTTGTAGCATATGCTGCAGGATCACAGGGCAAGGCTATCTCAAAGCAGACTATATCCAAATGGATAGGACACTGTATTCGTTACTGCTACACACAGCGTGGAAAATCAGTCCCAAATAACATTAGGCCACATTCCACCAGGGCAACAGCCACTTCAACAGCCTTTCTCAGAGGAGTACCTACCAAGGAAAGTTTGGAGGCTGCAACTTGGAGTTCAGTGCACACCTTTACCAAGCATTACCACCTGCCTCTTTACTCCAAATCCAGAGCAGGATTTGCCACTGCAGTTTTGCAGGGCCTCATAGCCAATCCTAACTCTTTATAGACAAGCCACCCAACCTTAGCTTTGGGATTCTACCCAAATGTAATGACTGCAGCAGTGTAACACGATGAACATAGTACAGTTTTGTACCTACCATAAATGTAGATGTTCGAGTGTTCACACTGCTGCAGTCCAGATTACCCTCCCTCTATCCCCTCTGAACTAACTGGACTTATCTATACCTTTCTATCCTATACAACCTTTGTGGTGTATTTGCTTGTAACTGAAGGTATTGTTCTTATTTTATATGTATATTTTTTATTAGCAATATGTATTGCCTACCTACTTGGGGGCACCTGACATCTGGGGCAAGAAAAACTGAATAAAATGGCGTCGGATGCATCTTATATACCCCTGGCGCACTGACGTCAGGGAAGAAGCGACAGCAACCGACGCCAGACCAAGACTTTGGAACTCTGGCCGACTGTGGGACCGCCTGACTGCAGGATAACCCAAGTGTAATGACTGCAGCAGTGTGAACACCCGAACATCTACATTTATGGTAGGTACAAAACTGTACTTTTCTTTCCACCACCCCCCCTTCCCAAATATCTTTACCCTGTTTGGTGGCTGTCTCTTTTGTTAGAAGGATTTCAGTACAGTATGCTTTGATGTGCAAAGAGTAAGTTTTGGTATTCCATTTGGAAAACATGTTCTTACGTGCCAACCCCTACTTCCACCAGAAACTGTGACACAGTTGTCCCTGAATCAAGCCTGTTTTTTTTTCTTTTCAAACCTACATTTATGGCAAGTTCCTAACATGGCTGTATTTTGGAGTGATCAAAATGATAAATACATTTTCCTCTTTTGAAAAGTCTTTTTCTTGACATTGTTATAACCAACAAGAACAGCAGCATCAGATATAATTAGCAGAATTGATTTTGAAGTTAGAGAAATAGTTGCATGCCCTTGTATATTTATTAGCAGTATTTGTAACCATAAGATGATGGCATTTAGCCAATTAGCTGTCCTTTAGATTTTGACCAGCCTAAGGAGTTTTAGTATAAACTGTATATCAGCTAAGTTGTCAGAAAAAAATAATATTGCAAATATCCAAATCAAATCTGTTTTAAGAATATCAGTCTTTGTTTTGCAGTGTCATCCAAATGGTTTTAGATCCCAAAAGATATGTAAGGTTGGCTGAAATGGCTTAAATACTACAAACTATTCTGTTAGAGTGAGATATGCATTATTTAATGTCATAATCTGAGTGTAATATATTTTGTAAGGTATGTATTTGTTGTTTTCTAAATATTTTTACACAAGGCAGGTTAATTTAAATACATGTCATAAGAGGCCTGTAATGAGGAGAATATAAGCTTCACCATATTTGAATTTCCTAAATAGGTCATATGCATCAGATGTGGCATTTTAGAGATTAATGCCTTATAAAATACACTGCTTAACTTTGAGTTTAGTATCTTTTAATATTAGTAAAATGAAATCTGGATTTCAAAGTTATACATGTATTAATCAGGGGTGAGTACCACAGGGGAAGAGAGAGCTATGCATAATTCCTTTGCAACATTACCTTATATTGGTAGGAGGTTCTGCACTGCCTTATTTAATAGCAAGGATACATATTGTAAATCAGCTGCCTTTTCACCTGCAAGTATGTTGGAGCTCCTGTCGTTTGGCTGAAAAAAGTAAATTTGGGTGTGTGTGTTTGTATATAGTAGGTGAAATAATTTAAATAATTTTTAAAATGGCTGTAATAAATCTTTAAAGTTTTTGTGAAATTTCAAGTTAGATACTATTTTTTTCTGTCTAGAAAATGAATAGTAAGAGAGTTGCACTTGTATGAAGAAATAAGTTAATACCAGATGTGCATATTTGTTGTATTTAAAGTAACAGTAATTGTTTGTAAAAGCATGTAAATAGTTTTTCAACACATACTAGAACTTGTTATGAAGTAAATAAATAAATCTGAAACCACTATTTTAAGGAGCTGATAGTTTTTCATAGGAGATTCCCAATGATTTAGGGGATCCAGTCCACTTTATCAACACAGTTTGAGTGCCTTAATATGGATAAGGTGGCACGAAGCCTGGATAAATAAGATGACATGCAGCAAGTATATTAAATAATAAAGAAGGTCTTCATCTCCAGTGTGGTTGTTTTTGAGAATAAAAATTCATATCACGCCATCATTTTTGGCGGATTCTGTGGACTTAAATAATTTTATTGCTGTGTGTGTTTGTTGAAAAATGCTACACTCACAAATCATCATTTTATTGTTGTGTGTGTTTGTTGAAAAATGCTACACTCATAAATCTGAACCTAATGCCAGACCCTTTAGATTCATTGGATTTAATATAATGTAATCATCACAGAGAGAAAGTAATGTGGATTTTGGCATGTTTAACTTATAGCTAGAAGTATTTGAAAAGGTTTGCATTCCATTAAAATTTTTTGTCCATCGATGGATTTAGAAAATAAATATTTACATCATTAGTAAATGCTGTAAATGGAACTTTAACCACTGGTATTCAAATATATTAAAGGTAAAATTTGTTTAATAAATGTATGAATAGAGGTTTTAATTTATAAACCAAGTATGAGAGAGAGAGCAAGTTTGTCCATTAGTAATAGGATCATCTTGGTTGAATAGTTATTTAGGGAAGTCTGTCTAGAAGCACTTGTATAAGGTTTAGCCATCTGTATGTCTTGTTTGTAAGAACCCAGTCGAAGAGGTGAAATTAGATGCATCATATTTTACATGATTTATTAAGATAATTGTTTAGAGCTCAAAATCTATGAGGTCAGTGGGTCTACAACCTGAGTGTGAGAAGGGATCTGCCTTTGGTTTGTGTATTAAACTTGTCCTTGATTAATATATAGGTCAGACTTCCCCATTTATTCTTGTATAATTGAGTATTTGTATCAGGGATTTGACAAAGGCTTGATCACATTTTATACAAATTTGAAATTAAACCATCTGGACTTGGCACTTTTTTCATTTTGTGAATCACAATTTGCTGACTGACCTTTGAGGAGAAAGGCTGGCCAGCAGATTAGTTTGAGGTGCACTGATATGTGCAGAAGTTAAGATGCTTTGTTTCATGTTCATTGTTTGATGTATGTTACGCATACCATTATATAAATTATAAAAAATGTTAAGGATTGTTTAATTGGTGCATCAGTCTTTAACTATTTATTTGTCTTTGTTGATCAGGAAAGTCCGACTGGGCAAAGCCCATTTTTATCAGAGGCCCTGGGAGAAAAGTTCTATGGCATTTCTATGGGTTTATACATTTTTATAATATTAGGCAATAATTTTGATGTTTTTGTTCATTCATAATAAGATGTCAACTTTTTATTTTTATGCCAGAAATGTTAAGTAGTATATATATATATATATATATATATATATATATATATATATATATATATATATATATATATATATATATTGCATTTAAGTTACCTGGCACTTGCTCACTAAAGCAATTATATAAGTCAGCTCTAAAAAAATTAAAAGCAATACACCCTCACAAACTCCCCTTGAGTACCTTGTTCCCCATTGGCCCTTTTTTCAATTATAAAGGAATTCCCAATACTATTCTAGCATGTCCAAATGTCAGTTGTCAATCTCCTCTCCGGTCCAGCTGGTGAATCTGGGAATCTTGAGGCAATGTTACAACTGCCTCATGTACACAGACAACCCTCTCCTCCTCCCAACAAATTCCAACACATGTGAGAGATGCAACCATATAGCCAAACTGGAGGCTAAGCTCTCTCAACTCAGTACTGGCGTAACCAGTCAGGAGGAGAAGGAAACCACACTCACTAAAATTCCAGTCTCACATAGACCTACCATGACAACAAACCAAACACATAAACACACAAAAACATATACGGAGGCTCTAAATAAAAATCTGCCTAAGCAGCAGACACCCAAGCAACTGCTACCCCAAAACAACACACGTGCAACACATAGCTCACAAAGCCAGTGTGCCGAACAGTCACAGCCCTTAAGGCTAAACAACACACCTGATACACTTGTAATAGGTGACTCTATCATCAGGCACACTGACGTCCCGCTCACCAGGCTGAACAAGGAGAAGGTCACGGTGAGCTGCCTGTCGGGCGCTAGGATCCGCCACATAACACAAGCACTCAGGTCACTCCAAGGCAAGTACAAATATGACTCAGTCATTGTCCATGCTGGTGTGAATGACCTGAGACGTACCTCCCTGGACTACATGAAAAGAGACCTGTAGCCCAGGCCGGTATGACCCTGACCTTGAGTAGCATCTTACCCTCACCAAGAATGATGCCACAATATGAAGACAAGATGATCAATTTCAACAATTGGCTTAAGTATTGGTGTCATTCAAAGGGGATCCAATGCCTGTCAGCCTGGGATGACATGCTCGACAAGCCACGATGCTTCGCTAGGGACGGCTTGCACCTGTCACCCCTGGGCTTTCGGATATTGGCAAAGGCTCTTGCTACCCCCATAGTGCCTTTTTAGGCAAGGCTCAAAAGACAAACCCACCTCCATAGGTATCACAAGGGATAAGAAACTAAGAGTAATGCTACTCAACGCCAGAAGTCTAAACCTCAAGATGCACGCACTCGAAACTCTCCTTAGCATGGAGAACATCGATATCTGTGCTGTAACAGAAACCTGGTTCAAGGCTCCCGAGAGCACCCCATCACTACCAGATTATACCTCATACCATGCTTTTCGGCCCCAAAACTTGGACCGAACCACAAAAGGAGGGGGAGTATCAATATTCGTCAAAGATACCCACACCTCCAGGTTGGTGGCACAGCATGAAGCATCAGAGACTATCCATGTGCAACTAACAGTGGGTAAAACTGCCTTCCAGTTTATAGCCTGCTACAGACCACCCTCCCAAACACAGGAACCCCACTCGGCCTTCCTGAGAATACTGGAAAATATGAAGGTCTCTCCAAACACCATTATATTGGGCGACTTCAACTACCCAAACATAGACTGGGAGCATTACTCTAGCTCCAACACCCTAGCCCAAAGGTTCCTAGAATTTATAAACTCAAATGCTATGGAACAACTTGTTACCACTCCCACAAGAGGGAAAACATACTGGACCTGATCATCACCAACATGGGGACACTATGCTCCAGACCAGAAGTGTATCCCTCACTGGTAAGATCAGACCATAAACTAATCTCACTGGATATTCACATCCAGACCCCACCCCCTGCCCAGAAAACCACAGTGAAAAACTTCTCTAAAGCAAATTTCACACGCCTCAAAACCGAGGCGGAATCCTTCAAAGCCCCCGGGCCTGTGGAAAATACGGCCCAGACAGCAGAATCCTTTATAAACGCATTCCATGAACACCTTCAGGAATGCATGGATCATGCAATCCCAAATAAAACCAAGACCCAATCCTCCAAAGGCAGACGTCCTGTCTGGTGGACCCCAGCCATAAACAAACTATACAATAGAAGGAGGAAGCTACTACATGATAGAGCAAAATCCCAAAAGGGAAGGCATCTCTGATCAGTATTAGCAAAAACTATGGGCACTCATAAAATCGTCTAAGGCCAGCTTGAGAGAAAAATTGCACAGGACACTAAGGATAATCACAAGGCTTTCTTTAGTTATGTTAGGAACCTGGGTGGGAATTCCCAGATATGCTCAGAATTAGTCCAAAATGACAAAAATACACCGAGCCCACAGACATTGCCAACATCCTAGCTGACAGGTTCAGTGCAAAGCCCTCCCCACCAAAAGGGCAAATATCTATCCCAACAGAGTGCTGCCCCTGACATCTCAGATGCTCAGGTAAGAGCCGCCTCTCCAAAGCAAAAACACAGCATCAATGGGACCAGATGGTGTCCCGGCTCGTCCTACATGAACTCCAAGAAGAGCTAAACCCAAACATAAAACTACTGTTCAATCTTAGCCTTACTACAGGATATGTATCCAAAGAGTGGCGTACAGCAACAGTGGTCCCTCTCCACAAAGGTGGTGCCTCAACGGATCCTGGAAACTATCGCCCCATAAGCCTGACTAGCTTGGTCTGCAAAGCTATGGAAAGGATCATCATAGACCTCATAAATAAAGATCTTGGGGACCTACAGACACTGGATCCTACCCAGTTTGGCTTTGTTAAGGGCAGATCCTGCCTCTTAAACCTGGTTGATTTCTTTGAAACAGTCACCAAGGCCATTGACGAGGGAAGGTGGTCCACACAGCCTACCTGGACCTCGCAAAGCCTTCGATACAATACCCCACTCGGGCATTATAGATAAGCTCACCAGCTTAAATATAAACCCCTATGTCACTAGATGGGTTGCAAACTGGCTCAAGGACAGAACCCACATGGTTAGAATTGCTGGAGCCATGTCAGACTCCAAACCAGTTACAAGTGGCGTCCCACAAGACTCAGTCCTGGGACCTCTCTTGTTCGGTATATATTTCTCGGCAGTACAGGCCAACACGGAAGGACTGTGGCTGACCAAGTTCGCAGATGACTGCAAACTGGGCGCCATAATCAACTCTCCAGCCGACACAAGCATCCTCCAAAAGGGCCTCATAGAAACAGACAACTGGTGCCAGAGCCATGGCCTCAAGCTAAACGCCAAAAAGTGTATAGTCATCCCCTTTGGCAAAAACAAAGTGCCCACAAATTACCACATAGGTGGTAATCCATTAAGTACAGAAGTAATTGGGGACCTGGGGACCCAAGTTGATAGCAATCTCTCATTTGACAACCACATGGCCAAAGTGGTTAGAAAAACATTTTATATAGCCCACCTAATCATGAAGGGATTCACATCTAGATCAGGGGAGGTCATCGTGCCTCTTTACTCATCCCTCATCAGGCCCATAATTGAGTACAATGCCCATTTTGGGATGTACCTTACCAGACACCTGCAGCAACTGGAAAGACCCCAAAAGTACCTCACCAAGAAGATCAAAGGGCTCAAACAGATGCCATATGCTGCCCGGTTAAAGAAACTCCAGCTCTACTCAGTGGCATACCACCTGCTCAGTGGCGATCTGTGCCTGACGTATAAAGCCATGTCCAACCCGGAATTAATGGACATGCTGCACCTCAGAAAATCCAAATCCCATCGAGCTACGCGCTCGAGAGACTTGAACCTCAGCACTGAAATAAATAGGACATGCTGGAGGGACAGATTCATAACCCAGAGGCTCCCTTCACTCTGGAATAAAATCCCAGTCCTGGTTAGCAGAGTCCCACATTGACTCTCTTCAAGAGGAATCTTGATGAGTGGATGGGAGATCGTAGGTTTACCCCGGCCATCACTTCTGTGTCACTGTTAGACAGAGGCACAGTATACTAACCTCAAAAAAAGGCATAGCAAAATTAATTTAAAATGGGTGGCGAAAGCCAAACACACTCTGGCTAGGCTTATAAATGCCCTAGGGCAGATAGCCTAGCCTAGTATGAATCTATGAACCTATGAATACATTCAGTTCTTGTTGGTGGCTTTACTTTTCAAGTAACATCATCATGATGTCATAATTATTAATTAATTGGCTATCAAGATTTTTAAATTGATGCGTAATCTTTTTCCCATCGTAATTTTTAGTTTTTTTAACATAATTAAATTTGCTTATAAAATTGCTACACGATTCTGCTTTCAGCCCTGCTCACTGTATATCGGGTCAAATATGAAGCTCATATAAGTCATTATGAAAATTATTCAGGTGATTTGAAGTGGAGTATTTCTGGGATCTGAAATTGAATATTTGTGGTTCTTCCAGTGGTCTGGGGTATAATGTTTAGTAACAGCTTGTGTTAATATTTTATTAAAAATTGAAAGACCAAAAGAAATGCCAACTCTGGAATGGTCTGAGAAATAGCATTTAACGCTATGGTTAAAGCTGTTTTTTTGAGTCATTTCTTTATTAGGATTTCTGTAGAGGAGAGAAATGTGAAATAATTGAAAGATGGTTGAACCTTGTTGGTGAGGTCTACAAGATATTATGTTCATCTTTCTTGACTTGAAGGTTTGCATCATGCTACATGACAAAAGACTATTGCTTTTCTAAAAATCATGCCTTTTGTGAGCCTAGTAGCTTATCAGAGAGCCACGTGTTATTTATTCCTTTTGTTTTGTCTTTAACATAACCCTGTTCCTTTTTGTTTGTAGCAATAATTCTTGTAAAGTCCATGAGAAGACTCAGAAAATGAAAGATCCAACAGTCAGTTAGTGCCATTAGTTTAAAAAGTGGAACACTCTGCTTTGATGCTGGAAGATCAGAGAGCTGTGGACTCTTCCTCCAGTATGTGCTAAGACTCTCTTTCCGTCATTGACACTGTAGTGTAGAGTAAAAGTTGCCTTCAGTACTGAAGTGTTGTCCTTGAGATGATATGGTGAATATAGGTAGTTTGTCTGAGCTGGTGGTAGATGTTGAAAGAGTCTATGGCATTTATTGAAGAAAGCAGTAAGAGAACTTTAAATGTACTGTATAGCATATATGCTAACTTTACTAACATGCTAAAAACAATTACCGTATGTGTGCTTGCGTATACAAGTTAGCTTTACTTGTATTTGACACATTAGTGATTAGCTCTCTCATGTGCAATCATCAATGTGTGAGTTTGCTGTACCCTTGAGACTTCTGTTTTCCCTTACCAACTTTACTGATGTAGCTATGTATAAGTTGCAAGGGAGTGGGGAATTTTGAGGGCTTGCCACACCTGATAAATATTTTACTTTTTTCCAACCAAACTTGTGGTTTGCTGAATATTTGTGATGCTTTAGGAGAGAGTACAGCAGTCACAATTTCTGTACCAGATTTGCATACAATCTTTCCGAATTGTTCACCCTCTTCATCTTTTCTGCCACAGCCAGAAGATCATTTTTTCCAACATAGCAATATTTTCCTAATTTCTTTTTATAAGGTGCATCACTACCATTCCAGATATTTCTTGCAACTAATGGGATAAAATTATCAGTCTTGTCTTCATTCTCCTGTATATTTTCATAATAGCCATCTGATTTCATTTCCATAGTTAATCTTTTCCTTTTTCCTTTGAATACTTCCCTCATACCAATGGAATTCAGTAGCATAGTGAGGGCGGAGCAAAGGGGGCATGTTCCCCAGGTACAGTCTTAGTACCTTTCCTGTATTCTTTCTGTAAAGGTATTTCAGAAACATTGGTATGGAAAGCAACTTTTGTGCTTTTGGTTGGGAGTATGTGTGTGCTTTAGACTGTCATGACCAGTCTATCAGAGCGTTTATTTGTATTTTTCTTTCTGGGTAGGAAGGGAGTATACCTGGGAGGTCATGCTTCAGACTGCTGAGCAGTCTGTCGACGTGTGTTATTTGCTCTTCCAGTGAAGTGTGGCCTTCCTTCAGACTGCAATATGCAGTTCTGAGCCCATTTTCATTTTTAAAAGTCATATTCTTCCCTTCTATCGTTTTGTCATTGTATAGTGCAACCTACTTAGTATGGTACTAACCCAGACTAACCCCCCCACCATTACCTTTTCTACATCTCTCCTCCTTACCCAGTTTGAAGTATAACAGCAATTCCTTGCTCTTCCCCTTCCTAGTATCTTATTCCCAACATGCTATCACTGGGCATGCTCCTTACTACTTATTCATTCCTCTGTGAACTCTTATCTTCCCACCTCATACATAAACCTTTCTATTTCTTCCACTTTGACTATAATTACTTCCACTTGTACTTACTCTCCAGATTTTTTCTCCTACTTCCCTGTCCTCTAAAATTTCACCATCTACCCTGTGTTTTACACCTGACATTACCTTTTTATTGACCTTTCATAACCTTTTTATAGCATTTTTAAAGACACATTCTTACCCTATATACTAATATTGAATGATCTATCCCTTTCTCTTGGTCATAATACTGCATTCTACCTTATTATCCTACTTCTCACAATCTGTTTATTTTTAGTTTCTATATAACCTAAGCTGATGGAGAAATTTTTATTTACTTTACATATTACATGTATCCTTTTTTGTATTGTGTTTCTTTTGTATTGTCTTGATTTTATCTAGTTTAAAAGCGGAGCTTTTCTCCCCGGGCCTCTACTGAAAATGGACATATATCCAGCTGGACTAGCCCGGTCAACAAATGTAAAATAAATAAAAATAAATAGATCCCCCCCCAAAAATGTAAACTCTAAACGTTTGGGGAGATTATATTCTTTTTATAATTTTTCAAGAATACTTCATACCCCACCACCAGCAATAACACACTAGCTAAGCTGACTTAATACTAAGCTAATTTAACATCTGCACTTTTTCTTAAAGGGGAACTGTCCATTTATTTTGCTTTTTCTATACATACTTTCATTTGCTTACACCTAAATTAATACCCAACATGTGTGTGTCTCTTGCTCTCTCTCTCTCTCTCATTTTTTGTGAAATATATACCTGCATTACTTGTTATTCATCCAAAAACCTTTACTTTTTTTATTATTCCAAGCTCACTGTAGTCAGAATAAATATTACCTAGGCTCTCCCCCTGTGACTAACAAAGCCTAATTAAATTAACCTTAAAACCTCAGGAACAGCTGCAGTTGCCAGACATGAGAAGTCACTTTCACATGTGTCAGACTCCTTCCTATCTCCACAGTTCAGTGTCTGTAGTTGGAGGCTTTCCAAGGCTGGCTTTTACAGAGCACAGAAACAGCGGTAGGAGAAAGCACCCCCCCCCCAGATGTGGGCTATATGCCACCTGCCATCTCTTACTAAAAGTAAACTCCTGATGTTGCCTGATCCAGAGGAAATTGTTTACCTTTTTTCAAGCAGAAAGTGGCTTTTCTGACCACTATTTGCCTACCAGTAGATCATCTGTCAATAATGTGTTCCTTTCACTGGGTGAGAGCTAATCAAGGGACTTTACCATTATGTAATTAGTTTTTTTTTTCCTTCTTGACCCTAACAAGTCACACACACAGTGAGCCATCAGGGAAGGGGCTTGCAGTGGGTATTCCACATAGGATGTCCCCTCACTTCTATAGGGGGTGTTCCACCAAGCAACTCCAGTTCTCACTTCAGCACACCTAGTGATCCCTTGTGTCTCCACTAGGGAGATTGGACCATCCTGTGTGTCCCCTAAGGTGCACAAACCTCACTCCATGGGAGGAGGGAGCAGGCCACATCCTTTCACTTTTCACCCTCCCTGTCTAGCTTTGCAAGTGCTTGGCCTGCTAATCAAAGCAGTGTCACCCTGGTTCCAGTTAGGGCTCCATCCCGCTGTGCTAGAGAGTCAGTAGTAAGCAGAAAACATTTTGAAGCAAAAGCCATGTTCGTTTCTGCACGCATTTGCCAGTCCTTTTGTAACCATAGGCTTCCCCATACCTCATCTATCCTGTTGTAGTGGAAAGTGCTGGCATATGCAATATGTACAGGAAAGATTAAGTCTTTTTCTTCTCTCATTTTTGAGTCATCTTTCATTAGTCAAACTAAGGAGTTGGAAAAATCTTCCTTTGGAGAGGGATCAGAATGATGAATCCTACTCCACCATTTCTTCTGCAGGAACAGCCCTTTGTATTGTGAAGTTAACATCAAGTACACCCTAACCCTTTCTCAAACTGCTTAATGTAGATTTTTCTTTACTGTATTTTGACCTTGGGCTTGTTGGCTGCTCTGTTGCCCATTTATTCCATGCTACCTCCAGGTTGATTTTTTTCCCCGGATGGGCCTTTGGTGCAAGTCTCAGGTCTCCACTAGAGATTGGCCCAGTGGTCACTCACCATATTTAGTGGTCTGTGGCTTGGGAGTGGGAGTTGAACGGTGAAGAAGCTGCCACAGATGATTTTTTCCTCTCTGGTCCCTGTGGCAGGCTGACATCCTACATTCTCCCATAGTGTCACCCTAGTGCTTGCACATCTGTGTGTCTCCTAAACACAGGTGCTACATTGCATCCAGGTTGGTGGGCACAGATGCTTCAGTCTGAGTGCTGTTTTGTAGGTGTGTGCTAGTATGCAGTCAGGGTACCTGTGAAATCTTCGAACGTTCAAAATTTCGAACGTTACATGGTCGAGACCAAACGTCTGAAATTTTTAGTGCTCGAAGATAGACTTTCAATGGCACAGTATGGTGCAGATAGGGAGAATTTCCCTTTTTTGCACTGAAGTGCGATCTCAGAGTTGATATATTTAAGTAGAGGGGTATGAGTGGCACAGGGGGGCTTGCCCCCCTGCCTACACTGTTAGTGTTTTTTAATGTGTGTTTTTATGTTCAAACATCCAAATATCGAACATTTCGTCTCGACCATGTAATGTTCAACATTTTGGATATTCGACCATGTAATGTTCGACATTTTTGATGTTCGAACATTTAACATATAGACCCTGCAGTTATGTAGTGGGTTGTCGATCTAAGGTCATCTGGGTTAGAGTCAGGGTTTAATCTTCTGTGCTGCACAGTTGGTGGAAACTGCTTAATCCCAATGGAAAAATAGCTCAGCATAAATCCAGAAGGCTCAGCAGCTAGCTTCTTTTTATCAGGCAAGAAATCCTTTGTCTTAGATCAGTATTGGAAGAAAACCTAAATATCTGTCATTCTGCCCACATTTGACTCATTTCCATATTTCACTGCTTTCCCAGGTGTTGTACAGTGTGAGCCCACACATGAATATTTCAGCATATAAGAAACTAGAAAGTCAGTTTTAGGCCTTACCTACTGTCAGTTTTCATGTAGTCGGGTGCATTTTTGACACCATCGTTGTTGCTTTTCTGATAGTCAGTAGGTTGGTAGATGCACATTAGGCAGTCGGACTGTAGACCATTACATGTCTTGCCAATAGTCCGTATTAAAAAGTTCTCTCCAACCTCAGGGATAGACTGGGGCAGAATTTGACATTGCCCACCCAATTATCTAGGTTTACTGTGAAGTAATTAAAGATATTGCTGCACTTGACACGTAGTAGTAGTTTGCCCCAGAGGTTGGGGATATTTTCAGATAAGAATCTATCACACCAATATTTCTCATTTATCTGTTGGTGAAAGTTAACCTGGTATTTGAGGAAACGTGAAGGATTTAAAAATCAGAGGGTTTGATATTTCATGGGTTAAAAAGCCACAGATCCCCAGAGAGGAGTCTATAAGAATAACATTTTAAAGGTTAGTCCAGCTCTGCTTTCTTTATTTCCTGAAGAATTAAAGTGGAGAGGCTGTTTTGCCCTTTCAGCAGTGAAGTCTTGTATGAGGGTACTGTTCAGTAGACCTTGGGAGATTTGCAAAAGTGGACAAGATCCTTTCTGCTGTGGAAGAGCTCTGCATTCTGGGTAGTTAGGTGAACTTTGGGAAGAGTTGTTTATATCCTTATCTGTTTTTAGGATTGACTGTTTTTATCTGTAACATGCATAATTTTATCGACTTGAGTTATAGTACAATGCCATGTCCTATTTTTTTCTTAATACCACTTGGGAGTTACTGGACTGAACATAGCTCATGTAAGGGCAGACATGTTATCTGTTTGTATCGGTACTGTTATTAATGTTGTTTGTATTTGGTATTTTTCTCCTTAGACCTTCACTGAAAATAGAATACAGACAAGTGAACACTTCCAGCAATCAAAACATGAATTAACAGATACAAATAAAGTAAATGATGCCACTCATCTTCAGTCTAAGTGAAGTGCTCCTTGAGTAGCTATGGTTACACTCCTTGGGCCTTCTGCCATTGTTTCCTTTTATGTTAGTTGCAGTCCTCTCTTTGCAAAATTCTGTACTACTTTTAGAATACTGTCCTGATGTCTAGGAAGGATGAGAGAGCGAGAGGAGGAGAGTTTTATCTAGAATACAACCAGATGCGACTCCATTACCATTACTGTGAGGTTAAGTGCACTTCCGGTCCAGTCAGTGTAGTCATGTTGTAGAGAGATCTCCTCACTTCCAGTCTTCCAGAGGGTGATCAGGTACTCTCCAGGAAGCTCACAGAACAAGTCAGCATTTTACTTCCCAAGAGGATAGTCAAGTCTGTTCCAAAAGTTGAGGCGGGGCTGGATTTTACTTCCTTCTTTTTCAGGTACCAGAAGAAAACTAGGGTGTCGGACTGATCCTTGATCTCACTGGTTTCATCATTGTATCTCTTGCACAAAATTCAGAATGGCTGCAGTCTGAAAAGTTCTGCTTCTCATGGTAAATGTGTGGATGTGTTCAGTAGTCTTGATGGGTACTTGTACACACTCCGAGGCTGTCAAGAGACATCACAGGTTCTTGCAGTTTATTTTGCATACTGCACTAGTAGGTACTGGATTTCAGGCTGTGCCTTTAGCTTTGAGAGTGTTTAAAAAGTACTTTTTTGTCCTGGCAGCAGTTCCTCGGTGGAAGGGCCATCAAGTTAGTTTGCACTACTCTGTTATCACTTAAATTTCTGTATTTTCCGTGAAATGTTTTGAATTTCAATTGGGCTGAGCCTGACGGTCAATATTGATCAGTGCACTCCCTCAGTAAACAAATGTAAATAAAATAAATTGTTTACATTATTTATTGGTATCTGTTTTTAATGGGTTCAGGCATGGGTCTAGTCTTTAGATATTTAAATTTCAAGGAAAAAATTGTCTAAAGGCCACTTGCTTAATTAGTCATCAGGCCATTCTAGACTCTCTAATTTGGAGTTTTCTTGCATCTTGATCAGCTCTGGTTATTGCTGGTTTAGCAGAATGAGTGTTAGTAAGTTCAGGACTCCTGTGCACACATTATTGCATGTTTTGGAGTGGTGGTGGACTGCATGTGCACTTCTGTTTGCCTTTGTTCTTCATGTTGGTGCCACCCGTCCTGGATACTGATTCTGGTATTTGTTACACCTGCTGTTAATCTGAGACCTGCACTGCTGGACTTTGAGGTGCCTTTTCTCCAGTATGAACAGTGACAACTAGTGCTGGTTTCTCATATGGTCTAAGGAATGTGGATTCACTCGGAGAGGACCTTGCATCATTAAATGTTGAAGCTCAAGGTTTAAATGTATTTTGTAAGCATTACTTGATTAGTTGATACTACATCTGCCCATTTTCAAGTTACTTTTTTCTGTTGCCAAAGTTCACTACCTTTGATTACTAGAGGCTGCTGTAGTATAAATGTTGACTGCAGTGAGTTCTGTGTTTAAATTTGGGAGTTAACAACCATGCTGGTCTCCAAAAATATTACTACTTTATCAGAAGATTGATCCTCTTCTGAACTTTCTTGGAAGAGTGATGAATACCATTTAATGAGTTCCTTGTATTGTCCATAAGATTATTACCTGAGAGACGAACGGGAGAACAAAAAGCAAACCAAAAACCGATTCACTTTGGCTGACATGTATGCTGTGTTTATGTGCTTGACAGACTTTATTTGCTGACCAGGGTAGAGTGCTTTCCTCAGTGGAGCATTTTCAGGCTCGGCCTGGGGTTTACAAGCACTAGTACAACAGTTGAGCAAAACTTTGATTAATATTTGCATTTCACAGAGGTTAGTATGTATTAACAGTTTAACCAGAATATTACTGTTTTACATTAGGAGTATGTACTAGAAACCCTTGAAGTTGGATTACCATTTGTAGGCAGATTATGACATAGCTGAAAGGCATTTGGATGGAGGGTGGGAGAGGAGAGGTGGGGGGATGCAGGTAGATGTATGTGGTAGTAAGTGGTTAGGAGAGAGGAGAATTAGGGTGGTAGAGGGTGTAGAGTAGAGAAAGATGTAACATTATGTAGGCCTGTAGATGTGATTGTATTGGGGTGTGGAGTTGTATGGAGTTCTTCAGTTTAAGTGATATATATGTTGTGGAAACATTTGTATTGCTCCTGCTTAAATAGGTAGTTTATTTTGAGACTCCTTCTGACATTTTGGAAGGGAAGTGTAGCTTTTTGTTTGTTCAGATATGGCTTCCCAGTTTTTTGGTGTGACAATGGAGAATGCATTTCAGATTAGTAAGATAGTTTTATAGGTGGAGAATGGATGTAGAAAGGGATCTTAAATTCTATGATAGTGATCTCTCAAGGTGGTCTTTGAGCTAAAAATCACTATCTTGTACTTCAGTCCCATAACTGGATTGAGATACCTAATGTATTGACTAACAGACCCTCACTAAACCTGCCCACTACATTCTCTACAGCCCAGGCATGCTGCATCACAACAGACACTTGCCTCACAGCGAACTGAATTCACTAAACCCAAACAGTTGGTGCTTACTCAGACATCTAAAATCATAATGGTGACTGCCAGTACTCTGTGAACTTTTTAAAACTGTGAAACTCTCTCCCAACAAGCATCAGAAGTATCACATCATCTCTACTATTTAAAAACCACCTTGAAAACATACCTGTCAGCAATATTGTCCTGTACTAGTAACACCCTCATTACTAAGGCCCCTTCTTAGACTGATCATTTCCCAGATACATTTTAAAATCCCAGTGAAACCATACCTATCAACAAAACAATCCTCTTGTACCATCACCATTAAGAAGTCCAATCCTTATGCAGTCAAATCAACAAAGCAATATAAAATCCTCACATTTTCTAACTTTCACGCATGTCTCAAGTGAATGATGTATTGAGGCATTTGCAAGTTTTGTCCATCTGGTGTTTGTGTACTAAAATTTCAGTGTAATTTTATACATATACAGCAAAATAATATGGAATGTTCTTTAGATACATGTAACTTTAGCCTGTTGTAAATACTGTATAGTATACTTAAAACTGTGATCAGCTTTTCAACTATATATAGCTCTGTGGTATGCAGTATATTTTGTTAGCTCATGCTAATTGCCTGTGAAGGTGTGTTATGTGGACCTCTTCTCCCCAGGCCTCTGCTGAAAAGGGGCTTTGTCCAGTCATACTTTCTGATAATCATAGGGTAATGAATGAATAAGTAGATACATAGACAGGTAAATAAGAAAGATGGGGAAAGCTCCGTTTAATAGTGTTACTAGTAGAAGGGTACTTCTTTGAGGTGTGGGTAGCCATCTAGCTTTTTTAAGAGTAGTGTAGCAAAGCTGCCTTTTTTGTTAAAGGCTTATAAACCTGTGTATGTTGTTCACTGTAATGTGTGCGTCTTTTTTTTTTTTTCCAAGACATAAACTTCTAAAGTAAATCTATATTCCAACTGAGGAAAATAACTTTTTCCTCTATAGCTGCTTTGGCTGCAGGGGAGAGAAAACGTTCTTAACCAGGAGAGGAGGGTTTTCACTTTTAATTTTGTAATCGGGCATGTTGGAAGTTGAATGAGGGATCCAGCCATATTCCAAGTTATCTGTAGTGTGGGATTGTTTCTAAGTTGTCTTTTTGGTTATGCAAGATGGTCCAGTTGGAAGAGTTTGCATAGCTTTGTATTTTTTTAATGTTAAAAACTTAGGTTGTGTTTATCTAACCAGTTAATGTGGGTAGAGATGTCCTGTTGTAATAGTAGTGGGGGAAAGAATCTGATCTGTAAGATAAATGCTGTTCATTGTGTTTCACTGTTGCAGTCATTACAATTGGGTTATCCTGCTGGCAGGCTACCTGCAGTTGGCCTGAATTCCAAAGTCTAGGTCCGGCGTCGGTTGCTGTCGCCTCCTCCTTGAAGTCAGTGCGCCAGGGGTATAAAAGATGCAGCCGACGCCATTTTCTTTAGTCTTTCTTGCCGCGCGGTGCCCAAAGCAAAAGCAATTTGCAAGTGCCGGTCGGCTGACTCCTGAGATTTTCATGTTCGAATTTCAGATCCGAAGTCTTCATTAAAAGCTAAGTACCCCATTGGAGAAACTTTTTTCTTGCTCCAGACCGATGTCAGAAAAAGTTAATAATTGTATTTCTTGTGGGAAGCAAATACCTCATAAGGACTTCTATTCTTACTGTATTCCTTGCCTAGGCCCTGATCACGACGTTGCTAATTGTCGGTTTTGTGCTAGATTTAACCAACGCACTATTAAGCGTCAGTACGATTTTGCATTTCACTATTTTGGCAGAAGATTTAATTACACAATGTCGTCGGATAGCCATCTGACTACCGCAATTCAAAAGAAACGCAAAGAAAAAGACAGGCATCTGAGGCCCAAAACTTACGACGAGGCTTCTTCTAAGCCACTTGCCGGTTCTCAGTGAGGTGCTTTCACAGCCCCTGACACCCACTACTTTAGAGCCGCAGACCGCTTCTGACTTCCCATGTGGAGCCGACTAGGCCGCTGGAAACTCAAGGTATTGGAACCTCGGAAACTATTCCCTCAGATGGGTCCGGAGCCGCTGAGCAAGCATCGGCTTCTGAGGGCGTTTTCAGGCCTACACAGTTGTATGTTAAAACAACTTCATCTTCAAAGGCAAAGACTACAGCACCTCTAAAGACAAAGAAACAAGTACAACAGCCCCATGGACAGGCCTCCATGCCTAAAAAACATGCTCAACATGGCCGAAGACCTAATTACTTTGATCAGGTGTTCCCATCCCCCTCCTGATAAGAGACCTAGGCAAGAGACAGAATATGAATCTTCAGATCAGGTTTCCATTTCTTCTGATTCCTCTTCTGATCAGGAATACTCTCTTCCTCCCAATGAGGATTCTGATGCTGAAGAATCTATCCCTTCAGCCTCTCCTCCTGAGGATTATTCTTTTGGGGAAACTTTGCATACCACGAGGGAGCATTTCCACTGGGAGAGCCAAGATTATTCAGAATCTAAGAAAAGGCTCAGAGACTTCCTTTTACTACCTCAGCACAGGCCCCTTGCTATTCCACCTGTGTTAGACATTGTAGATGATGTATTTTCAGAGTCCAGTCTGACTCTTTACCTCCAGCTCCTGTTAAGCCAGGCAGATACTACAGGGTTCCTGATTCACATAAATTTCTTTTTAAGAACCCTGCTGCTGACCCAGAAACTATCTCTCAGGGTCCCAAAGGGGTCAAGGCTTCCACTGCAAAAAAAACCCTACCCCCTCTGACAGGGATTCTAGGGCGCTGAACAGATTGGGGAAGAAGATTTACACTTCCGCTTCCTTGGCTATAAGGGCTTTAAATAGTCAGTTTCATGTGCTTAAATGTCAGCAATATATTATGTCACTGCTTAAACAGAAAATGTTGATAAATTCTGAATGTGCAGAAAACAAAGAAATGCAGGATTTATGCATGCAGATGAACAAGTGGGAAAGCATACTTTGCAATGTGGTTTTGATTCTCTGGAGGCCTCCTGCAAGGGCCGCTGTTACGGGTTCTGTCATTAGGAGGCATGCTTGGTTAAAGGAACAGAATCTGCCTGATCATGTTAAAGCAAAATTATTAGATGTTCCATTACAGCATGATACCTTGTTTGGTGTTAAAGCAGAAGAGGTATTGAAGAAAATGGAGGACAAAGCTAAATCTATGCAAACAGTCAAGAATTTCTTACAGGAACAGCCTCCAATATTTAGCAGGCACTGGCCTACAAAGAATTGGTCCTTTCCAGTGTCAGACAGGCCACAAAGAGGCAGATACAGACGCCCTAGAGGCAGACCCCAGCCCCAAGGCTCATACAGGTCTAAACAATGGGGTACTTCTACCTCCAAAAGCAGAGAAGACAAATCACAGCCATACAGGAAACAGTCCCAATGACTTCTACCTGCTTGCGCCAAGCACTTATCTTCTGGCAGCACCTTTAGGGGGAAAACTAACACTTTTTTCTCAAAATTGGCACGTAATAACCCAGGACAAATGGATCTTGGATATAGTGTCACAAGGTTACATGTTTCACTTTCACACCCTGCCAAGAGCAAACGGTTTGCCAGACCTGCCAAAAAATCAATGGGCAGAGGCACAAAAGCAAGTGCCATCCCTCATAGACATGAGAGCCATTCAGCAAGTACCACAGCAAGAGCAAGGACAAGGATTTTACTCGACTGTTCTTGGTGCCCAGAAAGGGCATAGCCTGGAGACCAATACTGGACCCATCTATTCTAAACACATATCTGGATGTTCCAAGATTCAAAATGTTGACTCTGCAGCAGCTTCTGCCCATGCTGGGCAAGAAGGCTTGGCTTGTGACTTTAGACCTAAAAGAGGCATACCTGCATGTCCCAATCGGACAATCATGCAGAAGATACCTCAGATTCATAGCTGGCTCAATGCACTACCAATTCTCTGCACTGCCCTTTGACTTATTTACTGCGCCCAGGGTCTTCACAATATGCCTGGCTCCAGTAATTGTATTTTGCAGACAAAGAGGAATACAAATATATCCTTACTTGGACGACTGCCTTATTCAAGCAGAGAACAAGGACATTCTACTACAGCATATGGCGTTTGTAAAAAGATTACTAACATGCCTATGATACAGTAAACGAAAAGAAATCAAAACTAGTACCCTCTCAAGAGATAATATTCCTGGGTGCAAGCTTAAACACAACTGCCCATATGGCTTATCTCACGCCAGACAAACAAAAGCAGCTGACTACTTATTTCAAAATGTTAGCAACAAAGACCCAGTTATCTGCAAGAAAAATTCTGCAGGCATTGGGCTTCATGGCATCCTGCGTTATGCTAATTCCATATGCAAGACTGCATATGAGGAAACTTCATTGGTATCTAAAAAGTGTTTGGACTCAACATTGCCACAGCCTGGAAATAATAATTACCCTCATTCCCTGCCTGCAGCAGGAGTTTCGATGGTGGGCAAAGGCCTGTCACCACAACAAGGGGCAGCCATTCCCTTTACCCGCAGCCAGGCAGATATTAACAACAGATGCATCAGATTATGCCTGGGGGGCCCACATGGCAGGAAGATGTATTCAGGGCACATGGTCCGCAAGCCAAATGCATCTACATATCAACCAAAAAGAGATGCTAGCTGTTCAGAATGCCCTGACAGCCTTCAAGGATCTACTTAATTCGGGGCAACTACTGATAGAGGGACGATACTACGGTCATATGGTACATAAGCAGGGAGGCACTCATTCCTACCCCCTATGCAGACTAGCCATGACTTTGTGGGATACAGCATTGACGTACCAAGTACATCTGCAGGCACAATTCCTGCCAGGAAAAATAAATACTTTGGCAGATGAACTAAGCAGAAACCTCATGGATCCCCACGAGTGGAAATTGGATCCGCAAGTCTTCAGCATGATAACAAGGAATTGAGGATGCCCGGACATAGATCTATTTGCTTCCCCTCACAACTGCCAACTACAGAGATTCTGCACAAGGACTTATCACAAGCAAGCATGGAAAGTGGATGCTCTATCTTTCAGCTGGAAAAACTTAACAGTATATGCCTTTCCTCCCCAAGGTACTCCTAAAAGTCAGACAAAAGAAGCCAAAAATGAAACTGATTGCCCCAGACTGGCCCCGCCAGCATTGGTACCCAATCCTAAGGAACTTGTCTCAATACCCAGCCTGGACATTACCTCAAATTCCTCACTTACTGTCCCAGCACGACAGTCAGATCCTGCACAGCCAACTCAAGACCTTAAATCTGGCAGCATGGCGGATAATGTAGTCATTCAAAACACACCTCTCTCTAAATGGTGATGGATGTTATTTTGGAGGCCAGGAGGGCCTAGTACCAGAAAATCTTATGCTGAAAAATGGAAGAGATTCTGTGCTTGGAACCAGGCACAAGGGATTGACATGACTGTACCAAATATTCCTCAGATTTTGCAATATTTAACTGAGATGCTGGACAAAGGCCTATCCTTTTCATCAATTAAGATTCATGCCTCTGCCATTTCAGCTCATTACAATACAGAACCACCTATTTTTATTCATCCTTTATTAAGGCAGTACCTCAGAGGAGCCAAAAACTTAAGGCCTCCGAGGAGATCACCAATACCTGCCTGGGACCTCAATTATGTCGTGGGAAAACTCACCCTGCCTCCTTTTGAGCCAGCCACTACAGCTGATATAAAATTTTTATCATGAAAAACAGCTCTGCTCCTAGCAATAACCTCTGCAAGACGAGTCTTAGAGCTACAGGCACTCATGGCTGTGGAACCTTTTATCATTTTCCATCCAGGTAGGGTTTCTCTGAGGACAAACCCGACATTTATGCCTAAGGTAGTGTCCAGTGTGGCCCTTAACCAAACTATTCATTTACCCAAACCCACAGAATAAGGGTGAGAGACTTCTGCATTCTTTGGACATACATAGACAGCTGCGCTTCTACTTGGACAGAACCAAAGCTTTCAGAAAGACTGAGCAGTTACTAGTGGCATATGCTGCAGGATCACAAGGAAAGGCTATCTCAAAGCAGACTATTTCAAAGTGGATAGGCCACTGCATTTGTTTCTGCTATTCACAACATGGCAAGTCGGTGCCTAAGGGTATTAGGCCACATTCAACCAGAGCAGCAGCCACTTCAGCAGCCTTCCTCAGAGGAGTACCAACCAAAGACATTTTAGAGGCTGCAACCTGGAATTCAGTGCACACTTTTACAAAGCACAATCACGTACCACTCTACTCTAAATCCAGGGCAGGCTTTGCCACTGCAGTTCTGCAGGGCCTCCTAGCCGCTCCTAATCCTATTTAGCTCCAGCCTCCCAACCTTAGCTTTGGGATTCAACCCAATTGTAATGACTGCAACAGTGAAGCATGATGAACATAGTACAGTTGTGTTGTTGTGTCTTTCGGCTTTTCCCGGTTAGGGGTCACCACAGCGGAACTCCGGTCTGCTAATAATTGGCAGTTGATTTTTACGTGCTGAGTTGCCAGCCCTAACGTACAACCTTCAACGAAGGTACGCCCATTCACGCATGTCTCCACGCAGAAGACGCTCTAGCTGAGAGTCGAACTGGTCAGCGTCTTACTACTTACCATAAATGTAGATGTTTGAGTGTATTCACTGTTGCAGTCCAGGTTACCCTCCCACCATCCCCCCTTATCTTTGCTGGAACTTATCTGTACTTCTCTATTCTATACAACCTATGTGGTGTATTTGCTTGTAGATGAAGGAAAAGATTTACCTTGGTGCATGCATGCTTTATTGACATATTTTTAGCCTACCCTTTTGGGGGGCACCTGACATCTGGGGCAAGAAAAACTGAAGAAAATGGCATCTGCTGCATCTTTTATACCCCTGGCGTACTGACGTCAGGGAGGAGGCGACAGCAACCGATGCCGGACCTAGACTTTGGAATTTGGGCCGACTGCGGGTAGCCTGCCAGCAGGATAACCCAATTGTAATGACTGCAACAGTGAATACACTCGAACATCTACATTTATGGTAAGTACACAACTGTACTTTCTGCATAAAGTATCATAGAAAGGGGGATTGTTGATAAATATTGAGCAAAGGATGGGGAGTAAAATGGAGCCTTGATGACCCCTCCCCCTCCGGTGATGGGGGTAGCTGGAGAAGGGGGCTGGATCCAGTTTGAGCTTTGAAGTATCTGTAGGGATAGAAAGTTTCTGAACTATGTGGTTGCTTCAGGGCTGATGCTGGTTATAATTAGAGAGGTGAGTGGCAGAGCATGGTCAACTGTGTTGAATGTCTTTGGGTTGACAAAGCTTCCCTGTTTTAGTAGTATGTTTTGTGGTAAATGTAAAAAGAACAGTCATGGTGCTACAACCTGTCCAAAATCCATGATGTTGGATTGAGGGAATTCTGTATGTTTGAAGGAGCTTGGTTAGTTGGTTGTGTAATAACTTTTCATTTTTTTTTCCAGAGTGTAGAGAGTATAGAGATGGGTCTGAAGTCACTGGCTGTTATGGGGTTGAGCATCTGGGATATTGTTATGATTGAATATTTCCATTTGTAAAGACATGTTATATTTGCCTAAGATGAACCAAGGGTAGAGACCAACTGATCCTGGCGCAGAATCTATGGGAATTGTATCAAGTAATTTAACAGTGTCCTTATTGGAGAGTACTTTAAAATGGAGGGGCGAGACAACGCTTATCAATGAATGGCAAAACAGTGGAGATTGTTCAGAGTGAGTGTTGAATTCTTTAAGTTAGTCAGTGGGGTTATTTGCACCTTCGATGTTCTGTCTTTATCCTTTTGCACAGGCTCTTGGTGGAGGTGTGGTCTGTTGTGTTAGACTGGTTTCCAAAATTTATTTTTGTTGTATTGCACTGTGTTTTCAGCTGTGATAAGGCAGATTTGTTTTATTTTATATTTTAATTAGTTTGGTGTTTGTTTTATTTTATTGTTTTGTTAGCATTTTTAATTCAGCCTTAACTATAAAAGTTACAGTATGAAAGCCATCTATTCCCTGTCCTGCAGTGTTTTCTTCTGAATTTATAACTGTTTTTTGTTAGATTTTTCTGACCTATAATAATAGGGACTAATTCTGCACTATATATTGTTTTTATTTTTATCATGATTGAAATAAAATTGTATTGAAAAAAAAGAAATCAGAAGAGAAGACTTAACTTCATTTTCTTTAACAGAAAGCAGCTAAGTTGCTTTTGCCTCGTACCTGTCAGTTGACAAACTAGTTTTCAAAGGCAGGAGTGATACTCCATTCTGATGTTGTGCCTAACATTCTGTTGGCCACCAAACTTGATTGTGGATAAAAAGTTAAATAATAGCAATCAACTCCTGATTCATCCTTTTTTAAAGTTTGAGAATAAGTAGATAGCAATAGAAAGAGAAATAATTCTGTTTTTTTTTTCTTCACAGTTGTTTTAATAATAGATCCATTCCAGCTGTTAAAGGAAAAAGACTTCTCTTCCTGCCCCTTGATGATGGTGGGATAATACACAGTATGAAGAAGTTCAGGAGCATTCTCCCTCTGAGATGTTTCTCTTGGGGTTAGGTAATAGTAACATGGCATTTTGACAGTCTCTGCTATTCTCACTAGAAGTTAATTGATGCTCCTGCTTCCTCCTCCTATTTTCTCCATCAGTTTCATGAGTATTTTAGAACTGTTGGACATACTTTTATTCAGACTGCAGATGTGTGGTGTACAATACACCTTCTTAGTGCTTTGAGTGCTCTATGTTGCCCGATTTTGATCAGGATGGATAAGCTCATCTGTTGCCTGATTTTGATCAGGATGATAAGCTTATCTGCAAAGTGTGTTAAGAAACTGCTAATAGTACTGTACGTAAAAAGGGAGTACACCTTATGGCAGTCTTGGTAAAATAAGTTATGCTTCAAAGTCAACTGTAGTTAGAACACTTAATTTGTTATTTTAATTGGTTATATATAGGTTCATAGGTAGGTACTAGGCTATCTGCCCGAAGGCATTTATAAGCCTAGCCGGAATGTGTTGGCTTTTGCCACCCCCTTAGATTAGTTCCCTGTGCCTCTGTCCAGCAGAGCCATTGAAGTGATCCCTGGGGTAAACTTTCTGTTTCCCATCCACTTGTCAAGGTTTCTCTTGAAGAGGGTTAGCGAGGAGCTCTGCCTAATGTAGATTGGAATCTTGTTCCAGAGCATGGGAAGTCTCTGGGACAGGAATCTATCCCTGCAGTACGTCCTATTTATTGTTGTGGTGAGGTTTAGATCCCTGGAGCGTGTGGCTCGAGGGGATATGGTTTTCTTTAGGTGGCACATGTCCTTCAGTTCTGGGTTGGACATGGCCATATATCCGGTAAAAGTCTGTTGGAAATCCCAGACTGAGTTTTTCTGTTAGACTTTTGAGAATAATTCTGAGTAATTTATGAACCCTTTAATTAAAGGTAATGATTTTTTTCTTGTTTGTCATCGTATGTCTGTGACAGAATTTATAGCAGATTTTCTTAAGTAGAATATGTGACCATAGTTACTAAATGACATGGTTGAAAAGAAAACCCTGTTTTTGTAGTTTGAATAAACTATGGTCCGTTCCTGTTTCTCTAGGTTTGCAGTTAGTGGTTTCTCACTGAATCAGACACAACCAAACATTTAAGATTGAAGAGGCTGCTTTGGATGTATTTTCCATTGCTGATTTTGATGCATGTGCATAGACCAAAGTCTTGTGTTTTTCATTTAGACCTTTTCAGTAGCAGCAGTAATTTGGAGGTCAATGCATAGGCCAACATATAGTAGAAAAAAAGGACAACTGTTCTCTATAACTAGTGGGACTGATCTCCAGAATTAGAAATCCCTTTGGACTTTTTCCACTACTTCATCCATCAACAATCCACATTGTCCCGTTCTTTGCACGTGTGGTCACCGTGTCAAGCAAGTGCCCACATCAACACAGGGTTGACGTTCAAGCTTAACAAGATGACATTTCTATCAGGAAGCATACCAGAGAACCAGAAGCAGCGAAATACCTGTACTGACTACAACACCAGTATGTGGTCAGTGCTGTAAGACCGTACTAGAGAAAGTGCACTGTTTCCAAAAAGCTACAGTGTCACAATATATATTGCATCTATTTATGTACAAAATCATATCCAAAATAAATTATTCTTAATGACAAATGATGGACTCGTTACAAGAACGCCGTGGCATTTTTTTCTTGATTGCTACTGGTTGACATCTCCTTCCATTTCTGTAGCTTGTGATACATTACTGTGACGTGGTAAATTACTGCTGGACACAATAATTACAGTGCTGTTATTTTTTATTACACTAGTGCAACTTGTATTAAAGATACCGGTGTTAGTTCATTCCAGAAATCTGTAGGGAACTGTACGTTGCACAGGAGCTCTTAAAATACTGTTGCATAGTGTGTGCTTCTGTCTACTTTTCACAAACAAGTCCTGTATATTTTATAGTAGCTACGTTTTCCATGCATATGAATTGCAGTCCTGATTGTAGACTTAAGAACCATAGTGCGCAAAAGACTTGCAAAGACAGGAACCATTGTAAGTAATTTGAGGTTTTCTTAACTATCATGCTGTACAGAAAGAAGTTTTATTAATTGATGTAAATTTGAAATTAAGAAAATTTATTTCTTGTGTGCTAATAAATTCTGTTTTTATACAAAATTCAAATTGGTGGGGTCTGTATCACATAGTCAAACTGTCATAAGTTTGACTATGTAAATGTTGAACCCGGAAATTCGAAATGCAAGAACTTCGAACACTCAGAACAGCGATTCGCTGTTCTGGTACAAAACAAAAAACGCAAACACTTCAGACTGTTCCTAATGTGGGGGCTGTGCCCCCCACACCCCCTACTTAAATATACCAACTCCGACATCGCACTACAGTGGATGAAATAGCAAAGCCGCGGAAAAGCCCCCAAAATTCAGTGTTCCGCAGCTTCACTATTTTGAAACTTCGAACTTCCCAGTTCGATGTTTCGGCGTTCGGACAATTGTGCGTTCAAACTAATAATATAGACCCAAATTGGTGCTGCTACCTGTTTTAATTTTGGCTTGATTATAACCTAAAACACACAGGATTTGGAAAGTGGGGACAAATGAGTGTTGAAGTAGCTTATTTTCACTTGAAGACAAATACATTGCTTGTAATATGAAGTATTGCATTCCAGCCTAATTGTTCTGACAGCGTATTGGAAATACTATGGGTTATTCATTTCTCAAAAAGTCTGTCCTGGGAAAATCATTTTGTTTTAATGATTTGCTCTGATTTGTGTTAACTTTTACATTAAATACTTTGTATGGTGCACTTCAATACTTTTTAGACAAAGTAGCAAAATTAATTTTGTAAGCTTTAGGTTGTATTTTAAGCACCTTTAAGTTATCACTTAAGGCAGACATACCTTAAAAATTGCTGAATTCCTGCCTTCCTTCTAAACCTCACTCCTCCTCCTAAACATTATTCTGAATGTTTGTTCCGACAATTTCCATTTGTTTCTATGTGATTTTCTTCTTCTCTTTCCTAAAGATCCCTCTTCCAGTTATATCTATTTCATTATAATCAGTACAGTACATACAGTTGGTTTAGGCTGTGATTCCATTTTCTAGAAATTACATTTTTGGCAACCAACAGATTTAAACTTAGTAAGTCCATTCAAATCCTGTGTCCCAGCTCAAACAATCATTCTTAGTTACATCCAATCTGATGTTGTTAATCTTTGATTATTCCTTACTCTTGGGATTCGGTTCTGACCTCGAAACTGAGCCGGCCTTTTTTTCAAGCTCACGTCAATCACAAACCTCTCGCACTAAGATTTTACCCATCATGCCCTTCTCCCTGTTACCTCAGATCTAGTTTTCTGCATTGCTGTTCAGCCATGTCGAGCCATTCCTCTCCAGCTTCTGTGGAAGCCATACCTCGTAGGCCGGACAAAATCCTTTCTCCCCCAGAAGAGTTCCCCCATTGGTCGAAAGGTCTCCCAGTAGGCACCATGGTGGTGGCTACCTCTACAAAGAAGGAACTGGCGGTGGAGAGCCAGGCTGTTCACCTGCCCAATAAGGATTCCCGGGCGGTGGACAGATTAGGGAAGCGAGTCTTCGTGTCATCGACCTTTGCTGTTAGGTCCTTGAACTAACTGACACATTTCACAAGGCTACAGAGAGACCTGATGTCCGAATTCTCTGAGACCTTGACAGGAGCAGTCTCTGATGAGGTCCACGACAAGGTGGCCTCTCAGCAACCCTAGAATTGGTTTCCAGTTCCTCAGTGCGTTTGATATCACACGCTACTGAGGGAGCGGCGAGAGCTGCGGGTACAGGAATAGTCATGAGACGGATGCACCTTTGTGACTTTGGGGATCCCTTCAAGGCTTCCTTCCTTAATGCCCCTGTTGAGACCACTACTTTGTTTGGCTCAGAGGTAAAAGATACATTGGGCCAGATGTGAACAGGACGAGTAAGACCCCATCTGCCGTGGGTGTCCATTTATCTTCTCCTCAGCGGTTCTATTCTAGGAATCAGAAGAGTGGAAAAATGTGGCACAAAAAGTCTCAGGGTCCTTTCCTTGACTCTCAGGACGAGTTTTTCCCTAGAGGCAGGGGGGGGGGATTCTAACTGAAGACGCCTCTTTCGGGGCATGGGAGGTCCGGGAAACTGGGTTTCCAGGGAATCTTTCTCTGGGCAGCCCAGTTGCTTTCCTCTGGAAGCAGTTGGGGGGTCATTTTTCCTTGTAACCTTCTGCCTAGCAAACCATAACCACAAATGCTTGGGTACAAAGGCTCATCACCAGAGGATACCATATTCTTTTCTTATTCACTACCCCCTTACCCAGAAGCGTACCCAACGTACCACCCAGTCAAAGGAAAGCCACAGCTATAGAGATATCTGAACTGCTTCGAAAGAGTCATCCAAACCGTCCCCCCAGACCAGATAGGATCCGACTTCTATTCAAGATTCTTTTTGGTGCCAAAAAAGACAAGAGGACTGGAGACCAATTCTGGATCTCAGCACCCTAAACAAATTCGTAAAGACAGAAAAATTCCGGATGGTCACGGTTCGGTCTATACTTCCACTGTTGGAAAAAGACAATTGGGTGTGCTTCATAGATCTTCAAGACACGTACTATCACATAAAGGTGGAAAGGTGCTCAAGAAGATATCTTCGCTTCTGGGCAGGAGCCAGTCATTACCAGTTTCGAGTACTGCCCTTCTGACTCTCTACAGCCCCCAGAGTGTTCACAAAGTGCATGGCAGTAATCACAGCTCACCTGCGGCTTCAAGGATTCCAGGTGTTTCCCTACCTAGACTGCTGGCTCATTACTGCCCCAACAAGACTTCTACTGGATCAGGCCTTGACTTACACCCTAAACACTGCATAGCAGCTTGGAATATCTCGGAAAACTGGAAGAAGTCAAACCTTACTCCGAGTCGCTCATTAGAGTACATTGGAGTGATTCTGGACACAATGACTTGTACAGCCTCTCTACCAGATCACAGAATTCAGAGGATCAAAGAGCAGGTCCAGGCTATACTTCCACAAAATCTAGCCTCAGCTCGAGCCGTTCAACTGCTGGGATCAATGGCAGCCTCCATCACCATAGTCCCTCTAGCAATGCTACACATGAGGCTTCTTCAGTGGCTGCTTCTTACTCAGTGGTACCCATCCCAGCACCCCGTATCTTTTCCAAGTCAAATAACCAAGATTTGCAAACAAGACTTGCTCTGGTGGATGTCAGACTACCCTCACCAGTGATCTCGCCCCTTCACCCCTCATCAGCCCAACACCACAGTGACCACGGACACCTCCCTGATGGGGTGGGGGGGAGCTGTTTCAGGGAAAGACGGTCCAAGGCACTTGGTCACAGACGGGAGCCCATCTGCATATCAATGTCCTAGAACTGAGGGTGGTGTCACTAGTGTTGCAAGCATTCCAATCGATCCTTCTGTCAGGGACTATTGCAGTTCAGTCAGACAACATGGCAGTAGTCTGGTACATCAACAAACAAGGGAGAACCAGATCATACCCACTATGTTGAGAGGCCATGAGAATATGGCAATGGGCAGTAGCCTCCAATTGTTTTCTGATAGCGATGCACATTCCCAGGAGCTCCAACATGGTAGTGGACAAGTTGAGCAGATGCATTCTACAGCCTCATGAGTGGTCTCTCAATCCTCAAGTGGCAGCGAAGATTTTCGACTGCTGGGGCCAGCCTTACTGCAACCTGTTTGCGTCCCCGTCCAATCACAAGTGCAGCAACTACTTTGCCCTTATCCCGCCCTTGGGGACAGTCACCAAGAGATGCTCTAGTCCATGACTGGCCCTCGGGTCTGCTATATGCCTTTCCTCCGATACCGTTCGTTCCTCTGTTCCTCAAGAAAGCACATTGGTTGAAGAGCAAAGTGATCCTCATTACTCCATATTGGCCTCGACAAGTTTGTTTTCCCCTCCTGTGGCCTCATCTGCTAGATTGACCATGGATTCTTGATCCAACTCCAGAGTTTAGCTCTCACCTACAGAATCTGGTTCATCCAAACCTATCCAGCCTGAAACTGTGACAGTTTGGTTTGTCCACTTCCAGTGATTCCAAGCAGCATGATCTAGCTTCCCCTCTGCATGGCATCCTGATAGCGTCTCATAGATCATCCACCAGACTACTCTACAGTAGCAAATGAAGAGGTTTTCTCTCTGGCTACAAGATAAACAAATGGACCCTTTTACAGCCCCTGTTTCTATTGTGCTAGAATATCTTTCAGGCCTTTTTAAATTGGGGGTAGCAGTCTCCACAGTAGGTGTTTATTTGGCTGTGATTTCTAATTTTCATAATGTCTTCCAGGGCTCTTCCTTAATGTCACACAGACTTTGTAAGACCTTTCTGAAGGGCGTAACCCAACTAAAGCCTCCATTCAGTGAACCTGTTCAACCTTGGGACCTGGCCTTAGTTCTTCAAGGGTCGACAACTTCTCCCTTTGAGCCTGCATCTACCTGTGATCTAAAGTATCTATCATGGGAAATGCTGTTCTTAGTTGCTATTACTTCTGCCAGACGTATTTTTAAATTACAGGACTGGTCTATCAACCCCCTCCCCACCTCATCTTTCACAAGGGCAGAGTTTCATTAAGGACCAATCCGACCTCCTTGCCCAAGGTCATTTCTGAGTTATCTGTCAATCAGACTATTGATTTGCCAGTGTTCTTCCCTAATCATTCTAACAGAGGGGAATATTGCCTGCATCCCATGGACTTACATAGACAAATTTGTTTTTACCTAGACAGGACTAAATTTAATAGAAAATCTGACCAGCTATTTTTGGCCTTTTTTAAATCCAGATTAGGTTGTCCAGTTTCAAAAGTTACTTTAGCCACTTGGATGAGAAATTGTATTACTTTCATTTATGTCAAGAATGGTATCCCTTTTCCTGATAGAGTAAAGGCCCCACTCTACAAGATCAGTGTCAACTTCTGCAGCCTTCCATGCGAGAACATCTTTGAATGACATTTGTGCAGCTGTAGCCTGGGCTAGGCCTCATACCTTCATTGCTCATTACAAATTGGACTTGGCCTCCAGAGGCAGAGCTTCTTTTGGTTCTATGGTGCTCTGGAATGTCCTTCCATAGGGCCACCCAGGGAACAAGATAGCTGGGGACTCTGTCCCAATAGTAAGGAATAAACGAAGATTAACAACATCAGATAAAGAAGTTATGTCTTACCATAACTTTCCATCTGAGTTGTTTCATCTTCGTTTATTCATTATGGCCCACCCGCTTTCCCCCTCCGAAGGTTTATCGTGGATCTCATTTGTCCTTCTTTCCAGTTGTTAGGTCATGTCTCACCAGAGGTAGCCTCAGCTTCATTTTTCCAACTTGCAAACTAGATCTGAGGTAACAGGGAGAAGAGCATGATGGGTAAAATCTTAGCTCGAGAGGTTTGTGGCTGATGTGAGCTTGAAAAAAAGGCCAGCTCGCTTCCGAGGTTGGAACCGAATCCCAAGAGTAATGAATAAACGAAGATGAAACAACTCAGATGGAACGTTATGGTAAGACATAACTTTTTTTTTTTCTGACCTAATATTTCTGACAGAGTACTCTGTAGAAGATTTGTAAAATCTGCCAACTCATTACACTCCCAAAACACATGTTCCAAGTTACCTCTTTCTTCCCCATCACACCTCCAACATTTGTTGTCTACCCAAGGAAAGATTCTGTGACGTCTGCTTGGGTTATAAAATACATATGCCGAAACTTCCAAGCAAAGATCCTAAACTTTCTGGACTTTGTTGCATACTTGAGAGCATATGTATGTCCTCCCATTTTTCCCTTGTAAATTGCTTTTCATTCTCGCTTCCTAATCTCCTGTAATTGGTTCTTACAGTTATCATTCAATATTTTATATGCCCTACTAATCATCCCTTTATTAACAGCAGCTTCTGTTCTAGATTCCACTAAAAACACCACCAGAGCAGGTCTTTCACGTAAAATTCCTCCATTTTCTCTTTGCCTGTAATCTGATAACAATCTGTGGTAGGAAGGCAGTCTCTAGCTTGGAGTCCAAACATCTTGGTGTCATCCCAGTGTATTACCTTTTATTGTCTAGTTATTTGCTCTCAATATCTTGATTCCTTTGACACCTTTTTCCAGTAAATCCCAGCCCCCCCCCCCGTTGCCTATTTTCTGTACTTCTACCTGCAGTCATACTTATTTGCAAAAATCTCCTTTCTCCGTAATCACATTAGTTTAGTTCTTGAAGTACTTTACTTTGACTATAATATTCTGTGTAGTGATTGTTGTTCTCTTTCAGGATTTATATCCAAAATCCCTGTTTTTCTCAACTCTCCCCTGCTTCATCATCCTTTCTATTTTGAATTAAAACCTTGTGCTTTTGTTATGCATATGAGCCTTAACTATATACTTCTAAAATATCCCTTCAAATCAGATGGTCCTAAATCACTGTGTTTTGTTGGAATGATCAGTTTATCTCACTTAACTCTTGCCCTCTTCCCCTCCCAGATAAATCCCTTCTACTCTTTATTATTATCCATGACTTCTCTGGTTGGTAAAATATGCCTGACCGTATTTAAAGTTAGAGAGACTAACATTTTCACTGCTTATATATTGCTATCCATAAACAAGGCCTTTCAGTTTCTCAGTTTTTGTATTGTCTTTTTACTGTCTTCCCACATATCCTTAGCTGCCAATAACAAAAACTTTTTTTTAATCCTTACTCCTAAAATTCATCTTATCGTGTCACCATAATTATGGGTTTGGGTACTGCTGAACCAATTTAAGTGTAAGTGTATAATTTATGGCTGTAGCCTTTGATTAAACTTCATTAATTTTATATCCCAAAAAGACATGAAACTGTTGCACAACACTAAGATGTCCTTGTCTGGATTTATCGGGTACAAAATAATAGCAACTGCAAATAGTCAACTTTGCTTTTAATACCATACCAGTTAATATCCTTGCATTTCTGAGTCCCTTATTTTCATTGCTAATGTCCATAAATTTAAACAGAAGAGAAAGAGGACACCCCTGCCTGGCTCCTAAATTCAAACATAGTTTATCAGAGAGGAACCCTTCCACTTTAATTTGTGCCTCTGATCCTTCAATCCATCATATTTCCTTCTAATTAAGCTTTATTATTAACTTGGGAAATGCAAATGCTTCCATTGCCCTACTCCTAAAACACCGGCTTACTTTGTAAAATACTTTTCCTACATCAAGCTCTGCCAACAACAGAGATATTTTTACATCCTGTTTCTCTCTGAATCATTGTTCTATTAATGTTGTCAAATGTTTGCCTTTGCTCCTCTCGTCAAAACCACTTTGATTCACATCTATCAGTTTTGACAACACTTTTGCCATTATTTTAGTTAGTATCTGCATAAACACTTTAGAATCACTGTTTAAAATTGAAATAAGTCTGTATGTAGCTGGATGTGATGGGTATTTACTGTCCTTGGGTAATAACAGCCACCACAACTTTCTTCCAAGATGTTGGTGCTTCCCCTCCTTTTAAAAATACTCTTTGTCTATCACGCACACACTTTCTCCCACATAAGCATGCTCTCAGTTTCACACACATGCACATTCTCACACACATGGGCATGCATGCTGACTCTTGCGTTCTCGTGCATTTGCTCTTGCTGTCTCTCTCACAGCACACACACACACTTTCTCTCAAACGTGCGTTCCCTCTCTGTTACACATACTATCTCTCTCACACACTCACACAAGCTCTCTCTCATGCATATTAGTTCTCACGTATGTGGGCAAACTCACTTGCACACACGTGCAAGCTCTCTCATATGCACTCTCTTGCACACACATGCTCACACTCTTGCTCTCATACTTTCACTTGCGCTCTTGCTTGCTCTCACTCTGTAACTTGCACTCTTGCTCTGTCACTCACGCTCTTGCATGCTCTCGCTCTTTCAATCATGCTGTTGCTTGGTCTTGCTCTCTCACTCTTGCTTGCTCTCTCTGTCTCACTCACACTCTTACTCACTCTTGCAGTCTCTCTCGCTCATGCTCTTCCTCACTCTCTTTTGCTGTCACACATGCACTCACTCTTGCTCGTTCTCTCACACGCACTCGCTTGCTCTCTCTCGCTGTCTCACACGCATTCCCGCTCATTGTCTTGCTTTCTGTCTCAACACGCACTTGCTCACTTTGTCAGTCATGCTTGCTGTCTCACACGAGCTCTTGGTGTCTCTCGCTCACTGTCTCACTCACTCTAGCTTGCTGTTTCTCACTCGCTCGCTCTCACTCACACATGCCCTCGCTCGCTCTCTCGCTGTCTCGTGTGCTCTCGCCCGCTGTCTTACATTCTCACAAGCGATGTTCATCATGTTACACTGCTGCAGTCATTACACTTGGGTTATCCTGCCGTCAGGCGGTTCTCCAGTCGGCCTGAGTTCCAAAGTCTTGGTCCGGCATCGGTTGCTGTCGCCTCCTCCCTGACGTCAGTGCGACAGGGGTATATAAGATGCAGCCAACACCATTTTCTTCAGTCTTTCTTGCCGCACGGTGCTCTAAGCCAAAGCAATTCACAAGTGCCGGTCGGCCGTCTCCTGAGATTTTCATTCCGAATCCAGAACTGAAGTCTTCTACAAAACTAAGTACCCCGTTGGGGAAACTTTTTCTTGCCTCAGACCGATGTCAGTAAAAGTTAATAACTGTATTTCTTGTGGGAAGCAAATACCTCATAAGGATTTCCATTCTTATTATATCCCACGCCTAGGCCCAGACCACGACGTCACTGGTTGTCAGTTTTGTGCTAGGTTTAACAAGCGCACTATTAAACATCGGTTTGATTTTGCCCGACATTATTTTGGTAGAAAATTCAATTATACCATGCCGTCGGAACTTCCGACGACCGGAATACATAAAAAGCGCAAAGACGAGGATAGGCATCCGAGGCCCAAAACTGACTATGAAGCCTCTTCTAGGCCAGTCGCCGGTTCCCCGGTTTTCAGCGAGGCGCCTTCGCAGCCCCTGACCGCTTTTGTAGAAGCACAGGCCACCTCTGACTCCCACGTGGAGATGGTGGGGCTTTGGACACACAAGTTATTCACAAGTTATTCAGCCTACCGAAACTAACCCTTCGGAGGGATCCGGAGTAGCTGAGCTTACCCGCAGCTTCAGAGGGTGTTTTCAGACCTACTCAGTTGAGCATTAAACCCTCTGTTAAGTCTAAGCTTCCTTTAAAAACAAAGAAACAAATACAGCATTCTCCAGGACAGGCCTCCATGCCTAAGAAACATATGCTCAAAATGGCCGAAGACCTAATCACTCAGATCAGGGGGTCCCATCCCCCCCCCTGGTAAAAGGCCTAGACAGGATGCAGACTATGACTCATCCGACCAGGTGTCCATCCCTTCAGATTCATCCTCAGACCTAGGATATTCTTTACCCCCTTATGAGGATTCTGATGCTGAGGAGTCAATTCCATCAGCCTCTCCACCTGAAGACTACTACTTTGGGGAAACCTTACATACCATGAGGGAGCATTTCCATTGGGAAGGCCAGGATTACTCAGACTCCAAGAAAAGGCTCAGAGACTTCCTTTTATTACCTCAACACAGACCCCTTGCTATTCCGCCAGAGTCCCTGACTCTCACAAATTTCTCTGTAAAAGCCCTGTTGCTGACCCTGAAACTATTTCTCAGGGACCCAAAGGGTTTAAGGCCTCATCAGCCAAGAATCCAGTTCCCTCTGAAAGAGATTCCAGAGCATTAGACAGATGGGGAAAGAAAGTATATACGTCTGCAACTTTAGCAATGAGAGCCTTAAATTGCCAGTTTCACATGCTAAAATGTCAGCAATTTTTACTGTCTCAGTTGAAACAAAAAAATGCTTCCAGATTCAGATCCTCCTAATTTTAAAGAAATGCAGGATTTATTGCATGCAGCTGGACAAGTAGGAAAACATACTTTGCAATGTGGTTTTGATTCTTTAGAGGTCTCCTGTAGAGCAGCAATTACAGGCTCTGTCATTAGAAGACATGCTTGGTTAAAAGAACATAAGTTACCAGATCATGTTAAAGCAAAATTATTGGATGCACCTTTGCAGCAGGATGTGTTATTTGGAGTCAAGGCATAAGAGGTATTAAAGAAAATGGAGAATAAGGCAAAATCTATGCAAACGGTGAAGGATTTCTTACAGGTTCAGCCTCCTAGATTTAGCAGAAATTGGCCAACTACGAATTGGTCCTTTCCAGTTACAGACCGACCTCAAAGGGGCAGATACAGACTTCCAAGAGGTAGAGGTCAACCACAAGGTCCTTACAGGCCTCGACAATGGATTGCATCAGGCCAGGAAGAAGGAGAAGACAGGCCCCAACCATAGAAAAAGCAGCCCCAATGACTTCCCACTACAGCTGCCAAAATACTCTCTCTTGGCAGCCACCTTGGGAGGAAAACTGGCACTTTTGTATCACAATTGGCATATGATCACCAAAGACAAATGGGTTCTCAACATTGTATCTCAAGGTTACAGGTTCCACTTTCACACTCTGCCAAGGTTAAAAAGAATGCCAAATCTGCCAGCAAATCAATGGGCAGAGGCTCAAAAAAACCAAAAAATTAAA
>NC_056749.1:708081696-708106803 GCF_019279795.1 Protopterus annectens | reverse complement strand
TACAAAACCACATAGCTCAAACCACTTAAATACCCACTACAATTTGTAAACTAATTGGTCAATTAAGACACAATCAATCAAACATTTACAATAATTTTAAAAAAGTGTGTATCTACAGAAAAATTTGATTTTTCTGTTTTAGAGGTAGTTCATTCAGACCTTAGAGGAGGGGATTTCAAGAATTTTGTTGAACAGCGTGAAACTTGTAGTAAATTAAACTTAATGCTGACAAACCCCCTGGTCTGAATGACTACATTAATATTAAATGCTTTTTAAAATACAGAACATTACATATTAATAAGGAATTATTTTCCTTTGGGTTTTTTAACATTGTATGAATATATTGTTTTTATTACACACTTTTTTAAAATTATTGTAAATGTTTGATTGATTGTGTCTTAATTGACCAATTAGTTTACAAATTGTAGTGGGTATTTAAGTGGTTTGAGCTGTGTGGTTTTTGTATTCTGATGAAGTCTATTAACAGGAAATAAACTACTGACTACGCTATTACTGTTGTGCAGGTCCTCTTGCTTACAGTTTGTTTTTTTCATTTACTTTGGAATTCAGGCCGACTGCGGGACCGCCTGATGGCAGGATAACCCAAGTGTGATGACTGCAGCAGAGTAACACGATGAACATAAAAGCAT
Organism: Protopterus annectens; assembly: GCF_019279795.1. Taxonomy (NCBI): domain Eukaryota; kingdom Metazoa; phylum Chordata; order Ceratodontiformes; family Protopteridae; genus Protopterus; species Protopterus annectens. The sequence goes on along the minus strand of NC_056749.1, from coordinate 708,106,153 downwards.
TCCAAGAGAGCACAGTTGAAATTTTAATCCAGTAATCGGAATGTCTAGGCAGGTGTGATTTTAAGCTGTTGTATCCAGCTATTTTCAGTATACTTTTTTTTTCCTGGAGGGTCTAAGTCATTGTTTGATACAGAACATGCTAAGAAGGAAATACAAAAGTTTGTTCAACAAAAAATGAGCCATCAAACAGAAGGAGATTCTTTTTCTTATTGTTCTAATAATAAAGCTCATACACACACACTATGGCAGTGAAACCTTTTTCAGTGTTCTAAAAGAAAATGCTTTAGAAACAGAAAAAAAGTATAGGAGTTGAGGAGTTGACTACAAGAGTCAGGAGTGCATTGGAAATGTACCAGAGACTGGAGCTGAGAGATGGACGTCAACAGGAATAAAACCAGCAACTCAAACATTAATGAATACATGTGGGATGACAAAGCATCAGTCACATTTGTGAAATATGGCAGAACAAGAAAACCTGAAAATATCTGACATTTTTGCCTTTGTTAAACTTGTAGGGGAATTCAAAGCATATTCCCTACTTCATGTCATTACTGTTTGGAAGAATATTAACGAGAGGGGAAGAGAACAGAAAGCGGTAAATGTAAGTAAAACAGTTTCTGTTAAATGTATTTTTATAAAAACATGACCTATACTGATGTTAGAAAGTAAAGCTTTCACAGTTAATTTTGTGTGTAATAGGGATAACTAAAGTAAAAAGCCACCCCTTTTCTCTTCTTCCTTAAGTTTTAAGAAATGTAGTCATTGCAATGTAAAAAGAGAAGAAAACCTAGACAAAAGAGCACTATAAAACTAAAACTGTTATTCCTTTTGTTACCTTTCCACAGTGGAATGACTGGATTAAGGCCCTTGGCTTGATGTAACAAGTTTTAAGGAGAAGGAAGTAAATAAGAACACTGAATGTAATGAAAAGTTTTCCTGTAACAAATGAATATTCACAAAGCAATATGAGAAACTTGCAATGGAAGGCAACGGTGTATCTGGTTCTCATGTTTCTATGGAAACAAGCTAATAAGGGCAATAAAACAGAATACTATTTTTTCAATGGCTAAAAATTAATGTCTTCTGAAAGTATTAACAATGATAAGACAAAAACAGACAGCACCTGGTGTAAGTAGAAGCACAGGCTGTACCATGCATCTTAGCATTGATCAACATTACAGGTCAATTCAAGCTGTGAGGGTAGCTGTCAATCTGGGAGAACCGTTCCTATTTGGAGGATTAACCTTCATTATTTGAAGATGTAAACAGTTTTGTATGTTTGTATTACGTTAATAGGTTTTGAGTTTGTTCTACAGTGTGTTTGCTTTTTTGAGGGTTTTCATTACTTGTAAGATTTGACATAGGTTCAAATGGATATGACAAGAAACTGTATAAAAGATCCAACCTGCCAAACATTAGAATATGCGTGCAACACAAAAGTTTAAACTAGACATTTAAAAAAGGTGTTATGTATAACAGCTGGGAAGAGTAACTTCTTATCGTAATGGCAACACTTTCTATATTATCTTTGAATGTGAATGGCCATACAGGTATATACAAAAAAGAGAGAGTAGTGAACTATATTAAAAAATGCTGAATGCAAATAACTATGCTACAGCAGACACGTGGAAAGAAGCGAGTACGTGACTGACAAAGAAAGGACTTTAGGATGGTTATTCAGTGGAATACCTGGGACAAAGGAAAAGGGCAGTACTTTTATTAATTACTAAAGGAGCTCCAATAATGACAGAAAAGGGGGAAAAAGATAATGGTAGATTTTTAGTAGTAAGGGGCTACTGGCAAGGGTGGAGGTTTACACTGGCATCTATTTACATTCCACCTAAAACTGCTACAGTGGAAATTAAGAAATTTCTGGGAGAAATAATCAATCAGCTTTCAGTAAGGAACATTACTTATAAGTGGGGACTGGAATTTCATTTGTAACACTGAAGATATATCTGGAGAACCTAGAAGGGAAAACATAACAAAATAGGGTAGATTTTATAAGGCATGTATAAAAATATTTGGTATGGAAGATGTGAATTCAGTAGTAGGTGCTCAGAGAGAATTTACATATTATTCCATAAGGTACAAAACTGGACTAGGCTACTTCACATGAACTTGTACATTTAACTGAAAGTCTTGATATGCATCCAATAACCATTTCAGATCATCTGCCAATAATATCCAAAATAAAAATCAGTGTAATGAAACAAAAATAAGACACTGGCACTTCCCCCCCCCTATCTGTTAAAGAGAAATTATTTGGGAGTTATTAGGGAAGCTAGAAATTTCTTCAGAAAATATAGTTAGGGAGTGGGATAAAATTAAAGTGTAGTTTAAAAACAGGGTATTAATAAAAGAAAAGATACAATTAAAAAGTAACAAGAATTATTTAGAGGGACTGACAACATTTAAAATATTGTAGAATAGGAGAAATTTCATAGAACAAGAAGAGGCACAATGGCAAAGTTATTAAAAAGAAAATAAGGGACTATCTGAATAATATCTATGAGTTTAGAAAGACTGCTGTTAAGCAACAGTTTTTTTGAATAACCCCGGAGCATGAAAGCTTTTAGCGCAACAGTTCAGGCAATAGAAATTAGAAGGGCTGTTACCAAGTTCAGGGAACCTATAACAAGGAAAACAACCAGAGGTCCTGTAGAGGTATTAGAAATATTTCAGAAATGTTATGAAAATGTGTATAAAGCAGAGAAATGTGGAAATCAAGAAAAGTATAAATGGAAACATTTATGGAATAATTAAATATACCAAGGTTACAGGTAGCAGGTAGATGGTGTTCAATTACTAACAGTAATGATAGGAGGAAATGAGATAAAAATGCTGATGTATAACCAATCTACAGGAAAGTCTCCAGGCATAGATAGCATTCCTGTGGAAGTTTGGAAGCTAGGAGGGGAAGAAAGTGATAAAGATCTGGAACGTTTTAACAGTATTTTAAAAGGTGGAGAAGCACCATCCTGTAAGAAAGCTGTGATGGCTGTAAAACCTAAAGATGGTAAAGACCCGGCAGATGCAGCTTCATATAAGCCCCTTTTGATTCTAAATCATGACTATACAGTGTTTATGTCTATAATAGCTAAAGAATGGCAAAGGTGATGCCAAAATTGCAATGGGTCTCATAAAAAAGAATTTACAATCTTACTTAGCTATGCTATCGTTACATGTAATTCCGTATGAATTGCAGGAGGAGTCAATTTTGGGCACACTGTGGGTGCTGTGAAGAACACTTTTAGCTAACATTAAAGACTGAAACAATACTAATTTTATAAACTTTATCATACTTTGACTTACAAATGGGATCCATTCCCGTCATGGTATTGGAAACACAAAAAAGACTTTGAAAAATTAGACAGGACGACGAGGTGTATGTCAGACCTTGGGCTCTGAGGAGGAGCTGGTTGCCACACCAGTTGTGGGGAGACATCCATAGCTAGAACTGTGGTAATTTACTGTACTATCAGAGACCAGAGTACATGAAACTATGGCTTTTTCAGAGACCAGAGTACATGAAACTATGGCTTTTTCAATCACCCAGGACAACAGGAGTTAAATTTGGTCTTTCTTCACTGAAGACTGCAATGTGATATAAAAATCAGTGGAAATGTTAGAAAGTATATAGTATCTTCTTTATTATAAAATAGACAATGCACCTTCTGCTCCTTACCCTGTTGTACTGAGCAGAGGAGAGAAGAAAGTACAGATATGTACACTTACCATAAATGTAGATGTTTGAGTGTATTCACTGTTGCAGTCATTACACTTGGGGTTATCTGCCTGCAGGTAGCCCTCAGTCAGCCTGAATACCAGAGTCTTGGGATTTCTGCATCGGATGCTGTTGCTTCTTCCATGACGTCAGGTTGTCAGGGGTATAAAAACAGGAAACAGACGCCATTACATCAGTTTTTCTTGCCACAAATGTCAGGAGCCCCATAAACAGGAAGCTAGTATATGGTGGGGAACACCACCAGTAAAAAGTAAATACTACTGCCAGTAAAAATGGCCTTAGAGAGGAGAGGTAGAAAGGATAGAGAAAAGCAGGGGGCTGGAGGGAGGGAAACCATGACTGCAACAGTGAATACACTCGAACATCCACATTTATGGTAAGTGTACACAACTGTACTATGTTCTTTGTGTTTTACTGTTGCAGTCATCACACTTGGGTTGATTCCCAAAGCTGAGGAAGGGTGGAGGCAGTCAAGAAGTGTTAGGGCTGGCTAGCAGGCCTGGTAAGACTGCTGTAGCAAATCCAGCTCTGGATTTAGAAAAAATAGGTAGGTGGTAATGCTTGGTGAAGGTGCATACAGAACTCCAGGATGCAGCTTCCAGAATGTCCCTGGTAGGGACTCCCTGAGAAATGCTGTAGAGGTGGAAGTAGCCCTAGTGGAACGTGGTAGCCCTAGTGGAATGTGGTGTGATCCCCTGTGGTGTAGGGTTTCCATGGTGCTTGTAGCAGAAATGGATGTAGTGCGCTATTCAGTTGGAAATGGTTTGTTTTGAAATGGCCTTGCCCTCTCTGCCCCTGTTGCAAAGCTGACTAGCAGCTGCTCAGATTTTCTGAAAGGTTTAGTCCTGTCAGAGTAGAAATTGAGCTGTCTGTGCACGTCCAAGGAGTGCAGGATCCTTCCCCCTTTATTCTGAGGATTAGAGAAGAAGGTTGGCAAATGGATGGATTAGAGAAGAAGGTTGGCAAATGGATGGATTGGTTAAGAGCCACACTGGACACCACCTTAGGCATAAAGGACGGGTTAGTCCAGAGGGAAACCCCGTCAGCGTGGAAAATAATAAAGGGTTCCACAGCCATTAGAGCCTGTAACTCAAGACACTCTTCTTGCTGAAGTTATGGCTAAAAGCAGGGCTGTTTTCCAAGAGAGGAATTTTAACTCTGCTAAAGCAGTAGGTTCAAAAGGAGGTATCATGAGCTTTACAGTACAAATTTAAAGGTCCCAGGCAGGTGTGGGTTCATAGGTAGGTACTAGGCTATTGGCCCTAGGGCCTATACAAGTCTAGCCAAAAAGGTACCCTGGCTTTCGTCACCCAAGAAAATTATTTTCCTGTGCCCCTGTCAAGCAGAACCACAGAAGTGATCCCTGGGGTGAATTTCCTATTACCCTTCCAACCATCAAGATTTTTCTTGAAGAGTGTTAATGAAGAGCTCTGTTTGACATAGATAGGTAGTCTGTTCCAGTGTATGGGAAGTCTCTGGGACAGGATTTTATCCCCTCCAGCATGTTCTGTTTATTATGGTGACAAGGTTTAGGTCCCTAGAGTGTGTAGCTCGGAGGTATTGGGATTTCTTTAAGTGGAGCATGCCCAACAGCTCTGGTTTTGACATAACTTTGTATGTTAGTCAGAGATTCCCTCTGAGTAAGCGATATGCGACAGAGTAAAGCTGGAGTTTTTTGAGACGGTCTGCGTAAGGCATCTGTTTGAGGCCAGTAATCATCTTTGTGAAGTATTTTTGCAGCCTTTCCAGTTGTTGTAGATGTCTTGTGAGGTACATACCAAAAGAGGCGTTGTACTCTATAATGGGTCTAATGAGCGATGAGTAGAGGGGAACAATGACATCTTTTTTTTCTGGATGAGAACCCTTTTGTGATGAGGTGTGCCACGTAGAAGGAGTTCCTGACCACTGTGGCGATGTGATCAAAGGAGAGACTTCTGTCCACCTGTGTCTCAAGGTCTCTTATCACACTTTCGGTGTTAAGTAGACTACCGCCTATGTGGTAGTTCATGGGTACAGAGTTTTTACCAAAGGGGATGACAATGCACTTTTTGGCATTGAGCTTGAGACCAGGTCTTTGACACCAGGCAACTGTCTCAGTGAGGCCTTTTTGTAGCATGTCCACATCATTAGGAGTTTTGATTATGGCTCCTAGTTTGCAGTCATCTGCGAATTTAGTTAGCCAAAGACCTTCTGTGTTAGCCTGTACTTCAGAGAAGTAGATACCAAACAGGAGAGGACCCAGGTGTGGTACTCCACTTGTCACTGGTCTGATGTCCGATTTGGAGTCTGCTACTTTCACGGTGTGAGTTCTGTTAGTAAGCCAGTTGGCAACCCATCTTGTGACATAGAGATTTATACCTAGTTTAGTGAATTTATCTATAATTCCAGAGTGGGGGATAGTGTCGAACACCTTGGCGAGATCTAGATAGGCTGTGTGAACCACCTTACCTTCATCTATGGCTTTGGTGACTACTTCAGAGAAGTCCATCAGATTTAGGAGACATGATCTGCCTTTTACAAACCCAAACTGTGTGGGGTCCAGAGTTTGGAGATCTCCATTGTCTTTGTTTATGAGTTCCATGTTCCATGGCCTTGCAGACGAGGCTCGTCAGGCTAATGGGGGGGCAGTTCCCGAGGTGTATTGTAGCCACCCCTTTGTGGAGTGGGATAACTGCCACGGTGCACCATTCAATGGGCACAAAGCCTGAGGTGAGGCTATGATTGAACATGGTACTTAGGTGGGGTGCCAGTTCATTCTGTAGTTCATGTAGAAGGCAGCCTGGGATGTTGTCAGGTCCCATGGATGCTGTGTTCTTGGCTTTGGAGAGTGAGGTTTTTACCTGTGCAGCCGTGATTACAGGAACTCTGCATTCTTCCAGTATAAAGATGGGTCCTTTAGGGGGTGAAAGGGGGGTAAAGCTAGCACTGAACCTATCTGGCAGGATGTTGGCAATATCAGTTGGTTCTGTATATTTAGTGTCATTGTGCTGTAACTCGGAGCAGATCTGAGCGTTGCCACTGAGATTTTTGGCACAGCTATAGAATGCTTTGTGGTTGTCTTTAGAATCAGTGGCAATTTTGTTTTCATAACTAGCTTTGGAGGATTTTGAGGCTGACCAGGGAGCTCCTCCAATCGTGGGATTTTACTATTTTTTTGCAACAGTTTGAGGATGCTCTCCTAGGGTCCTTAAGTTGTTAACCCCTCTCAGGAACTGTTTGATGAGAGGGTGAGAAAACAGAGGTGGGCTCAGTATTATAATGAGCTGAGATGGCAGAGACAATGAATCTTAATGGAGAAGGATAGGCCTCTGTGGAGTAGCCCTGCTAAGTAATCCAGGATTAGAGGTAAGGAGGGCACTGCTGTGCCCTTTCCTCGAGACTGATTCCAAGAACAACATCTTTTCCACTTTTCAGCATAGGATTTCCTAGTACTAGGCCTTCTGGTTTCAAGAATGATGTCCAGCACCTGTTTGCTGAGGGTTGCTGGTGGTGTATTCAGGGGGTAAACTAGGCTGCAAGGTTTCAGTGTTTGCAAGTGTGAATGCAAAATCTGTCCCTCTTGCTGAGACAGCAGGGTAGGAGTCTGGTGAAGGTGGCAGGGTGGCACTGTTGTCAGACTGCAGTGCTGACGTGGCCAGTCTGGGGCAATAAGAATTGCCCTTGAACTGGTCTGTTTGATCTTGATTAGTACTTTTGAGAGGAGGGGCAGAGGGGGAAAGGCATAAATTGAGAGGTTTTCCCATTGGAAGGATAAGGCATCCACCTTCTAGGCCCTGCTGTGAGGGTTCCTGGTGCAGAATTTGCTCAACTGGTGGTTCTTGGGGGAGGTAAAGAGGTCCACCACCGGTGTCCCCCACCTCTGGATTAAAAGGTTGAAGGTGTTGGGCTCCAATTTCCACTCGTGTTGGTCTAGGAGATTTCTGCTCAAGTCATCCGCCAGTGAATTTTGTTTGCCTGGCAGGAATTGAGCTTGTAGATGCAGTTGGTTGCCCAAGACTGTGTTCCACAGGGTCATGACTAACCTGCAGAGTGGGTAGGAAAGTACAGTTTTGTACCTACCATAAATGTAGATGGCTGGCAAATCATAAGAAGCAGGGGAGCTGATAACATGCCTGAAAATAGCTGTGGCAAAACCAGCCCTAGACTTAGAGTAGAGAGGAAGGGAATGCTTAGAGAGAGAATGCACTGAACTCCTAGTGGAATGAGGCCTAATCCCAGCTGGAATCTCTTGCCATGATGGGAATAAATAAATGCAATGCAAAACCAATCCCACACCTAAAAATTTTTTTTTTGACACAGCTTGCCCTGAGAACTCAAAGCAAAAGAGAAACAACAAACCAAGACTGCCTAAGTCCTTAATTGGTCCTGCTCAAATAATAATAACGAATTGCCTGTGTAAATCTGCAAAAAAATTGCAAATCTTTTTCCCCTTTATTTTAATCTGCATAAAATATGAAGCAAATGAATAGTTTGGTTTAAAGCCACACACTAAAAAACTAGGTTAGGAAGGAGGAGATTGATAATTTAGATGATACCTCCCTAAAAAGGCTCAAAAAAAACAACAGGCTCCACCGCCTCCTGCTTGTGTCAGAAGGCCTTCTTTTGCAAAGAAGCAAACAAAAACAAAGTCTTCCATCAGTGTTCAGCAGTAGCTGCAGGCTCAAAAAGGTTGTAAAAGTTTCTCCAACACAAAATTCCTGAGATTAACATCTCCTTCATGTTGATATGTAGATGCTGTGTCATGAGCCACTTGTCTTGTATCCACTTTCCATTTAGATGAGCTAACATCGGGTTCCCCCCTGCCTGTTTATGTACCATATAACTGTGGTGTTGTCTTTATCAGCAGCTGTCCTGGAAGGATTAGGAATTTGAAGGCTGCCAAAGCATTCTGTACAGCTAGCATCTGTGCAGGAGAATTTGGCTTGGGCTCCATTGGCCCTGAATGCATCTGCCTGTCATGTGAGCCCCCCCATGCATAGTCTGATGCATCTGTTGCCAGGGTTTGGGCAGCGAGGGGTTGAGTGAAAGGCAGTCCCTTGTTGTGGTTACATGTTTCTGCCCACCAAAGTAACTCTGCCCTTAGACAAGGTATGACTGGAATGATTGTTTCCAGGTCTTAATGTTGACACCAAAGGCTTTTTAAGTACCATTGAAGTTTGCTCATATGCAGTCTTGCAAATGGAATTAGCAGAATACAGGAGGCCATGAACCCTAGGGCTTGCAGTATTTTCCTTGAAGATAGCAGGGTTCTGGTGGCCATTTGTTTGAAGTAGTTGGTCAGATAGACCTGTTTTTCTGGAGTGAGAAATGCCATCTGGGAAGTTATGTCTAAGCTTGCTCCCAGGAATACAATCTTCTGACTGGGCACCAGTTGTGATTTCTTTTCATTGATGGTGTACCCCAATGAAGTGAGAAGGCGTTTTGCAAATGCCAGGTGCTGAGGTAGCAATTTCTGACTGTCCGCCTGAATCAGGCAATCTTCCAAGTATGGGAAAATTTGGATATTTCCCTGCCTGCAATACGCAATGGCTGGAGCCAGGCAATTTGTAAATACTCTGGGCACAGTAGTAAGCCAAAGTAAAGTGCAGCGAACTGATGGTGCATAGAGCCTGCCCTGAAGCGTAGATATTTCCTGCATGACTCCCTTTTGGGGATGTGCAGATAAGCTTCTTTTAAGTCTAGAGTGACTAACCAGGCATCCTTGGCTAGCATAGGGAGAAGCTGTTGCAGGGTAAGCATCTTAAATTTTGGGACCACCAGAAAGGTGTTGAGAATTGATAGATCCAGGATTGGGCGCCAACAGCCCTCTTTTCTGGGTACCAGGAAAAGTCTGGAGTAGAAACCCTGCCCCCTTTGTTTTACTGGAACAGGTTGAATAGGTCTGATATTGAGCAGGGAAAGTACTTGCTTTTGAGCCTCTGCCCACTGGTTTGGAGGAAGGTCTGGAAACCTGCTTGGGGTTAGCAGTGAATGGAAGTAGAATCTGTACCCCCCTGGGATACAATGCTTAGGACCCATCGGTCCTGAGTAATGGACATTCAGTTTTTTGCATTAAGGGCAAGTTTTCTTCCTAGGGGTGCAAGTAATTGGGCAGGGCTAGGAAGGATAACTGAAAAGTCATAGTGAGCTTTTTCCATAAGGGGCAGCTTACCACTCCCTGTTTTTGAGGTGGGTGCACTCCATTGTTTAGATCTCTGCATACCCTAAGACTGTAGTCTGGGTGACCTGTTTCCCCTGGGTTTAGACTGCGAAGGCCTGGAAGGGGCTGGAAAGGACCAGTTTTTAGAAGGCCAATACCTACTGAATCTAGGTGGCTGCACTTGTAAGAATTCTTTAACAGTTTGCATAGATTTAGCTTTTTCTTCCATCTTTTTAAGAACCTCTTCTGCTTTGGTGCCAAACAGTCCTTATTTAAAGGAGTGTCTAGCAATTTTGATTTGACATGATCTGGCAATGTTTGTTCCTTCAGCCAAGCATGCCTTCTCAGTACAGACCCAGTGACTGCAGCCCTGCAATATGCTTCTAGGGCATCAAAGCCACATTGCAAAGTATGCCTCCTAACTTGGTTTGCAGAATGAATTAACTCTTGTAAATATTTATTTTCTGCACAATCTGGAAGTAACCCCATGTTTTGTTTAATTAGTTCCATAATATGTTACTAGTACTTCAACATGTGAAACTGGCAGTTCAATGCCCTGATGGCAAGAGTTGCAGAGGTATATACCTTCTTACCCAATCTGTCTAAAGCTCTGGAAACCCTGTATGAAGGGGTAGGGTTTTTGGCTGTAGTAGCCTTAATACCTTTAGGTCCCTGGAAAATGGTCTCTGGATCCGCAGTAGGATTCTTGGAGAAATTTCTGAGAATCAGGTACTCTGTAGTACCTTTTCTAGGGGCTGGGCGTAAAGTGTCTGGAGTAAGACTGGATTCCATGAAGACATCACCTACAACATCCAGAACAGGGGGTATTGCTAGAGGCCTGTGCTGAGGCAACTCTAAAAATGCTCTGAGCCTCTTTTAGGACTGAGGGATATCCTGGCATTCCCAGCGGAAATGCTCTCTTAAAGTATGCAAGGTTTTATCAAAAGAAAAATCCTCTGGAGGTGAGGCAGAGGGAATGGATTCCTCTGCATCTGAATCCTCATAGGTTAATAAGGGTATGTCCTGACAATCAGAAGGGTCAAAGTCATCGGACTTATGGTCTGTAGAATCAGAATGAAAATCAACTCTTTGTCTCTTAGCAGGGGAATGCTGGCTTCCCCTAATTAGGGTAATAAGGTCTTCAGCCATTCTAAGCATTTGTTTTTGTGGCATGAGAGCTTGAGCATGCACTTTGGTCATCGGTTTTCTAGGCATAGTGCATACTCTGGGCCTAAGAAACTCGGTAGTTTTAGCTAAAAACTAAGTCGTCGGCTTAATTCGTACATCGGTAGGGCGGAATACACCCTCAGAGGCCGGTGTCTGCACAGCAGCTCCAGACCCATCCAAGGTAGAGACATCTGCAGGTTCCATAGTCGAAGAAGCATCTCGCGGCATACCGGACTCCGAATGGGTCTCAGCAAAGGCCTGTGAATCTGTAGAAGCAGACATCAGGGGCTGCAAAGGCACCTCACGGAGTACCGGTGGACTGGCAACTAGCTTAACGGAAGCATCGTCGGCAGTTCTGGACCTATGCATTCTGTCTCTATCTTTACATTTTTTTCAGAAGATCGGTAGTCGGATGGCTTATCGAAGCCATTTCAGAATATGGAGAATGAAAGCGAAAGAATTTAGCGACAAAGACAGCCCAACAATGAATGGTTCAGGCATTAAAACAAGGCACAAATCTGACAGCGAGGGACGTCGTGGTCTGGGCCTAAACAGGTGACACAGTAAGAATGAAAATCTCTGTGAGGTATTTTCTTTCCACAGGCAAGACAATTGTTAACTTTTTCTGACATCTGTTAGAGCAAGAAAAAAGGATCCCCAATGGGGTACTTCGCTTTAGAAGACTTCAGGGTTGACACTCGAAAAACGAAAATTTCAGTTAGCAGCCGACCGGCACTTGTGAACTGCTTCTGCTTCGGGCTCCTCAGCAAGAAAGACTGATGTAATGGCGTCGGCTGCCAGTTTTATACCCCTGACGACCTGACGTCATGGAAGAAGCGACAGCATCCGACACAGAAATCCGAAGACTCTGGTATTCGAGACGACTGAGGGCTACCTGCAGGTAGATAACCCCAAGTGTGACGACTGCAACAGTGAAACACGAAGAACATCCACAGTCACTCAAATTGCAAACAAGTTAATTCCTTCAAAAGCTCAGGATAAGGAAAGGTTAGGAGCAACCGCAAGTCTGTCAGTTCATTCGCATCTACCCACTGAGATGTGAAGAGTTAAGAGAGTGATCAATAGTCTCCCTGGCCAAATGAGCACCTCCCATTTACACAGGCCTTGCACAAACCTTTGCTTTTTTGTTTACATACCACATAAGGGATACGTTCTCTTATCCAACAGTAAGTGGCCCTGGAAGGATTAGTGTTTCAAAGATCTTCATGGCCAATAAGGCTGCCCCTTGTAGTTCTAACAGTCTGATGTGGTGTCACCTCTCCCTCTCTAGGGGGCAGCATAATCCTTGAATTGTGTGGAAGTACAGTTGGACTCCCATCCCATCAGTGAAGCATCACCACTTCCTACAACCTTGATCTGCTCAAACAGGAAGTCCACCAAAAGTTTGGAGGGAATCAACAAGTTCAGGGCCAGCAACAATGTCTGGCACTATCAGAAGATTCATAAGGGAGTGTGAAGACTGGTGGAGATGGGTGAAGGCTGCCAGCCTAGTCAAACAGAATTTGGTACATAATTCTATCTTTTGTAAATACTGTGAAATGTCGAACTTAAAACAATGGGGCAACATTGCCCTCTGTTGTAAAGAAAGCCAAGTCAAGCATTTCTTGTTGGTCCTTTGAAATTAAAATTATTTCATCACTGCCTTTGAGGTTTACAAGTCGGCTCCAAGTCCAGCTAGATGAAGGCTTCCTGCCTATTGTTTTAAGGCTAAAGTTAATGACCAGCATTTACATTTGGAATGTCCTTTACTGCTCTAAGTGTAAAAGAATGTAAATGCATTTTATGTCAGCCTGGGAACACCAGGAAAGTGTGAAATGATGTAATGTTTTATCAGAACTGCAGTTTCAATTTAAACAGTGAGAACCAGAGATTATTAAGCATTTTTGTCTTGAACATCCAACTCGGCACTGCCTTATGCTCTCTTTATGTAAGTAGTATGTTAGGACTGTGTTTTCTCCTAGACGTAGCTAGGAATTAGAAAGTTTAGACTAAGTGTTTTTCTGTGATGTCAGAACTGTACTACTGATTTATTTTAAGTATTTCTGTGTGATCTCTGAACTCTTGACTAGCACTGACTGTGTAGTAGAAAGTATTGTCTTGTGGTTTTAATTATTTATTATTAAATATTTTAAAAACTTTAAACTGTGGCTGGTTTGTGTAGAGATAATTTAAGCTCTAGAACACATTGCATAATTATAGAGTTTACTGTCCAAGTCACTCTAAATAAGCTTTGACTGATTAGTCACACTTACCAATTGGATATTATACCATGACCGCCGAAAAACGTGCACGCTGATTGGCCAGCGTGCCCGTTGTAAATCGAGTTATACTAATGGAAAAAGGTCCGGTCGCCCGGACTTTTTTCCATTAGTATAACTCTCTTTTTAAAACCTGTCTCGCTATGTTAAATGGGTTTAACATAGCGAGACAGCTTTAAAATAAGCAACGGAGATCTCCGTTGCTTATTTTAAAGCTGTCTCGCTATGTTAAACCCATTTAACATAGCAGACAATTTAAAAACAACGGAGAAAGCAAGATCTCCGTTGCTTTTGTTAATGTTTCGCTATGTTAAATGAGTTTAACATAGCGAGACAATTTTAAAATAAGCAACGGACATCTCCGCTGCTTATTTTAAAACTCTCGCTATGTTAAACTCATTTAACATAGCTACACTAAAAGCAACGGAGATCTTGCTATCTCCTCAGTGCTATACAACTCTGATGTACTCGCAGGCGCCAGTACATCAGAACTGCCGGATGCCAGACATCTGCGGCAGGGCAGTAAACAGGCATTATACTATGCCATTATTTAAGAAAAGTAATAGTTTCTTTACTTAAATAATGTCATGGTATAATAGCAATAACCCGCTTCTGGGTGTGGGTAATGCTAAATTTACCCACGGTTGGCTTTGTTTGGTCCCGAGGGCGACCACGCCAACCATGGGTAAATTTAGCATTACCCACACCCAGGCGTGGGTTATTGCTATAATATTGCACAGTAATAACTGGACATCCTTTTAAGGGCCTTTGATTAGCTGATAAATATTAGCTGGGTGGTGGCAAGTGGTACTACTGTATAGTCTAGGTAAAAGGGGCACAGCTGGAGAACATGTGCCAGCCTTCCCCAGAAGTGTCTGTGTGGTTGTATAAAAACTTCTCAAAGTATGCGTCAGCTACTTGGGCAGGGACACGAAGCACTGGTTGGACAGAGAGGGTGCTGGAGATTTTAGTTTGCACAGCTAGGCTGAGATCTGGACACTATAGCTGTGCCAGTGGGGTCTTATTGGGGACTTGGAGAGCAAGGGAGCACCAGCCCCGGACTGACTGATCTCTGTGCGCTCTTAAGGGAAATTGCACTTTACTGTGTGTATTTGTTATCATTTCCTCTGATATGAGATGCCCTCTCTGGTGCTGGTGGTGAGGATTGAGGCTCCTTGATTGCTGGGCCAGGGCACGGGCATCAAAGGGAGTACTGATTCTACAGCCACTGACATCTTATAGTCCACTGCAATACCCACATATGGAGGGTATAAGAAATAGATATATTTTGGAGAAATACGGAGGTATCGAATAGAGAAAACTATAAAGCAATTAAGACAAGAAGTGTCACTACTGGAAGAGTATAGAAGAGGGAACAGACCAACAAAAATACTCAAAGACAGATGTGATAAAAGCAATGCACAACATCAGAACAGATCAAGATCCATCATGCAACATTGTAAATAATAAATTAAAAATATTAGCACAGGCAGAAAATATTAGAAGATATGCAGATAAATATAAAGGAAAAAATACAAAATTAGCAATTTATTCATGACCCAAAAAAGTCTTATAGAGAATTGGGAAACAAGGCATAAGGAATTGAAACATCACCAAAAAAAAGAAGAAATGGACACATTTTGGAGAAGTATCTATGAAGATCCTGTGGAACATTAAGACGCTAAATGGATAGAAGTAAAATAAAAAAGAAACTCAAATGTAGAGGATATGAAATAGGATGAAGTGAAGGCCAGACTGACTGAAACAAAGTTAAGAAAAGCTCCCTAATTGGGAAACGCCAGGCCCAAATGCAGTACCTAACTTCTGGCTAAATGTATCAACATCTTTACACCAAGGCATAGCTGTGAGTAAGAAACTACAGTTATGTACACTTACCATAAATGTAGATGTTCAAGTGTATTCACTGTTGCAGTCATCACACTTGTGTTATCTGCCTGCAGGTAGCCCTCAGTCAGCCAGAATACCACACTCATGGTTAAAAGAGTGCTTAAAAATGTGTAAGATACACCCTACACTAACTGATTACATTACAACGACCATGAAACAGTGAAAAACCACTTTGTGGTTAAGCCATGATAATGAACAAATATTATTCCAGAGGTAAAAATTCAAAGTGGGATATTCCAGGGTGTCTCTGTCACCGCTGCTCTTTTGTCTTACCCTTAACCCATTACACTGTCTACTTAACAGACTAGTTCATGGCTACTACTTGGCTCCCAGAAAACAACAAAGTGTAAAGACTTCTCTTCTTTTCGTAGATGATTTAAAACTGCATAATTTATCAGATTAGGAGCTGAAAGCACAACTGCAAGTGGTCAAACCTTTTTCAGATGATATAAGAATGTCATTTGGTCTTGATAAATGTGCAAAACAACATAAAGCAGGAAAGCTGCAGCACCAAGAAAACATCAGTTTGGGACAGGGATGTGTTATAAAAGAATTTGACCAATATGGAGCATATAAATATTTGGGAATTGATGAAGGATCAAAAATAAAGCTTGAACAAATATGAATAAAACCTAGTAGGCAATATTTCAGAAGACTGAAAATTAATACTGAAAACAACACTGACATCTAGGAACAAAGTCCAAGCTATAAACCAATTTGCTCTTCCTGGCCTAACTTACAGTTTTGGAGTGACTGACCAACCCCAAGAGATGTTGGATAGGTTGGACAGGAAAACAAGAAGGATGCTTCGTGCTCATCACATGACATGGTGGTGCAGCGCTAGCATTGTCACCTTACAGCAAGAGGTTCTCCCGTTCGATTCTTGGCTGAAGTGCCTTCTGTGTGGAGGCTGCATGTCCTCACCGCGGTCGAGTGGCATTCGACAGACATGCGTGAATGGGCGTGCCTTCGTTGAAGGTTGGACATCGGGCTGGCACTCGGCACTGTAAAAATCTACTGCCAATCATTAGTGGACCGGAGTTCTGCTGTGGCGACCCCTAACTGGGAAAAGCCGAAAGAACAACAACAAGTGCATACCATGACTACATATTCCCTGTTCTGAAGGGGGTATGTGCCTCCTTGAAATTGACTATATGTATAGATCTGCAATCGTGGGACTGCATACATATCTGCTGACCTCATAAGACCCAAACATAGTGAGTTTTGAAACATGAAGAGAATAAGTCTAAGATGACTTCCTTGCTTAGTTTAACAGAAACATATCAGCATCAAGCTGGAAAGGAAATCAAACCAGAAGTAGATAAAAATCAGGCAGCAACTGAATGTGCCAAAAAACAAAAAAAGAATACAAGTTGAAGGATCAGATGAGAAGGCAAGAAATGTGGAAAATGCATAAATATACTTGCAAGTACAGAAAACTCTTTGAACAACTTCATGTTGATCAGGAACAAATGCAGGAATGGTTAAGAGGAGGCACATTTAAACCAAAAGATGAAAGGTTAATATTGATGGCCCAAGACAGTGGACTACATTCACGTTGGTTTACAAAGTCCATTGAACATGTGTGAAAAATGTAGGGTTTGTAAAACAGATTTGGAAAAAGTTGCACATCTTTTTGCTGTTTGTGATATACTAATGCCAGAAGGAATGTATACTGAAAGGCACAATAATGTGGCAAAGAATGTCGCACTAGGGATCATGCAATTATAATACTGACATAGCTAAAAAGTACTGGAAAGATTAGCCACAGAGCATTTAGAAAACAATGAAGTATATATCAGATGGGATCACCCATTACCAAAAGTTCAAAAAATAGATGCAAGAAAACCAGATATATTAGTCCACGAAAAGAAGACAAAAGTAGCACTATTCACTGAAATT
Organism: Protopterus annectens; assembly: GCF_019279795.1. Classification (NCBI taxonomy): domain Eukaryota; kingdom Metazoa; phylum Chordata; order Ceratodontiformes; family Protopteridae; genus Protopterus; species Protopterus annectens. The sequence continues at coordinate 708,089,010 of NC_056749.1, read as the reverse complement.
GTTACACCCAGTGACTACTGTCTTACATAGAGAGAGACACACAGTCATACAATACCAGGATTTGCAGGCAGAAATGAGGGTTATTGTTGAAGGACACCCAGACAGTTCCAATAGTAGTAGCAGCAATGAGTCTTATAAAAAAAAAAAAAGAATTTACAATCGTACTTAGACATGTTACCAATACATGTAACTCCATATGATTTGCAGAAGTCATTACTGGACACATTACAGGTGCTGTGAGCAGCACTTCTGGCTAACATCAAAGATTAAAAGAATACTACTTTCATGAACTTTAATCACACTTTGACTTAGGAATGGGGTCCATTTCTGTCATGGTATTAGAAGACTTGGAAATTAAAAAAGGGAAATATGCAAACAGCAACATGAAGATCACTGCTACCATAAAACCCAGATGGCACAGTAGGGCCAGGCTTAGGGCTAAATTATGTCCTGAACTAGGCTACCAAATCCATGACTTCTGAGCCTTTCTCCCATACCATGAGTGACTAATCATAAACAGTGTGTCCACTTCCTTACAATAAACGTAATTTTTGGGGAGGAGGGGGTAGAAGAACTTGTACTTTATGGTCAATCCAGAGGCTACAGAGACGTGGCAATTTTAAGTATTTATCAGGGTATAGGAAGTCTCTGTAGTGGGAAAAGGGTCTATATTAGAAGACCGAATGTTTAGGTGATCGAACACCTAAACATCGATCTTCTAATATTGAAAGCAAAAAATGGTGAATGGCCGATTTAACACAGGGAAAGGTTTCCCTTGGCCGTTCGCCAGAGTTTGCTATTTCCCTACTGTTGAGCGATCTCAGAGTTGGTATATTTAGTTAGGGGGTGTGGGGGGCACAGCCCCCCACTTAAGTTAGATGTAAAGTAATGTTTTTTGTGTTGTGGCTGAGGGACACGTTTCCCTGGGATGTTCAACATTGTGTGGTTCGATATTAGAAGATAGATAGTTAGGTGTTCGATCACCTAAACAGTCAGTCTTCTAATATAGACCTATGGAAAAAAGCCAATCATCCAAGGATGGAGGGAAAAAGAGAGGTCCTTTCCCTGCATAACTCTGGCAACAACTACAAGCAACACCCTGATAAATACTTAAAATTGCCAGCATTCTTAATGCAATTAATGCCAAGTAATGCCCACAAAGAGCAATCTAGAGGAACCTCCTATGCAAGTCCCACATGATGAAGTCCACAAGGCAACCATGATGTCCAATGACCCCAGCCAGGCATCCTGCAACAGCAAGGGAATAACTTTTTGGAGGACCACGTCTAAAACCAGAAGTACTGGGCGAGTTGAAGACATGGAGGTCCAGAATGGGACAGATGTCATCCATCCCCTCAGGGTCAGATAAAGTCAGTAGTGAAACCCCCCCACACACACATTGTTGTGAAAGAAAAACAGTCTCTTTGGTAACCTTTCCAGAGTACAACCTCTGTTCCAAAAGCTCTAATGAGATAGAAATAGGCCCCACTGAGAGATTAGCCTAAGAGGTAAACAATGAGTTCCAAGAGGTGACCCAGCATAAACAAATACAGAACACCCTGACTCCTGCTTATGACAGACTAATCTTTCAGTGGGGTCTATTTCTTAGAGATCACCAATGAGTTCCACTATGAGGCCAAACATAACTATATCCAGAACACCCTGGCTCTTGTTAATGGCTAGCAAAACTAAATGGCCTACACAATCGCCCTTTTAAGACATACTGTTGTCAGTGGACAAGGCACAACAGTGCTGCACCTTAAAGCCATCCTAAAGTGGCCAATAGCCTTCTTCCTGTTTTAGAGTTGGATAGGTCTGACAGGAAGGCTCATAAAGGTCCACCACAGTGATAAGGGCCTTTTGTCTGCTAAAGAGTTATCCACTAAGACTGGAGAGGCTTGTCTGAAAAGCAATTCCCACATAAACTGGGTACCTAAGACACTGTTCCCAAGTTTCTCCTTATGGCAAAGAGGCTCTCAGCAATGTCTCACTGTACAAGCATATACCTGAGGCAGCACAGACAAAACTGGAGTTGGCCACAACCTCCACTAAACGAATCCAAGAGATAAAGCCCTAAATGCAAAGTACTATGGGATTGAATGGTAACCCAGGCAGTACAGGAGCTGGCAACTGTGGGAGGGAGTCAACAGCTAAAGCCAACTCACAAGTCATGGGGGGGGGGTGCAGGGAAGCAATCAGGTCCAGTACAATGGTGATATGCTGACATATACTAGAGACAGATAAGTATGGTATACTGCACATGGGCTGAAGACATGTGCCTCACTTTGCCAAACCTCATTCACGAGGCAGCTTCTAGCCGATGCAAGAGGAATGAAAGCAGGGTCCTTGCTCCCACAACAGCATACATATACAACAGCCACTACAAAAAGGGTTACAGCCATGAAGAAGAATAATACCCAACGGTAACCTATACTATGGTTTCTTCTCCTTTTAACTGTCACTATAGCAAATTTGGGACAAACAGATGTCACTGTAGGAACACAGATGGGTTTCAGGGTCAGTGCTTTTAGGCAAAAAATTTGGCAACATAAAAGCACACCTCAGAAGTCACAGTCTAAGGTCCTCCATAAGTACAGATTCAAATAAGTCCACAATGTTTTTCTGTGTTTAGTCATCTAGAGAAGACTGGAATTTGGACAAGTAAGACAAACAACTGACACTACTAAGTCCCAATGAGGGTCAATAGCACAGACTCTTCCCACCACTATCCAGATCACTTAATCTCCATCTACTACCACGGCCGCAAAACACTATGTATCCAGGACCTGTAACAGACCAAATAGATCGCAAAAAGAATCAACCCAAAGATGATTGGTGTAGGACTTGTGCCATTAAGCCAAGGCATTGTGCAAGGTACCAGATTTTTAAAGGCCACAGAAGCAGTGTCTTTCAGGCTGCCAAAACGGCATCACTGATGCAAGTTCCATGGCCAAGAAAATCCAGGCTTCCTTCACTTTCACCAAACATATATTCTGGAGTTTCTTGGGGGGAGGAACAAAAGTTTAAGGCTAGTTATTCTAGTCCATATTGGACTTCATAAGCCTTGAGTTTTTTCTATGCAAATGAAAGGTCAGTCAGATGCACAGATGGAAAGGGAAGGACTCAACTCAAACATGCTGAAATAGACAATAAACATACCTTGACAGAGAAATAAGAATGGCTACAGGATAGGAACTCAAACAAATACTGTAAAACCAGAGAACCAATAGCCCTGAACACGTGCTAGTTATGTTGCTGTCACCAACTAGACAACCTTTTCCATTTGCTAATACATGATTTTCTAATAGCAGCTTTCTTGACTCCATTACTACCTACTGCACATCATCAGTAAATAGGTATCTAAAAGGAATTAATACCCTATCATTCAAAAGTTCAACTGAAGTTGACTGATTTTGCAGTGTATCAAAACAACCCTGTTCTTGTGTGAGCATATCCAGTCTGTGAGGAAGCTTGTGGCAATTGCCCATGGCCATTCAAAAAGAAGGGAGAAACACAGCTGCCTGCCCCATGAAGAAAGTCATCACAATGACCTTAATGGATTCCTTCTGAATTTTTAGAAGTACCCTGGATATTAGTAGAAATGATGAAAGGGCATACAGGAACAATCCTGTGCAAGGAAAAGAAAGTCATCTGTCTTCCAGGTTTTTTTTGCATGGAGTCCTTGAACTGGATCTTGCCAGTTGATTGCTCAGAGAAGAGGCCTGTAGAGTGAGATTGTGTTGTGAAGCTATAGCCCAAGCTAACATGGCTGGGCTGCAAAGGGGGTATATGTATGACCTGGTTCCCCCTTGCTTGCTGATATCCCACATGACTGTAGCATAATCTGTAACCACCTGAAGAGATCCCAATGTCCAAAGACTGCTCAGAGAGTTGAGTGCCTTGATCAGGGCAAGCATCTCCTTGACATCCCTTCAAGCTACACGCTCTAGAGACCCAAACCTTGTCACCACATTAAACAGGACACACTGGAGGGATAGATTCCTGTCGCAGAGACTTCCTATACTCTGGAACAAGCTACCCATCTATGTTAAATTTCTTCATTAGCACTCTTCAAGAAAAATCTTGACAAGTGGATGGGAAATAGGAAATACACCCTGGGGATCACATCTGTGTTTCTGCTGGCAAGTGGCACAGGAAAATAACTTTCTTGGGTGGCGTAAGCTATGGTACCTTGCTGGCTAGGCTTACGTAGGCCCTTGGGCCAATAGCTTAGTACCTACCTATGAACCTATTTTTGCGCTTGTGTCTGTCCTTGGTGTCCCACACCTACCTGCACACTTTTATCCCTCATGAAAGTGCTTCCTAAGTAACGTCTGCAGTGTCTACAATGATTAACTCCTTTAGACAGAGACTGAAGGAGAAGGGGAGACCTGGATTTAAGGATATCTGTTGTCTCTACCAAAGGATTTCTCTTCTGACAAACCCCAGCACTGAGATTTGAAAAGGTAAAGGGTGGTGGTGCAGGTGGAGTTTTGCTAGGGATATCTTGAAAATCAGAGCTACCATGAGACCCAAAATCCTGAGTTATTCCCTCATAGTGACAGAAGTCTGAGTAGTGCAAAATCTCAGAAATAGATTTAGATATAGATCTAGGTTTTCCTGTGGAAAATAAGCTCTTTGAACTAAGCTGTCTAGCTGAGATCCCACGACCACCATCCTGTGTGAAGGAGTCAAGAAAGACTTAAATGTTCTCCTGGAATCCCAGCGTGTATAAGAGATCTCTTGCCAAAGATTCCTGACAGCTTGAAAAATTATAAGCAAGTCATCTAAACATGGAAAAGTGTGGATATCCTTTAGACTCCAATGAACTACAATTGGAGCTAGACATTTTGTGAAAACTCTTGGTGCAGTGGGTAGTCCAAAGGGTAAGGCAGAGAACTGATAATGTGATCCAGATACACAAAATCTTAAGAAACATCTAAAGTGTGGCTGAACAGGGATGTGATAAGCATCTTTCAAGTCTAGTGTTACCAGGAAACTTGAAAGAGGAAGAAGGGATAACAAGTTGTGAAATGATATCTCTTTGAACTTGGGCACCACCACAAACAGGTTTAGGAAAGAAAGATCCAGAACAGGTTTTCAAGCATCTTGTTTCTCTGGCACTAAAACCCTTGAATAAAAACCCTTCCACAACTGGGAAGGTGGAACTGGTTCTATCACTCCCTAAAACAGCGTGTAATGAGTAACTAGCAGAAAATAAAAAAAAAAAAAAAAAAAAAAAGAGTTATCTGGTAAGTGGAATTTCCTCCCACTGCCATCTGTAACGTTGATGAATGAATTTCAGAACTCATTTGTCTGAAACTATCTTTTGCCAAAGAGAAAAAAGGAGATTCAGACTTTCTGGAAGAAAAAAGGGGCCAGGGTGGTGGTGTGTGTGTGTGTGTGGGGGGGGGTGTCACAAGTTCTCTTGAATAGTCAGACTTGCTGGACTGTCCTTGCGTTTGGGAGGTTTGAGACATTTTTGGAATTCCCCTTGCCATTTCTTCTTAAACACCTGTTTATCTGCGTTTTGTTGAGACTGTTTACTCTGCTTTTTGCCAACATCAGATGATGAGAAAGAAAATCCACTGGAATTTTTGAAAATGGAGGGCTGAAAAATCTTGGCTACTCCCTGAATCAGCTTGCCCCTTTCATCATACTTCATTACTTCTTCACTATGGGGGGCCAAACACAATCTCTACCCATGGCTGTGTTTAAAATCTCAACTTTATCAACTGGGAGGTTCTGAGAATGCAGCCATGCAACCCTCCTCAAAACAGTACCAGTGGTCATAGCACTGAAAGTAGTATCAGAGTCAGCACACACTGCAAACAATGAGTAGTGACCTGTGCAATAGAAGAAACCAAGTTACTTAAAACAAATGTTTTCCTCAAAAGAAGAAACTTTTGATAAAACATTCCTAATACGTTCACAATTAGTCAGAACAAACATACAAGTCTGACCATTCAAAATTCTGAAAATCAAAGATGCAAACATATACACTTTTTCCCAATCAATAATTTTCCCAGCCTTATCAGAAAGAGTAGAATTAGAATTGCCTAGGTGGTTAGTAGCAGTGGGATCTACTAGAGCTATAACTACTGGGTCAGGTTTCGGAATGGTGCATAAATATTTAAAAGACTCAGGAACTTTATACATTCTATCTGCCTTTATTAGGGACAGCTGACTGACACCAGGAAAACTGCAGGCAGTAATACACTCATCATCTAAAAGTAGACAGAACAGGAGGAATGGGTGTAGGATCAGGAAAATCCTGCTGCAACAACTTTTAGTATTTTCTGAGGGACTGAGAAACCTGTGTTGAGAATAATAACAGCCATGCAGATTATATACATAAAGTAGCATTAAGTATTCTATGAACTAAGCCAACACAAGAACAGAGAAAGAAGAATTTGCCAATAGGGATGGCAGCAATTACAGTACAGGGAACAGGCAACAGGGGGCTTGAATTTACTACAGAAAACTGGCAAAGGAACCAAGGTACTTCGAGCAAATAACTAGCGAAGGAAAATAAACAGAATGGGAAGTAGTCAAGAAGACACGGACTGCAGGCTAGAGACTGCCTTCCCTATCATGGATTGAGAGAGTACAGGCAAAGAGAAATGTTTAGGGGATTTATAAGTAAAAGACCTGCTGTACCTTTATCTGCACTTTTTTTTTCAAAAAAATACAGTATTTAAATTGATTTTAACTGTGTGGAAAGAATATTAACTGAACTGGAAGTTTTGACTCTGCTCTTCAGTTAGTGCTGCTTGAATTTTATTATTTGTTAGTAATTGCAGGTGTGGGGGTAGCCACATTCTTAAAAATACAGTATTTAAATTGATTTTAACTGTGTGGAAGGAATATTAACTGAACTGGAAGTTTTGACTCTGCTCTTCATTTAGTGCTGCTTGAATTTTATTATTTCTTAGTAATTGCAGGTGTGGGGGTAGCCACATTCTTTGATTTCCTGTCCCTGCCTATTTAAGTGGTACAGTGTGAAATATTTTCTGCTTAAAAACCTCAGCTTTGGCCGGCTAAGAACTTGTTGTATTCAACTGGACGTATAAGAGAATTTAAGTACCTTTATCTGCACTTTTTTTTAAAAATACAGTATTTAAATTGATTTTAACTGTGTGGAAGGAATATTAACTGAAGTGGAAGTTTTGACTCTGCTCTTCAGTTAGTGCTGCTTGAATTTTATTATTTGTTAGTAATTGCAGGTGTGGGGGTAGCCACATTCTTTGATTTCCTGTCCTTGCCTATTTAAGTGGTACAATGTGAAATATTTTCTGCTTAAAACCTTTTCCG
>NC_056749.1:708062916-708081196 GCF_019279795.1 Protopterus annectens | reverse complement strand
CTTTGATTTCCTGTCCTTGCCTATTTAAGTGGTACAGTGTGAAATATTTTCTGCTTAAAAACCTCAGCTTTGGCCGGCTAAGAACTTGTTGTATTCAACTGGACGTATAAGAGAATTTAAGTACCTTTTTCTGCACTTTTATTTTCAAAAAAATACAGTATTTAAATTGATTTTAACTGTGTGGAAGGAATATTAACTGAACTGGAAGTTTTGACTCTGCTCTTCAGTTAGTGCTGCTTGAATTTTACTATTTGTTAGTAATTGCAGGTGTGGGGGTAGCCACATTCTTTGATTTCCTGTCCTTGCCTATTTAAGTGGTACAGTGTGAAATATTTTCTGCTTAAAAACCTCAGCTTTGGCCGGCTAAGAACTTGTTGTATTCAACTGGATGTATAAGAGAATTTAAGTACCTTTATCTGCACTTTTTTTTCAAAAAAATACAGTATTTAAATTGATTTTAACTGTGTGGAAGGAATATTAACTGAACTGGAAGTTTTGACTCTGCTCTTCATTTAGTGCTGCTTGAATTTTATTATTTGTTAGTAATTGCAGGTGTGGGGGTAGCCACATTCTTTGATTTCCTGTCCTTGCCTATTTAAGTGGTACAGTGTGAAATATTTTCTGCTTGAAAACCTCAGCTTTGGCTGGCTAAGAACTTGTTGTATTCAACTGGACGTATAAGAGAATTTAAGTACCTTTATCTGCACTTTTTTTCCCCCAAAAAATACAGTATTTAAATTGATTTTAACTGTGTGGAAGGAATATTAACTGAACTGGAAGTTTTGACTCTGCTCTTCATTTAGTGCTGCTTGAATTTTATTATTTGTTAGTAATTGCAGGTGTGGGGGTAGCCACATTCTTTGATTTCCTGTCCTTGCCTATTTAAGTGGTACAGTGTGAAATATTTTCTGCTTGAAAACCTCAGCTTTGGCTGGCTAAGAACTTGTTGTATTCAACTGGACGTATAAGAGAATTTAAGTACCTTTATCTGCACTTTTTTTTTTCAAAAAAATACAGTATTTAAATTGATTTTAACTGTGTGGAAGGAATATTAACTGAACTGGAAGTTTTGACTCTGCTCTTCAGTTAGTCCCACCCACCCTCCCTGTTTTTGTTTTGGTGTTAATCTTAGTGGCCTTGCAACTGCCCGCCCCTCTTGTAAATTTGTGTTTGGATACTCCTTCTGGGCCCATCTCATTTGCTCACTCAACTGAGTGCAGTGAGATCATATTCTGATTTCAGGCACTCCTACTGTGTACAAAGAGAGCATTTGGGAAACAGAAAAAAAAATTTAAGCTTGTTTCCTGCCTTTCCTGTTAAGTGGTATAGACTATTTGTAGGCTTCTGAGCCCCCAAACCCTTCTGTGTTGGAGGGAAGCCTTCTAGCTTATTTTTTTTTCCTTATAACTAGCCAGTTTTCTAGTTTCAGCACTCAAATCTGTTTCTTTGATCTCAGCACTTGTTCAGAAAAAAAAATTTCATCTGCTTTTACTGTACTTGTGTTTCTACCTACTTTTTTTACTTTTGCATCATCTTAAAAGTACTCAGTTGTATTTATTACTGCTTGGTGTAACTCATTCTAAGCCTTTTGGTTTAAACACTTGGGCTTCAGACCAGTTGTTTTGCACTGAGATGGTTTGTGGTCTGCACTGTAGTGGCAGAACAGGTAACTTACATCCTTCTAGGTTGGGAACTGCTGATTGAGGGCTCAGTGTCTGTTATTCTAAAAGTGTATTAATTCTGGTTTAAGCACTTGGGCTTTCAGGCCAGTTATTTTACATTAAGAGGGTTCGTGGTCTGCACTCTTCTGGGAGGAGAGGCTGGACTCTGCCCTTCTGAGCTGGGAATTTCTGGTTAAAGGCTTATAGTGCATGCATATCTGAACTGATTCTTACTGAAGTTGGTGCGCCTTGTTTGCTGTGGCATAGACTTGATTCGGGCCTGCTGGATCTAGCTTTGTTTGTGTAACTTGAGCACTAATCCAGGCATCCTCTAAAGTATTCAACTGTATTTATTACTGCTTGGTAGTAACTTGATTAAAGTGTAGCTATCATTATAAGTCTTTTGGATTAAGCACTTGGGCTTCAGACCAGTTGTTTTACATTAGGAAGGTTTGTGGCATGCACTGTGGTGGCAGGACAGGTAGCTTTCATCCTTCTAAGTTGGGAACTGCTGATTGAGAGCCCAGTGTCAGTTATTCTTAAAGTGTATTAGTTCTGGTTTAAGCACTTGGGCTTCAGGCCAGTTATTTTACATTAAGAAGGTTCGTGGTCTGCACTCTTGTGGGAGATGAGGCTGGACTCTGCCCTTCTGAGCTGGGAATTTCTGGTTAAAGGTTTATAGTGCCTGAATATTTGAACTGTATCTTACTGAAATTGGTACACCTTGTTTGCTGTAGCATAGACTAGATCCAGGCCTGCTGAATCTAGCTTTGTTTATATGCTTGTTGTTTGTTTTCTTGTTATTTCCCTGGAACGCTAATTCCACCTAATACGTGGCTTCTCAGCGCTTCTGTGGATCACTAGTGATATCTGCATTGCTTACTGTACTTATTTCCTTGTTTCACTTGAAAGAAAGTTACTGTTTGTCGTTTTTGCATTTAAGTTACCTGTAACACATTGCACTTGTTACCTGGCACTTGCTCACTAAAGCAAGTATATAAGTCAGCACTAAAAATTAAAAGCACTACACCCTCACTCCCCACTGGCCCTTGTTTTCAATTATTAAGGAATTCCCAATATTATTCTAGCATGTCCAAAGGTCAGTTGTCAATCTCCTCTCCGGTCCAGCTAATGAATCTGGGAATCTTGAGGCAATGTTACAACTGCCTCATGTACACAGACAACCCTCTCCTCCTCCCAACAAATTCCAACCCATGTGAGAGATGCAACCATATAGCCAAACTGGAGGCTAAGCTCTCTCAACTCAGTACTGGCATAACCAGTCAGGAGGAGAAGGAAACCACACTCACTACAATTTCAGTCTCACATAGACCTACCACGACAGCAGACCAAACACATAATCACACAAAAACATACTCGGAGGCTCTAAATAAAGATCTGCCTAAGCAGCAGAGACCTCCAAAGCAGACACTCAAGCAACCGCTACCCCAAAACAAAACACATGCAACACATATCTCACAAAGTTAGTGTGCCGAACAGTCACAGCCCTTAAGACTAAATAACACACCTGATACACTTGTAATAGGTGACTCTATCGTCAGGCACACTGAAATCCTGCTCACCAGGCTGAATGAGGAGAGGGTCATGGTGAGCAGCCTGTCAGGCGCTAGGATCCGCCACATAACACAAGCACTCGGGTCACTCCAAGGCAAGTACAAATATGACTCAGTCATTGTCCATGCTGGTGTGAATGACCTGAGACGTACCTCCCTGGACTACATGAAAAGAGACATAAAGGAGCTCTCTGAGCATGTAGCCCAGGCCGGTATGACCCTGACCTTGAGTAGCATCTTACCCTCACCAAGAATGATGCCACAATATGAAGACAAGATGATCAATGTCAACAATTGGCTTAAGTACTGGTGTCATTCAAAGGGGATCCAATGCCTGTTAGCTTGGGATGATATGCTCAACAAGCCATGATGCTTCACTAGGGACGGCTTGCACCTGTCACCCCTGGGCTTTCGGATATTGGCAAAGGCTCTTTCCTCCCCCATAGTGCCTTTGTTAGGCAAGGCTTAAAAGACAAACCCACCTCCATAGGTATCACAAGGGATAAGAAACTAAGAGTAATGCTACTCAACGCCAGAAGTCTAAACCTCAAGATGCACGCACTCGAAACTCTCCTTAGCATGGAGAACATTGTTATCTGTGCAGTAACAGAAACCTGGTTCAGGGCTCCCGAGAGCACCCCAGCACTACCAGGTTATACCTCATACCATGCTTTTCGGCCCCAAAACTTGGATCAAACCACAAAAGGAGGGGGAGTATCGATATTCATCAAAGATACCCACACCTCCAGGTTGGTGGCAAAGCACGAAGCATCAGAGACTATCCATGTGCAACTAACAGTGGGTAAAACTGCCTTCCAGTTTATAGCCTGCTACAGACCACCCTCCCAAACCCGGGAACCCCACTCGGCCTTCCTGAGAACACTGGAAAATATGAAGGTCTCTCCAAACACCATTATATTGGGCGACTTCAACTACCCAAATATAGACTGGGAGCATTACTCTAGCTCCAACACCCTAGCCCAAAGATTCCTAGAATATATAAACTCAAATGCTATGGAACAACTTGTTACCACTCCCACAAGAGGGGAAAACATACTGGACCTGATCATCACCAACATGGGGACTCTATGCTCCAGACCAGAAGTGTATCCCTCACTGGTAAGATCAGACCATAAACTAATCTCACTGGATATTCACATCCCGACCCCACCCCCTGCCCAGAAAACCACAGTGAAAAACTTCTCTAAAGCAAATTTCACACTCCTCAAAACCGAGGTGGAATCCTTCAAAGCCCCCGGGCCTGTGGAAAATACGGCCCAGACTGCAGAATCCTTTATAAACTCATTCTATGAACACCTTCAGGAATGCATGGATCATGCAATCCCAAATAAAACCAAGACCCAATCCTCCAAAGGCAGACGTCCTGTCTGGTGGACCCCAGCCATAAACAAACTATACAATAGAATGAGAAAGCTACTAAATGATAGAGCAAAATCCCAAAAAGGGAAGGCATCACTGATCAGTATTAGCAAAAACTACGGGCACTCATAAAATTGTCTAAGGCCAGCTTTGAGAGAAAAATTGCACAGGACACTAAGGATAATCACAAGGCTTTCTTTAGTTATGTTAGGAACCTGGGTGGTAATTCCCAGATATGCTCAGAATTAGTCCAAAATGACAAAAAATACACTGAACCCACAGACATTCCCAACATCCTAGCTGACAGGTTCAGCGCAAACTTCTCCCCCCCTCCCCACCAAAAGGGCAAATATCTATCCCAGCAGAGTGCTGCCCCCCTGACATCTCAGATCCTCAGTTAAGAGCCGCCCTCTCCAAAGCAAAAAACACAGCATCAATCGGACCAGACGGTGTCCCGGGCTGCGTCCTACACGAACTCCAAGAAGAGCTAAACCCAAACATAAAACTAGTGTTCAATTTCAGCCTTACTACAGGATATGTGCCCAAAGAGTGGCGTACAGCAACAGTGGTCCCTCTCCATAAAGGTGGTGCCTCAACGGATCCTGGAAACTATCGCCCCATAAGCCTGACTAGCTTGGTCTGCAAAGCTATGGAAAGGATCATCATGGACCTCATAAATAAAGATATTGGGGACCTACAGACACTGGATCCTACCCAGTTCGGCTTTAAGGGCAGATCCTGCCTCTTAAACCTGGTTGATTTCTTTGAAACAGTCACCAAGGCCATTGACGAGGGGAAGGTGGTCCACACAGCCTACCTGGACCTCGCAAAAGCCTTCGATACAATACTCGACTCGGGCATTATGGATAAGCTCACCAGCTTAAATATAAACCCCTATGTCACTAGATGGATTGCAAACTGGCTCAAGGACAGAACCCACATGGTTAGAATTGCTGGAGCCATGTCAGACTCCAAACCAGTTACAAGTGGTGTCCCACAAGGCTCAGTCCTGGGACCTCTCTTGTCCGGTATATATTTCTCGGAGGTACAGGCCAACACGGAAGGACTGTGGCTGACCAAGTTCGCAGATGACTGCAAACTGGGCGCCATAATCGACTCTCCAGCCGACACAAGCATCCTCCAAAAGGGCCTCATAGAAACAGACAACTGGTGCCAGAGCCATGGCCTCAAGCTAAATGCCAAAAGTGTATAGTCATCCCTTTGGCAAAACAAAGTGCCCACAAATTACCACATAGGTGGTAATCCATTAAGTACAGAAGAAGTAATTAGGGACCTGGGGACCCAAGTTGATAGCAATCTCTCATTTGACAACCACGTGGCCAAGGTGGTTAGAAAAACATTTTATATAGCCCACCTAATCATGAAGGGATTCACATCTAGATCACGGGAGGTCATCGTGCCTCTTTACTCATCCCTCATCAGGTCCATAATTGAGTACAATGCTCCTTTTGGGATGTACCTTACCAGACACCTGCAGCAACTGGAAAGACCCCAAAAGTACCTCACCAAGAGGATCAAAGGGCTCAAACAGATGCCATATGCTGCCCGGTTAAAGAAACTCCAGCTCTACTCAGTGGCATACCGCCTGTTCAGAGGCGATCTGTGCCTGACGTATAAAGCCATGTCCAACCCGGAATTAATGGACATGCTGCACCTCAGAAAATCCAAATCCCATCAAGCTACGTGCTCAAGAGACATGAACCTCAGCACTGAAATAAATAGGACATGCTGGAGGGACAGATTCATAACCCAGAGGCTCCCTTCACTCTGGAATAAAATCCCAGTCCAGGTTAGGCAGAGTCCCTCATTGACTCTATTCAAGAGGAATCTTGATGAGTGGATGGGAGATCGTAGGTTTACCCCGGGTATCACTTCTGTGTCACTGTTAGACAGAGGCACAGTATACTAACCTCGAAAAAGGGCATAGTAAAATAAATTTAAAATGGGTGGCGAAAGCCAAACAAATTCTGGCTAGGCTTATAAATGCCCTAGGGCAGATAGCCTATTATGAACCTATGAAACTATGTGCAAAACATACATTGGGGATGTTTGTAAATGTAAGGGGATACCTAAAATTAATAATAATTTTTTAATAATATTGGTATATTTGCACTATGAGTTGCATTGCGCAAATATGTTTAACAGAAAAAAAGAATTAAAAAGCATATGTAATGTACTTTACATAAATGTATTATAGTACCCTGCATTGGGTCTGTACAATGGTGCATCTGTGTTGTTAACCAGCTTACATGGCAAGGAACCATCTAGTTTCCAGGCTGTCAGCATAAATATGTATGCAAATGAGGTTTCTTTGTTGAATGGCTGAAAGGAGCAACTGTGTCCACATATCCCATTTGTGTAGGCTCCTACACAATTTTGATATTCCCACTGTGTTACTTTTAGGATTTTTTAGTGTTTGGCAAGTGTGTTTCTGTGGCCCGCTGCATAGCTTACCAGTTTTGGTGAGTAGACTATCCGCATGACAGTGATGGCGTAGGCATTTGTCAAGGAAAACCGAATATATTCAATTAATAACATATTTTTGTATAAGCTATGATGTGTGACGCAGTGCTCAGCACCATGTTGGCACTAAAGTAGGACCTTTAAATCAGATCAATTACATCCTAGGCAGGTGAACTGCATCATAATTAGCCAATTGCACATGGTGGGCCTACAGCAGAACTTTATAAAGTATGTATGCACCCTACATTCTGATTTTCCATCAGTATTCTAAGTCATTGGAGTAGAGACTTGGGAATTTTAACTGACATAATGCTAGGGACTGCTGCAGCTTTCCTACATTTGTATGTGCTAGATGCTGAAGTCAGTGTTGCTGGTGCTACTGACAGTAGGTGTAGGCCAAGTCATAGAACAGTGTTTATGCCCAGGATAACCTTCCAGGAGCTACATGAGTTGGAGATTATAGAGTGATACAGGTTGGACAGGGACATATTACAAGAGCTCTGTGAGCACTGCCACACTCAACTCTGAGCCAAAGTTAACACAAGGAACCCATCCCAGTAGAAACTAAGGTGTATGTAGCCCTTAGGATACTAGCTACAGGTACCTTTCAAAGACCAATTGGGGAGATAATGGGGGTGTCACAGGCATTTTCATCAAGGATACCCCACCAGTTCCTGGATGCTATGCTCCCAAATGCCAGTGAGCACATATTTTCCCCTAGACCCTAAGATGAGGGCCAGCAATATGCAACACTTCTACTATGTAGCACACCACCCTGAAGTACTGTAAGCCATAGATTGCACTCATGTACACATCAAGGCACCACCTGTTGAGCAGGGTAGACTCTACATTAACCGCAAGGGATACCATTCCATCAACTGCCTAGTCTGTGCAATGCCCAGGGGATTATCTTGAATGTGTGTGCTGGCAACCCTGGCAGTTATCACAACTCCCATGTCTAGCACACCTCACAGCTGTACCAGATGTTTGATAGGGGGCATATCCCACATGGCCATTTACTGGAGGATGCTGGCAATGCCCTGGAACCATGGATGATGACACCCATCAGAAATGCACACACACCCATGGAAGAAGCTATAATGAGGCACACACACAAACTAGAAAGATAATAGTGCATGTGTTTAGACATCTGAAGTCAAGGTTCTGGTGCTTCAATATATCTGGTGGAGCTTTGCAGTATACTGCAGCCACATGTGCAGAGATTTTCACAGTATGTGCTATGCTACACAATCTGATCCTGCAGAAACACTGCAGCATGATCAGCAAAGGGAAGGGATACACAACCCCCCCCACCAGTGTCTACGTCACCACAGCCACAGTCACAGGGGGTCTCTATGGAGGAACCCCCTGCTGATGTCCCTGTAAACAGATGTAGGCATGCTTAGTACACCCTAGCTTTGGCTAAGAGATAACTCATAGCACATTCACTGACAACCTAGGGACGAACACCTTAGTCCTACTCACATATAAATATGAAAATTGATGCCAGCTAACTCACACATCCTCTACTTATCCATGTATTGGCTGTGTACTGCTTGCATAAGATAGAGTCAGCCCTGAACTACAGTTGTGTCAACTGCTGCACTTGCAAGGTAAGCCCATAACCTACACAGTAGTATAGTGGATTATGTTATGTTATGTCATTGTAGCTATGGACCGGGTAGAGTATACAGGCAACTATATTGGGCTATTTGAACAGACGTTACAACCACATGCAACTACAGACACCCATTCCACTGACATGCCACTATTTGTAGTCAGTAGACCTTATACATGGAATATTCATGTAGTCTTACTGCAACAGGTTACTCGTACTTCATTCAATGGAGATGTTAGACAATGAGGTCAAATGATAAACAGACTAGTTCATAGGTTCATAGGTTCATACTAGGCTATCTGCCCTGGGGCAATTATAAGCCTAGCCCGATTCTGTATGGCTTACGCCACCCCTTGATTTGAGTATACTGTGCCCTTTTTAAGGTTTAGTTTACTGTGCCTCTGTCTAATAGTGACACGGGAGTAATCCCTGGGACAAACCTACGATCCCCCATCCACCTATCGAGATTCTTCTTGAAGAGATTCAGTGAGGTGCTCTGCCTCACATGAACTGGAATTCTATTCCAGAGTGAAGGGAGCCTCTGGGTTATGAACCTGTCCCTCCAGCAAGTTCTATTTATTTCTGTGCTGAGGTTCAAGTCCCTCGAGCGTGTGGCTCTAAGGGATTTAGATTTACTGAGGTGGAGCATGTCCATTAATTCTGGATTTGACATAGCTTTGTATGTCAGGCATAGATCGCCTCGGAGTAGGCGGTATGCAACTGAGTAGAGCTGGAGTTTTTTTAACCGAGCAGCATATGGCATCTGTTTGAGACCCTTGATCCTCTTGGTGAGATACTTTTGGGGTCTTTCTAATTGCTGCAGGTGTTGGGTAAGGTACATCCCAAAAGGGGCATTGTATTCTATGATGGGCCTGATGAGGGATGAATAAAGGGGCACGATTACCTCTCTTGATCTAGATGTGAAACCCTTTGTGATGAGGTGGGCTATGTAGAAGGTCTTTCTAACCACTTTGGCAATGTGGTTTTCAAAGGAGAGATTGCTATCAACTTGGGTCCCCAGGTCCCTAATAACTTTCTCTGTACTTAATGGGTTTCCACCTATGTGGTAATTTGTGGGCATATTGTTTTTGCCAAAGGGTATGACTATACATTTTTTGGCAGTTAGCTTTAAACCATGGTGCTGGCACCAGTTATCTGTCTCTGTGAGACCTTTTTGAGGGATGTTTATGTCAGCTGGAGAGTCGATTATGGCACCCAGTTTGCAGTCGTCTGCGAACTTGGTGAGCCATAGTCCTCCCACGTTTGCCTGTACCTCGGAAAAGTATATATCGAACAAGAGTGGTCCCAGGACAGAACCCTGTGGGACGCCACTTGTGACCGGTTTCAAGTCTGACATGGCTCCAGCAACTCTCACTCTGTGGATACGGTCTTTGAGACGGTTTGCGACCCATCTTGTGACATAGGGGTTTATATTTAAGCTGGATAGCTTATCTATGATGCCCGAGTGGGGTATTGTGTCAAATGCCTTTGCAAGGTCCAGATAGGCTGTGTGGACTATCTTCCCTTCATCTATGGCTTTGGTGACTGTTTTGAAGAAGTCAACCAGGTTCAAAAAACAGGATCTGCCCTTGACAAAGCCAAACTGGGTAGGATCTAGTGTCTGTAGGTCCCCAATGTCTTTGTTTATGAGCTCCATGATGATCCTCTCCATAGCCTTGCAGACTAAGCTAGTCAGGCTTATGGGGCGATAGTTTCCAGGGTCCGTAGAAGCTCCACCTTTGTGGAGTGGGACGACTGTGGCTGTACGCCATTCTGTGGGCACATATCCTGTAGTGAGGCTGAGATTGTATAGCTGTTTTATTTGAGGGATTAGTTCCTCTTGGAGTTCATGTAGGACGCAACCTGGGACGCTATCTGGTCCCATGGAAGCAGTGTTTTTTGCTTTGGAGAGGGCAGCCTTCACCTGAGCATCAGAGATGTTTGGAAGGCAGCCCTCTGCCGGGATAGATACTTGCTCTTTTGGGGGGAGGGGGTGGAGAAGTTTGCACTGAACCTGTCTGCCAGGATATTGGCGATGTCTGTGGGTTCAGTGTATTTTTTGTCGTTTAGAATCAACTCAGAACAAGTGTGAGAGTTGCATCCCAGGTTCCTAAGATAACTGAAAAAAGCCGTATGATTGTCTTTGGTGTCCTGTGCAATTTTTCTCCCGAAGCTGGCCTTGGAGGATTTTATGAGGGATCATAATTTTTTGCTAGTACTGATCAGAGATGCCTTCCCTATTAGGGATTTTGCTCTATCATGTAGTAGCTTCCTCCTTCTGTTGTACAGTTTATTTATGGCAGGGGTCCACCAGACTGGACACCTGCCTTTGGATGATTGGGTCTTGGTTTTGTTTGGGATAGCATGATCCATGCATTCCTGGAGATGTCAGTAGAATGTGTTTATATAGGATTCTGCAGTTTGGGCTGTAGTTTCCACTGGCCCTGGGGCCTTGAAGGATTCCACTTCGGTTTTGAGAAGTGAGAAGTTCACTTTTGAGAAGTTTTTCACTGTGGTTTTCTGGGCTGGGGGTGGGGTAGGGATATGGACATCCAGTGAAATTCATTTATGGTCTGATCTTACCAATGAGGGATATACTTCTGGTGTGGAGCATAGAGTCCCCATGTTGGTAATGATCAGGTCTAGTATGTTGTCCCCTCTTGTGGGAGTGGTGACTAGTTGTTTCATAGCATTTGAGTTTATAATTTCCAGGAACCTTTGGGCTAAGGTGCTGGGGCTTGAGTAGTGCTCCCAGTCAATGTCTGGGTAGTTGAAGTCGCCCAATATAATGGTATTCAGAGAGATCTTCATGTTCCCCAATGTTTTCAGGAAAGCCGAGTGGGATTCCTGACTTTGAGAGGGTGGTCTGTAGGATGCTATAAACTGAAAAGCAGTCTTACCCACTGTTAGTTGCACATGGATGGTCTCTGATACTTTGTGCAATGCCACTAACCTGGAGGTGTGGATATCCTTGATAAATATGGAAACTCCCCCTCCTTTTGTGGTTCGGTCTGAGTTTTGGGGCCGAAAAGCATGATATGAGGTATAGCCTGGTAGTGCTGGGGTGCTCTCTGGAGCCTTGAACCAGGTTTCTGTCACTGCACAGATATCGATGTTCTCCATACTGAGGAGAGCTTCGAGTGCATGCATCTTGAGGTTAAAACTTCTGGCGTTAAGCAGCATTACCCTTAGTTTCTTGTTCATTGTGCTGTCTATGGGGGTGGGTTTGACTTTTGAGCCTTGCCTAAAAAAGGCACTATGGGGGTGGCAAGAGCCTTTGCCAATATCCAAAAGCCCAGTGGTGACAGGTGCAAGCCGCCCTAAGCAACTTGGCTTGTCGAGCATGTCATCCCAGGCTGACAGACACTGGATTCCCTTTGAATGACACCAAAATTTTAGCCAATTGTTAAAATCGATCATTTTGTCTTTGTACTGTGGCATCATTCTAGGTGAGGGTAAGATGCTGCTCAAGGTCAGGGTCATACCAGCCTAGGCTACATGATCAGAGAGCTCCTCTATGTCTCTTTTCATGTAGTCCAGGGAGGTACATCTCAGGTCATTCACACCAGCATGTACAATGACTGAGTCATATTTGTATTTGCTTTGGAGTGACCTGAGTGCTTGCAGCTCACCGTGACCTTCTCTTTATTCAGCCTGGTGAGTGGGACGTCAGTGTGTCTGACAATAGAGTTGTTTACTGAATTTCCTCTTGGAGTTCATGTAGGACGCATGATACCACTAAGATCATCCATGTGCAACTAACATCAGCCACAACTGCAATGCAAACTGTGGCCTGCTACAGATCACCCTCCATGACCCAGGACCCCCATTCCACCTACCTGGAGACAGTGGAAAACATGACAGTTCTACCGCACACCCTGGTATTGGTCAATGTCAACTACCCTACCATTAACTGGGAAACTTACTCAAGTACTCACTTCCAAGCCCAGCACTTCCTGGAATTTATCACCTCATATGCCCTGTATCAGATGGTAAAACTCCCTAACAAGGGGTAGAAACATACTAGAAGTGGTAATCACCAACATGGGCGACAGGTGCCCCACAGCGGAGGTAAACCGGTCACTGGTTAGATCTGACCATAAACTATTAACTGTTTCCACACCCAACCATCTCCCCCACCCATGGAAACTACAGTGTATATCTTTCCTACAGCTAAATTCACACTACTACAGACAGGGGTGGGGGATTTGCAGCCCCCATGCTAAGGGAAAACACTGCTCAAGATACAGACACGTTTACAAATGCACTCTATAAGCACCTACAAGGATGTATGGATCATGCCATCACTGGTAAACCAAGACGCACTCCTCCTGGACAAGGCCACCAGTCTGGTGCACCCCTGCAATAAACAGGCTGTACAACAGAAGTAGGACAGTAATCCAGAAAAACAGTAAATCCCAAGAAGGGCAGACATCCGTGACCAGTATTAGTAAGAAACGTAGGTCCCTCATGAAATCATCCAAGGCTAACATCAACAGGAAAATAGCAAGGATTCGAAAGATAACCACAAAGCCTTCTTTGGCTATGTCAATGATCTAAGTGGTAACACACAGATTTGCACTGTGCCAGTGCAATATAGCACAAAATATACTGACCCTACTGATATCGCCAACATCCTTGCAGATATATTCAGTGCAAACTGCACCTCCTAAAGAGCCCACAACAATACCCGAAAGGTACAGTATCCCAGACATCAGAGACACACAGGTGGAAATGGCCCTCTCTAACAGCAATACACAGCATCAATGGAGGCAGATGGTGTCCCAGACTGCATCCTGCAAACACTACAAGACAAACTGACCCCCCCACCTAATTAAGCTTTTCAACCTCAGCCTCTCCACAGCACAGGCTAAATGCCCATACAATGGTGTGTGGCAATGGTTATTCCACTCCACCAAGGTGGAAACACAACTGACCATGGTAAATACCACCCCAAAAGCCTGACTAGCCTGGTCTGCAGAGCTATGGAGTGTATCCACATGGCACTCATTAACAAAGACATTGGTAACCTCCAAACACTTGACCCAACCCAAGTCAGCTTGGTTGAGTGCAGTTCATGCCTAGTGAACCTGTTTGACATCTTACAGACAGTCACCAAGACATTAGATGAGGAGAGAGGTGGTTTACACAAACTACCTGGACCTCGCCAAGGCTTTTGACACCATTCCCCACTCGGGTATTATTGATAAACTCACCAGCCTGTACATACACCCATACATCACAGGATGGGTTGCCAATGGGCTTACACACAGAACCCACATGGTATGACTAGCGGTCTCCAGGTCCTACTTTTAACCAGTCACAACTGGTGTCCCACAGGAATCAGTCCTGGGACCCCTACTGTTTGGCATATATTTCTCAGAGGTACAGGCAAACACAGGTGGAATACAGCAGACCATGTTTGGCAATGACTGCAAACTGGGAGCCATACTTGACAGTCCAGCTGACACAGACATCCTTCAAAGGGTCTCACAGAGACCAACACAGGGTGTCAAAGTCATGGCCTCCAGCTAAGTGCCACAAACTGCATGGTCCTTCCATTGTGGAATATTAAGCTCCCACATATTAACACATAAGTGGCAGCCACTTTAATACAGATGAGGTAATAGGGTATCTGGGGACTAAGGTAGATAGTGATCTCTTCTTTGACAATCATATTTCCAAAGTAGTTAGGACATCCTTGTATGTAGGCCATCTGATTACTAAAGGATTCGCATCTAGACATACTGAGGTTATAGTACCCCTTTACTCATCCCTCATCAGTCCCATCATAGAGTATAATAACCCATTTGGGATGAACATCAGAATACACATCCAACAGCTGGAAGGTCCACGAATGTACCTCGCCAAGAGGATTACTGGCCTCAAACATATGTCTTATGCAGCCAGACTGAATAAACTCCTACTTTACTCAGTGGCATCTCGTTTACTCAGAGATGATCTCTGCTGGCCAACAAAGCCATGTCGAACTCAGGCTTAATGGATATGCTCCAACTATGGGAATCCATGTCACAGTGAGCCAGACACTGTAGTGAGCTGAACCTTGCCACAACAATAACTGGAAGATGCTGGAGGGATGGATTCCTGTCACAGAAACTCCCCATACTTTGGAACAACATCCCTAATTTCATTATACAGAGTCCCTCACTAACACTCTTCAAGAGAAACCTTGAAGAGTGGATGTGGAACAGTAGATGCACCCCAGGGATCCCGCCATTGGCTCTGCTCCACAGAGGGACAGTTAATGAATCAATGGGGTGGCAAAAGCTGACACATTTTGGCTAGGCTTATGAATGCCCTCAGGTAGTTAGCCAAGTACATACCTATGAACCTTTGAACCTATACATACAGTATCAGCACATGCTTAATTTACTGTTCAGGTGTTGACTTACTTTGTGCCAATAACAGTTGTGTGTGCAATAGTTGAGGGCTGCCTATGTTGGATGCACACAGCAGACTGCCTATACATGACAATTTACAGGTAGTCTTGTGTGTGTGTGCCATCCATTTTTACTGTGTGTGCAGGTGGAGAAAGATGTCAGTCCCTAGGTGCCTACACTGTCAGTGTGTGTGATATACATTCCCTCCATGTCAAGGCATGGGCATACTGGACATGCCTCCATCTGCCTAATGGAGCTGGCTCAGGGTGTTCATGGTCTGAGTACCTCTGTGCTTGTGGGGCCCTTGGCAATGGTGGTGGGCTGTGAGGGCCCTCACCATTCTGTCCCTGCTGCAGCTGTTTCCACAGGATCATATTGTGTAGCATGGCACATACTATGAAGATGCAGGCACACGTGCCTGGAGAGTACTGCAAGGCTCCACCAGATATGTCCAAGCAACGAAACCATTATTTAAGCATCCCAAACACACGCTCTATGATGATTCTGGTTTGTGCATGAGCCTCATTATGGCGTTCCTGCATGGGTATGTGTGCATTTCTGATGGGAGTCATCATCCACGGTTCCACTGCATAGCCAGTATCCCCCACCAGGTGGCCATATGGAATGTCCCCCCTGGCAAATACCTGATACAGCTGTGAGGCATGCCAGATGTGGGAGTTGTGATAGCTTCCAAGGCTGCAAGCACACACATCCATGATAATGCCCTGGGCATTGCACGTGACCTGGCAGTTGATGGAGGGGTATCCCTTGTGGTTTATGTAGCAGCTACCCTGCTCACCAGGTGGTGACTTGATGTGTATGTGCGTGCAGTCTATTGCACCCAGTACCTCTGGGTATTTTGCTACATGGTAGAGGAGACACATATTGCTGGCCAACTCCTCCTGCATTCAAAGGAAGTATATATGCTCACTGACATGTGGTAACATGGCATCCAGGAACTGGTGAAGTACCCTGGATGCTGATGCCTGTGAGATCCCCATGATATCCCCAGTTGGCCTTTGAAAGGTACCTGTAGCTAGTATTCTCAGGCTTACACATACCTTCGTATCCACTGGAATGGGTTCCCCTCTGTTTCTTCTGGCTCTGAGGCATGGCTGGCACAGCTCCACAAGTTGCTGTAGGGTGTCCCTGTCCACCCTGTAACGCTCTACTATCTCCAGATCATGTAGCCCCTCGTAGGTTACCCTGGGTCTGAACACTCTTCTCCTCCTCTGGTGCTTGAGGTAGTTGGGTGCATCATCCTCCACACCACCTTCAATCTCCAACACATGTTGGTGGATCAAAGTTATGGCAGCCCCTAATATGTACATACTAAAAGTTCCCTGTCTGTACACACCAATGGTGCAGAGTGTATGGGAATACACAAGTGTGTGTGAGGTGCTTTCTCACTTTATATTGTTTTGCTATGGATGCTGCTGATGTCATTGGGTGTGTATCAGCAATTCCAGCTGCAGGGTATCTTAATTATGGGTTTTACAGTTAGTACAAGTGTGGGGCCTTTAGTGTGGAGTTATGCCTACTTTACTTTATTTGTTATAAAAAGGTTTTTGGAGTATACCCTTGCCTTTGGTGTTTTTTTGAGTTATGCTTGCCTGCCTTGATTAATGTGTTGCCCTTTAATTCAGTTTTAATCCTGGATCCCCTCCCATTATCAGGCGTGCGTCCATCTGCCATCTTTCTTGTTTTGTACTTTCCCTACCCAGTCATGTGTTGCAAAATGTGTCTTGTAGCTGATATACTGCAAATCCACTTTGTTCTGCTGTGACACTTTACTGTTTTCTTTGTAGTACAGCCCCTCCCCTTTCTTGTTCTGCAGGTAGATGCTTGCAGCCTTGTTAGCTGTTGTCAATGGCCCACTGTAGGTTCCTAGGTGTTAATTAGTCATTTGTACTACAATTTCTCTGCTGCAGCATTTCCTTATTTCCTTCCTATATCCTTCCTGTTTTAGCTCCAGTGCGGCCACGCAAACCCATTTACCGGGTTTAAGTGCGTTTTCATCTCCGTTCACATGCATACTCGGTTACCTTGTGTACTCTCAGCTAAGCAAAGCTATAGCCATTTCGACACACCCCTATCCTGCAGCTTTGCTTAGCTACGGGCAAACCAGATTAGCAATGCTCCAATGTGCTTACAGCACAGGTGACACACCCCTCTTTTGATGTCATTGTTATCTCAAGGGCACACTTTGATGTTATAACGCTACACTATGAGGTGCATCCTTACACCAGCGGGGAATCTGTGATTCACTATTACTCCTCTCATTTGCATGGCATTTCCTACTAATTCCTAGCTGCCATGCATAACACTGTCACAGCCCCTTGGCAACCCTTGTGCCATGATGTGGTGTAGCATGCCTGCCATTCACTATTATGGGGAAATTATGATATGTGTTACATTGCAGTTTTATTCTATATTTTTCTATTTTCCTTGCGATCCCGTTTGTGCACTGTTGCCCTGTGCTTCCACTTTGCGATAGTGCGAATATAAATATTAAATGTTAATTTTATATTTTGTACATGTTTTTTTATGCCAGTGGCTATATATTTAGCCATTGGCATATATTAACAATATAATGCATGTGTTTTGTTGGCTGTCATGGCTCCAATTTTATGTTTGCAAAAATGTAAACTGTTTTTTACGGTTTACATTTCTGCATGCTTACACTACGCCTGCACCACTTCCTGGATTGCTACATACCTTCAATTGCATGCTACACTGCTGCACATGGGTTAATTAGCATACAGGGCCCGGGAGCTGTGCGGGTGTAGCATACGCAGGTAGTGCACGTTGGAACAGCTCATACCTGGATCGCTCGCCAGCCATATTTGATGTTGGAACACTGACACTATGCCTGCACCTGGCGCAAGCTTCATGAATCCCTGGGATAATCTTGTTTTTGTGATATTAATTTATATAGATATAATTTTCACATTTTTCTAAATATCTCAAGAATCAAGTAAAGCAAACAGAACTCCTTGGCCTCATATGAAAGCTCTCAGCTAGATGAATAAAATGTTGTTGACTGTAAGTGTGTAACTTGACTGGTTGCTGAGATACTGCAAGTTGTTTACAAAATATTACAAATGTAATAGTTACTATGTTTATTGTGACTTATAAAATTGAGTTTAAGACCTACTTTCA
>NC_056749.1:708023413-708062416 GCF_019279795.1 Protopterus annectens | reverse complement strand
CCCACTTTGCACCATGGCTATCCAAGTCCACCCACTCTCTAAGGCTGACTAGAGATAAGGCTTGGAAATACTGGCTAAAATTTAAAACCCACACTCAGCTTCAACACTATAAACATCTCTATAACTTCATGAAAAAGCAGGTAATTATTGACAAGAAAAATTTATACCAAAAACCCGAATCAAGCCACCTCAAAATTCCCCCCAAATTTTGGAAGAGTATAAATAAAGTTTGTTACAGTGGAAGCCCTAGTTCCCCTAACCCCTGTCCTAACAACACTCCCCTAGGAACTGCCTCCATTCACTTCATTGACTCCATCAGTAAATTAACCCAAAATAGCAATACCACTAACCTCAACCATTCCCCCTTCCATCAACTCAAGCTATTACCTTCTCACCCACATCCATCCCCATTACCTATATAAACTCTTCTCAGCAAATTAAAACCTTGCCCTCCATCAGTTGACAACCTACCCCCATCATAAAAATTGCTGCTAGCTCTTTAGCTAACCCTTTTTCCATCCTAATTAACCGATCTATCTAACAATATTATGGCCCATCCATCTGGAAACAATTTTACACTATTTCCATCCACAAAGATGGACACTCCACTGACATATCTAACTTCCATCCTATAGCTATTCCACCACCCCATTCAAAGTTACTAAAAAAAGTATACATATTCAACTACTGGACTACCTCCTGCAGGAAAATCTACTCACACCCAAACAACATGGCTTATACACCAACCGCAGCTCTACCACTGCTCTAATTACCTTCACCCAAACAATTGCACAAGCCAGAGACAACAACGAGCTCATCTCCTGTCTATTCCTAGACCGCTCCAAAGCCTTTGACACTGTCTCCCACTCCCTACTACTTACCAAACTAGCTGACCTTAATATTGCTAAACCTACCCTGACATGGTTTTCTAGATAACTCTCCAACAGGTAGCAATCTGTCAAAGTGATCTCTTCCTTCTCCTCCTTTCTTCCCATCTACACTGGTGTTCCCCAAGGGTCCATCCTTGGACCACTATTATTCAGCATTTTCACCAATAGTCTTCATACCTCCTGCTCTCACTCCACGCTCATACAATATCCTGATGACTCCACTATCATTTCCACCTCTGAGAACATCTCTGACCTCCACTTACATACCCAAAACTCCTTTCACTCTGTTGAAAATTAGCTTACTGACAATCAACTTATACTCAACCTTAACAAAACTAAACTTCTCCGATTTCTGTATAAGTCTCTTTTCCATCATAAAACATCATTTACCATCACATCACTTAACACTTAACAACACTGTTATAAACAATGAAACACACAATAAGCTACTGGATGTAATCATAGACGTCCAACTTAAATCTGATTTGTATATTTTAAACTGTATAAAGAAGACACATCAAAACTAGGACTGTTTTACAGAAATATACAGTACCTCACAAATGACTCAAGACTTTTCTCTTGCCTATGTCTATCTTCTTCCTGTCCTTCTCTATGTCTCCCCAATCTTGACCAACCTGCAAGCCTTTTTTAAGGCCAAGTTGAGCTAACCAACAACAAAGTTACCAGGTTTGCTGCTAATCAACCATACAACTCTCATCACTGCCTTTCTCTACTAACTCTTCACTGGCTAGAACTCCCCCATCTATTTATACTCTCCCAACTGACACTGATTCACTCCATCCTTAAAAATCCCTCTTCCTGCCCCACCATCTATTCCCTTATACCCTTTACTCCCTCTCTCACTCTCTTCAGTAATCTGATCAGTCTCTCTTATCTATCCATGAGCCTAAAATATCAACAGGACGAGATTTGTATAGCTACTCAGTTGCACTAGCCTGGAAGAAACTACCACTGAACATTAGAAATCTGCCCCATACCCATAGCGTCAAATAACTATTAAAGGAAAACTTACAAAATTCCTGGATCTGTTCATACCAAAAGCCCAGCTCAGCATCTCATGTCCACTAACTGGTTCTGTCTACTTACTTCCTCTTCCTACTTTACTCATCTTAACTCCTCTTCTTCCTCTCTTTTCCCTGGCTACTTATTTACTCTTCTCTACACCTTGTTTTCTACCTTCTATGTCTGTCTTGTAACCCCCTTCTTCTATCTTTTGCTTCTTCTTCCCCTCCTTTCTAGATACACCGTATATCAACCTAAATAGCTCTGATGAATTTGGTTTTGTATTCAATCAAACTTCTAAGATGAATCAAACCCTATACCTTAGCTATGGAAAGCTAGCCTCTTAAGGCTCCACACCAGTTACCAGGCTTTTCTTCACCATCTTTCTTTCTTGTGGTAAACGACTAAGCATTACAATCTGTCAATGTTAGTATACAGTTTTATAGTTTTGTGGTTCATAAAATATATATTGCAGGAAAACCTGTTGTTTTGTTAACTTTTTAAGTGATTTAAGAGTAGTCTTCTCTTATCTGACTCCAGTTTGGCATTACCTCAATGATTGTTTACCTCAGGTTTATGCCCTGCCTTGGCCTGTCTATGAGCAAGTCACCTAACCAGACAGTAGTTTGGGGCAACTGGAAATTTGAGCTAGGCTTCTCAATGTTCTCCTGGACTGCTAGTCGAGTAACTACCCATCAGCCAGAGAAGATATGATGTAAAGGAAGGAAACTGATTGACGCTAACATGAACATCATCATCTGAATCATGTTCTTTGTGATCTTTGGTTTCCTTGATTTGTTGATATTGACAGTGTGTTTATTATTTAGCTCTGAATTAATTTGAAAGCTTAAGTCTTGAGTTTAATTAATATTTTAACTATGAATACATTTCTATTTAACTGTTTTTTTCCAGGCACATGGGTATGAAATGTTGTGAGTTTGGGCTGCAACAGTTTATTTAGCACTTAATGCAGATGAGTAAGGTTATAACTACAGTAGTTAAAATATTGCTTCCTGTAGTACAGCATTTATTTGTCTTTTATGTGACTCTGCCAAGCTACTTCACCAGACAGTATTCTTTCGCTGTGCCTGAAAAGGGATGCTTGTGTTCAGTGGGCTGTCAGCAAATGCATTGCACACATTTTTTGACAATAATTAGCATTCGATGTCATGCGATTTGAGCATGGTTCTCAGCACATTGTTTGTGGTACAATGGGTTGCCAGATTCGTATGTTCATAGGTAATTACTAGGCTAGCTGCCCCTGTGGGCCATTTTAAGCCTAGCTAACCCTGTAATGCTTGCTTGGGAGGTACTCACCTTAATCATTTTACCAAACCTCACTATAACTGTTATGTAGAATGTAAGTTTCAAGGGAAGAAGAGTTTACTGCTTTGCATGCAGTCTGTTTTTAATGTGAGAGTGTTTTGTTTTGTTTGGTTTAGAAATAGCTGTCAGTGTTTTTCTGTAACATTTTAAATACATTTTAAATGAAATGCAAATCCCTCTGACAATTGTAAAAATAAAGAAGAACAAACTAGTATGCACACTGACAAGTTTGAATAGTGTTTCTGGTAAATGGGAAAAGACAGCCAAATATGGTTGGCTCAAACCTAATTCATTACCCTGCGTAGGTCCACATTTCTTCATGATCCAGCTCTGTTGACTCTACAGCATCAGACATGTATGCTGTAAAAATACCATATTATTAGCCATTCTTCAACTACATCTGACCTGTACTGAATAATGAAAAAATGTGGTTCCTGTGCTCAGTGTAGTTTTGTGATGGAAGGCCATGAATTCTTGGTGAATGGTTTTAAAAATACAGGTGAATAAGAAGGTGTACTGTCATACTGAAAGAGTTGTTTATTGTGCAGTGTGTAACTCATGTGAATGTTTCTATACTGGAAAGACTGAGAGGAAATTTAAAAACAGAATTTATGAGCATTTAAGGGATATCCGACTTGGTAAATCCGCAAATGCCTTGAGTAAACACTGCAGAGAAAAATCAGACCACTCTTTCAAAATTTTTCATTGTGGACACTGTTGACTTGGATAAAAGAGGTGGCCCATGGGGACTGCTTTTGGAAAAGAAAGAATTAATCTGGCAGGTCCGCCTAAATGCGGGGCAATGGCCAGGATTAAATTATTCATTCTCCATTGCTTGCCTGTTAAAACTAAAAGCAATGGAAAGGTAAAATATATAAAAATAACATTATAAAATAGTTATATATTTTTTATATATGCTTTCATTTTTATATAAACACCATTTTATAGATTTTATACATTATGTGTATATTCGTATTTATATTTATTTTCAGCATCTTTGCACTTTTTAATATCATTTAAATGCTGGTTTTAAAGAGTGGCCAGGATTCTCAAAAGCTTGCACGGAGTTGTAGAGTAGTGTAAGACATCAAACAGGCAATATGTCTGCCGTGCGATCCAGGCACAGCCGGCAGGGGCGTGCACGAGAGCTGCTAAAGCTACTCTTGCACGGACAGTGTCATGGTATGCAAATTACCTCATTTGCTGGTGAAAGCCATGCAAATGAGATCAATTTACGATCTAGGAAACACTAACTTGTCCGTGGAAGATTAGTATTAGCTGCAGAAATGTACTCCGTTGGTAACGGAGTACTGTTCTGCAAATAGCTAAACAGAGCTATGACAGCTCCAAATAAAGGATGCATACAGTTGAGGAAGCATGCCAATGGCCAAATATGAGGCCATTAGCATTAATAAATGTTTAAAAATATAAAAATCTAACTTTTTTTGTCCCCGATCTCTGATGTTTAAGCATAGCACAGCACTGCGCAAACGAGCGGCGCTTATAAAAACAAGAAAATAATTTAAAAAAAGCCAAAAATAGGCATTTTCACTAAAAAGCTTTTTCTGCCATGCAGGTGAATGGCAGGCTGAAGTCAACATGGCCACTGAGTAGTGGTTGCTAAGGGGGGAAGCTCAGTGTGATAGATGTAACCATGCATTAGTAGGCAATCCTATGCAAATGAGGATAAGGATAGTGAATCCCAATTTTCCCCAGCATGTGAGCCATGTCCCAAGAGTGAAAGAGTAGGAGTAGGTGAGTAGTAGAGTAGAATATAGGTGACATCATGAGGGGGTGTGTCAGACAGGCTGTAAGCTAAATGGAGCACAGTGGCTTATGTTTGCTTTGAGTTGCTCAGGATTGCAAGAGGCGTGCCTACAGTTATCCTATTTGAAAACCTTAAACCAAAGGTGCACAATGTTAAAAGACAGGAAACTGCTTGCAAACATGCACGCAGCGTGTGTGCGCATGTGCACTTGTTTGCACAGTGCTTCCTCCCAGGCGGAAACAGAAAGGCAAAAGGAAAGAAAAGAAGTAGTAGAAAGTTAACCAAGGAGAACTAGCAGAGCTGCCAGGTAAAATATATCAGAATCAGCCAACTACACAGGCAGCAGACTAGCCCAGCCCAGCCCAGCACTTTAAGCTCTGCAAACAGAATTGCCCTGTTTTTTTCCCAAGAACTCTGCAACACTGCAGTATACAAAGAGGGAAAGCTTAAAAAGCTTAAGTCAGACAATATGTTAGGGGCTGCTCTTGCTATCATAAACCAACATGTGCAAGGTGCTGAGGGTGGTGATGTTGTGAATGCTGCTGAGCAACCCACAGTGAGGCTACATGAGCTGGAGATAGTGGAGCACTATAGGGTGGACAGAGACCTACTATAGCAAATTATTGAGCTGTGCCGGCCACGCCTCACACACAGAACCAACAGAGGGGAACCCATCCCAGTGGATACCAAGGTATGTGTTGGCCTAAGAATACTAGTTACAGGTACCTTCCAAAGACTAACTGGTGATATGATGGGGATTTCACAGGCATCAGCATCCAGGGTACTCCACCAGTTCCTGGATGCCATGTCAGCACATGTCGGTGACCATGCATATTTCCCCAATTCCCATGAGGCATTGGCCAGCAATATGCGTCTTTACCACCAAATAGCAGAATACCCTGAGGTAGTGGGTGCAATAGACTGCATGCACATACGCATTAAAGCACCACCCGGTGAGTGGGGTAGGGTCTACATCAACCACAGGGGCTTCACCTCCATCAACTGCCAGGTCATGTGCAATGCCCAGGGCATAATAATGAATGTGTGTGCTGGCTGCCCTGGAAGCTATCATGATTCCCACATCTGGCATCCGATGCAGATGTACCAGAGATTTGCCAATGGGGACATCCCTGATGGTCATCTAGTGGGGGATGCTGGATATGCACTGGAGCCGTGGCTGATGACACCCATCAGAAATGCACACACACCTGAAAAAGAACTCCATAATGAGGCACACGCACAAACAAGAAACATAACTGAGCATGTGTTTGGGATGCTCAAGTCACAGTTCCGGTGCCTGGACACATCTGGTGGAGCCTTGCAGTACTCACCAACTACATGTACCCAAATTGTTATGGTATGTGCCATGCTACACATTATGATCCTGCGGAAACAGCTGCAGCAGGAACAGCATGGGGCAGGGCCAAACAACCCCCCCACCATTGCCAAGGCCTGCACAGGCACAGCGTGACTCAGAGGAGGAACAACCTGAGCCTGCCCCATTAGGCAGGAGGAGGCGTGCCCAGTATGCCTTGGCCTTGGCAAAGAGGCAACGCATAGCACATGCACTGACTCAGTAGGAACCCTGGAAATGACACCTCTCATTGACTCGCACATACAGTAAAAGGGATGTGTAACTTGACACTACCAGTTTTCAAACATGTATAGGGAGTGTACTATGTGCATCCAACATAGGCAGCCCTGCAGCACCACCTGAGGCATGAGTGCCCTATTTTAAGCAATATAAAGCACTGCTACACACATTTTACCAGTATCGAGCATATTTAAATACAACTGGGCATAGCTGCACACCGCGCTAACCAGAGCAAAGTCGGGAAATGTCGGGCAACGTTGAACAAAGTTGGGCGATATTGGGCAAAGTCGGTTAAACACACTCACACCTGCTTTACTGTTCCTTAACCAGTCAGGTCTGCCCAGCAGGAAAATAAAAAGCAGTGACAGGGCTCGAACTCAGGATACTGTGCACTATAGTCACAGTACTGAACCACTAAGCCATGACAGCATTTCACTGGCACAGACACAACGTAAGTCACTCACACATACCAGTTGGGGGGGGGGGGTCACATACCTAACAGTCAAAGCCGGCAGGACAATTGTAGACAAACGCAAACACAAACAAATGCTGTATCACACCCTCTGAAGAGGCATATGAGTAGCCTCCCCCCAGGCCTATGCAGACAGATAACAGCAGGCCAGGCAGTGTGATGTGGGTTGGGTAGGCTATGAAGTCACAAACTAATATGCGTGTAATTGGAAGCTAAGGTCTGTAGTACAGTGGTATGCCTCAAGCCAGTATGATAGGCAACAGTACAGACTGAAATGGAGTACCTGACATAGCAGTGCAGGCCTAAAAAATGTGTATAAGTGTCAGGCGTACCCCTCATCCTATATACACCCACAGAAACAATCAGGTGTTCCCCCCTGGGTAGAAATGTACAAATAATAGCTGTCCCCCCTGTATGTAGAAATGCTGATAAGTCTATGCAAACTGAGTCATGGAAGCCCTGCGGGCACAGTGTGCTTCCTGTCGATATACAACACAAAGGTGAGCCCTGAAGTAAAAACCAACTTGAATTTTCACACACATATATAGTATATATATATATATATGCCCATAATGGGCATGCTCACACACTTAAACAAACAAAGCAAATGTCAGTCAACAACATACTGAAAGGTCATACTGGGCATGCTCACACACTTAAACAAATGAAGCAAATTTCAGTCAACATACTGAAAGGTCATACTGAGCATGCTCACACACTTAGGCCATGTCTGAGTACAGCAGTTGGCCACACATATCTGGCAGTTGCAATTCTTACTCCAGACACATGTCGCTATTCACCAATCCTGCCTTGCACACACAGTGATATGAAAATGGACCCATATAATATATTGGACCTCTGTCATATTCAAACTATGTAATACAAGTACTTAAGTTGTTCAAAGAAAGTGTAAATCCAAAGAAGATCAATAAATCTCTGATCAGTATCATCAAGAAACAATGAGCACTCCTAACATTATCCAAGTCATGTTCTGGCAAAAATATTGCCAAAGAGTACATAGAGAACCATGAAGCTTTCTTTAGCTATGTCATAAATATCAATGTAAACTCATATATGTTCTGAGTCAGTGCAAAGTTTAAACGAATACATGTACATGACTGACATTGCCAACATCTTGTCAGACAGGTTCATACATATTTACCCCCCTCTCTCACTGACAAAAGGGCCCATTACCATACCTGGTGATTGTCAAAAGCCAGAAATCACATATACAATGGTTAAACAGCTCTAACCAAACATAAAAACACAGTATCTATGGGATGACATGGTGTCCCTGGCTGTGTCATATGTGAACTCCAAAACAAACAGACCCTGCACCTGAACAGTCTGTTGAGACTCACCCTCTGTACAGGATATGAAACTGTTGAATGGGTTACAGCAACATTTGGCACACTCCACAAGTGTTGGTGCACAACAGACTATGGAAGCAATTGTCTTATAAGCCTAACAAGCCTGATCTGCAGGACCATGGAGTCCATCATTATGTTACTCATAAACAGAGCTATTGGGAGCCTACAAACACACAACCCTACCCATTTTAGTTTGGTCAGGGGCAGATCATGGTCCCTAAACCTGCTAGACAGTTTTCAAGGTAGTCACCCAGGACATACATCAATGAAATGAGCTCCACACGGCCTACATAGACCTTGAAAAGCCCTTTTCCAACATCCCACACACATGTCGTATCCACAAAATAAACAACATGTGCATAAACACGTTATGTCATCTGATGGATTGCCAACTGGGGCACAGATAGATCCCACAAGGTAAGAATTGTGGTCTCCCTGTTGGACTGAAAGCTGGTGACAACTGCTGCCCCCCATGGCTCAGTCCTGGGACCCTTCCTGTCTTGTGTATACTTTTCAGAAATACAGTCAAACACACGAGGGCTATGGTTAGCAAAGTTTGTGGATGACTGCAAAATGGTTGTCATAATCAATGTTTGGGACAACAGAGACATCCTTAAAAAAGGGTCTCAGTCAGACAGATGTGGTGTCAAAATTATGGCCTCGAGCTACAGTCATACAAATACCACATAGGTACCAACACCCTAAATATGGAGGTAATAATAAGGGATCTATGGACACATGTGGATAGTCATCTCTTCTTCCGGAAACACATTCACAAAGTGGTTAGAAAATCATGCTATGTGTTCTCACAAATTGCCAAGGTCTTTGCATGTAGGTCAAAGGAGGTTCCCTCTACTCATCAGTCATCAGACCCATCAGAGAGTATTGCGGCACACTTGCAAAGAATCTGACTAGGCACCTTCAGCAGCTGGAAAGACCACTGAGGTACCTCAACAAGAGGATTACTGGCCTCAAACAGTTGCCCCATGCAACATGACTGAAGTTAACTCAATCTGTACTCTGTTGCATACTGTCTACTCAGACTACTGTCTACTCAGACGATCTCTGCCCAACAGACAGGTCCATGTCCAATGCAGAACTGATGTACATGCTCTATCTGAAGTAAACCCAAGCTCACTGTGCCACATGCTCTAGGGATATCATCATCACAACAATAAATAGAACATGTTGGAGGGATACATTACTAACTCACGCACTTCCCTTGCTTTGGAACAGGCTCCCAACCTACATTAAGCTGAGTCTCTCACTGACACCCTTCCAGAGGAGCCTTGATGAGTGTATGTGAAACTGAACTGTCACACCATGGATCACTTCATCAGCTCTACTATAAAGAGGCCTAGGGAACTAACCCCATGTGTGGTGATAGCTATACACTCTGGCCATACTAATATATGCCTTCAGGCAGATAGCCTATTACCTACCTATGTACCAATATATATATATATATATATATATATATATATATATATATATATATATATATATATATATATATATATATATCTGTAGGGAGAACACAGTATAATAAGCTAAAGATGGATGGGCAGAGATGTGTGTAAGAGGGTGACCATGACAGGGAGCCATCCAGGACTGTCCCACCCAGCACACATCCCAATGGCACAAAAGATATGAGGTGCACATCTCACCCACTGTACATAATAGCCACCAGTATCTGTAAGCATTACAGTGTATGTGGTGCATGTGCCTGCTGTACAACATGACTGTACAATGAAGTACACATCTACCATCTGTAGACATGTACCTGTCACATAGGTTCATAGATATGTATTAGACTATCTTCACAAAGGCATATATTAGCCTAGGCAAGTTGTGCAGCTTTCACCACCCCATTGGGTAGTCTCCTAAGGCCTAGTTCTAATAGTTAGTACCCTAAGCCCCTTTCTAGTGGGGCTAATAATGTGATGTCTGGCGTGAATTGTCTGTTTCCCATCCACTCATCAAGGTTCCTATTGAAGAGTGTCAGTGAGGGGTTCTGTCTGATGAACATTGGGACTCAGTTCCACAGTAAGGCAAGTGTCTGGGATGGTACTCTATCCCACCAACATGTTGTATTCATTGTTGTGATGAGGTTCATATCCCTGGAGTGTGTAGTGCAACTCAATTTTGTTATCTGTAGATGAAGCATGTTCAACAGTTATGTGTTGGACATGGCTCTGTATGTTAGGCAGAGTGTGCCTCTGAGTAGGCAGTACACAACGGAGAACAGATTTAGTTTTACCAGTTGTGTTGCATAACACAACTGTTTGATGCCAGTAATCCTTTTAGTGAGGTACCTCTGTGGTCTCTCCAGCTGCTGGATATGCTTAGTCGAGTACATCCAAAATGGTGCATTGTACTCAATGATGGGTCTGATGACTTAAGAGTAGAGGGCCACTGCTACCTCTTTTGATTAGGTGAGCCACATAGGATTTCCTAATCACTTTGGCAATATGGTTGTCAAAGGAAAGATGACTATTTACATGTGTCCGCAGATCCCTTATTACCTTGTCAGTTTTTAGGGGGTAACACCTATGTGGTAGTTTGTGAGTACTTTGTTTTCTCCAAAGGGGATTACTATGCATTCTTTCACATTGAGCTTGAGTCCATGATTTTGACACCACACATCTGTTTCATAGAGTCCTTATGGAGAATATTTGTGTCATCCGGGGAATCTATTATGGCAAACACTTTACAGTTCCCAGCAAAATTAGTCAACCACAACCCTCCTGTGTTGGCATGTACTTTTGAGAAGTCTATACCAAACAGGAGGGACCCCAGGACTGAACCCTGGGGGACACCAGTTGTTACCGGTGTAGAGTCTGACATGTAGCCAGCAACTCTTAATTTGTGGGATCTATCTGTGAGCCAGTTTGCAATCCATCTTGTGATGTATGGATTCATGCCCAGGTTGGTGAGTTCTTCTATGACACCTGACTGGGGAATGGTGTCAAAGGCCTTAGCGAGGTATAGGTAGGATGTGTAGAGCTCCTTTCAATCATCTGTAGGCTGGGTAACTGTCTCAAAAAATCCACCCAGTTCAGGAGGCATGATTTGCATTTGATGAAGCCAAACTGGGTGTGCTCAACTGTGTGAAGGTTCCCAATGTCTTTATTGTTGACTTCCATTATGATTGACTCCAATGCCTTGCAGATCAGACTCATCAGGCTCATAGAGCATGAATGTCAAGGGTCTTTTGTGGCCCCACCCTTGTGGAGTGGGAAAAACATTGCTATGCAACATTCTATGGGTACATATCCTGTAGAGAAGATGTAGAGAGAGGTGTACGTATCCTTGATGAATATGGATACATCCCCACCCTATGTGTTATGATCCAGGTTCTGATGCTGGAAGGTATGGAATGAGTAGTATCCTGGTAGTGCTGGTGTGCTGTCTGTAGCCGTGAACTCGGTTTTTGTTACTGCACAGATATCAATATTCTCCATACTGAGAAGTGCCTCGAGTGTGTGCATTTGGAGGATGAGACTTCTGGCAATGAGTAGCATTTAGCTCACTTTGTGGTTATTTGTGTTGGTTATGGGGTTTGGTTTGTCCTGAGTGACCGGTGTTCCACACCTGAAGTCAACACCTCATTGTTCCAATCTGACCATAAGTTAATTACCCTACATATCCACATTCTGCCCCCACCCCCCATTAAGGAAACCATGTTAAAAATTTTCTCCAAAGCCAATTTCATGCTTCTTAAGACAGAAGTGGTGAACTTCATGACACCCAATGCAGATGGACAATACAGTTAGGACTACTGAATCCTACACAATTGCACTTTATAAGCACTTACATGAGTGCATGGATCATGCTATCCCAAACAGAACCAAGATGCTATCCTCCAAGAAAAGGAAGCCAATCTGGTGGTCCCCTGCCATAAACAAACTGTACAACAGAAGGAAGAAACTGTTGAAAAAGAGAGTAAAATCACATGAGTGGAGCAGCTCCCTGGTCAGCCTCAATAAGAAACTGCGATCCATGATAAAACCCTCCAAAGCTAGTTATGAAAACAAAATCACCACTGATTCTAAAGACAACCACAAAGCATTCTATAGCTATGTCAAGAATCTCAATGGCAACACTCAGATCTGCTCTGAGTTACAGCACAATGGCACTAAATATACAGACCCAACTCATATTGCCAACATCCTGGCAGATAGGTTCAGTGCTAACTTTACCCCCCTCTCACCCATGAAAGAGCCCATCTCTATACCGGAAGAATGCAAAGTTCCTGTCATCACAGCTGCACAGGTAAAAACCACACTCTCCAAAGCCAGGAACACAGCATCCATGGGAACAGACTACATCCCAGGCTGCGTTCTACATGAACTATAGAATGAACTGGCACCACACCTAAGTACCATGTTCAATCATAGCCTCACCTCAGGCTTTGTGCCTGCTGAATAGTGCACAGTGACAGTTATCCCACTACACAAGGGGGGAGCCACCATGGACCCCGTGAACTAGTGCCCCATTAGCCTGATGAGCCTGGTCTGCAAGGCCATGGAACGTATCATCATGGAACTTATAAACAAAGACATTGGTAATCTCCAAACTCTGGACCTCAACCAGTTCGGGTTTTTAAAAGGCAGATCATGTCTCCTAAACCTGATAGACTTCTTTGAAGCAGTCACCAAAGCCGTAGACAAGGGTAAGGTGGTTCACACAGCCTATCTAGATCTTGTCAAGGCTTTCGACACCATCATCCACTCTGGAATTATAGATAAACTCACTAAACTAGGTATAAATCCCTATGTCACAAGATGGGTTGCCAACTGGCTCACTGACAGAACCCACACTGTGAAAGTAGCAGACTCCATATCCGACTTCAGACCAGTGACAAGTGGAGTACCACAGGGTTCAGTCATGTGTCCTGTCCTGTTTGGTATCTACTTCCCTGAAGTACAAGCTAACACAGAAGGTCTTTGACTAATGAAGTTTGTAGATGGCTGTAAACTAGGAGCCCAAATCAAAATTACTAACGATGTGGACATCCTAAAAAAGGGTCTCACTGAGACAGATGCCTGGTGTCAAAGCCATGGCCTCAAGCTCAATGTTAAAAAGTGCATTGTCATCCTCTTTGGTAAAAACTCTGTACCCATAAACTATAACATAGGCGGTAGTATACTTAACACTGAAAGTGTGATAAGAGACCTTGGAACACAGGTGGACAGTAGTCTCTCCTTTGATAATCACATTGCCACAGTAGTCAGGAAATCATTCTACATGGCACACCTCATCACAAAAGGTTTCTCATGCAGAAAAAGAGGT
Organism: Protopterus annectens; assembly: GCF_019279795.1. Lineage (NCBI taxonomy): Eukaryota > Metazoa > Chordata > Ceratodontiformes > Protopteridae > Protopterus > Protopterus annectens. Next base: position 708,048,678 of record NC_056749.1, on the reverse strand, counting down.
CATTGTTCCCCTCTACTCATCACTCATTAGATCCATTATAGAGTACAACACCCCTTTTGGTATGTACCTCACAAGACATCTACAACAACTGGAAAGGCCACAGAAATACCTCACAAAGAGGATTACTGGCCTCAAACACATGGCCTACACAGACCGTCTCAAAAAACTGCAGCTTTACTCTGTCGCATATCGCCTACTCAGAGGTGATGTCTGCCTAACATACAAAGCTATGTCAAACCTCGGAGCTGTTGGACATGCTCCACTTAAAGAAATCCCAATCTCTCCGAACTACACTCTCTAGGGACCTAAACCTTGTCACCACAATAAACAGAACATGCCAGAAGGATAGATTCCTGTCCCAGAGACTTCCCATACTCCAGAATAAACTACCTATCTATATAAAACAAAGCTCCTCATTAGCACTCTTCATGAAAAATCTTGATGATTGGATGGGAAATAGGAAATTCACCCTGGGGATCACTTCTGTGTCTCTGCTCGACAGTGTCACAGGAAAATAAATTTCTTAGGTGGCAAAAGCCAGGGTACCTTTTTGGCTGGGCTTGTATAGGCCCCAGGGCTGATAGCCTAGTACCTACCTATGAACCTATGAACCTTTGAGCCTTGCCTAAAAAAGGTAATATGGGGACAGCAAGAGCCTTGGCCAGTATTCAGAAGCATAGGGGCGACAGGTGCAAACCATCTGTAGCGAAGCAACGAGGCTTGTCTATCATGTCATCAAAGGCAGACAGAGACAATATCCCCTTTGAATGACACCAGAAGCTCAGCCAATTGTTGAAGTTTATCATCTTTCTGTTATATTGCAGTATCATGTTGGTGAAAGTAAGATAGTACTCACGTTTCGACCCTGTGTGTGCCAGAATGTGGTGCATCAACCCATATATGATATGGTCATGGCCTATGCATACAACACACTCACAATACACCTAGTATGATAAGCCTGCTGAGGTTAGCAAATGTGAAAAAACCTTTGGGAAAACTGTCAGCAAGTAATGTCTGTATTGCACCCTGTAACTCCAAATTGCTTGCTGAAGTGTAAAGACGTACTTAGTTTGGATTAAGAACCCCGCACTTGCCAACTGTGTGTGTGTGTTTGTGTGTGTGTGTGTGTGTGTGTGTGTGTGTGTGTGTGTGTGTGTGTGTGTGTGTGTGTGTGTGTGTGTGTGTCTCCCCGGGGAGAGAGCAACCTTTTTGGAGACTACTCCCATCCATTAAAAGTGGTATACTCATCTTTGTCAAGTCTGATGATGTCACCATCCTACAAATATACCTGTGGAAAGATGCAATTCCAGTAATGTATATAGTGTATTGTGTAAATGTATACTGCTCTGGTTTCATAATGTAGTTAAGTAGGGGTTTGAATCCTGCACTTGCTGTTTGTGTGTGCGTCTCCCTAGGGAAGAGCAAACTTTCTGGAGAATACTCACACCCCTTCAAAGTGGTATACTCATCTTTGTCAAGTCTGATGATGTCACCATCCTACAAATATACCTGTGGAAAGATAACATCCCAGTAATGTGTATAGCATGTTGTGTAAATGCATACTGCTGTAGTATCTTAATGTTCTTAGAAAGGAGTTTGAATCTAGCACTTGCTGACTGTGAGAGTGTGTGACACTGTTGGCCAATGTGGAGTGGGTTTTGATTTTTCTAGTGTATGACATATCACAATGACAACTGTATGTGCATTACACATGTAAGGTAGCTGTGGGGCAAAGCCATATACATACATGTTACCTCAATTATTTCATAGGTGGGTACTCTGTTTTCTCCATGAACACATCTGTCATCTTTGCCAGGAAGTACTGGCGCTTTCCAGACCTTAGGTCACTTCTGTATGCTAGTGACAAGCTTAGCCACTGCAGTGATCCCTGGGCTACGTCTTCTGTTTCACATCCACTCATCACGGTTTCTATTGAAGAGTGTGAGTGAGGGTTTATGCTTGAGGTATATTTGAATCCTGTTCCAAATCAAGCAAAGTCTGGCAAAGATGACTACTCATTATAGGTGTGCAACAACCTCTGTGGATCTGCATGCAAACCCTTTATTGCTTATGTGCTCCACAGAGAGATTTCCAAAAGCCTTTGGTAATGTGATTATCAAAGGAGAAATGACTAAACACATGGCTCTATGTATACATTAGTACCTGTTCCACATTTTGGGGGCTACTACCTATATTGTACTCTGGGGATACAAAGTGGATAAATATGTTTTCTTTGGCTTATAGCTTTACAGCATGAGTTTGACACCAGATATCTGTCTCTATGATACCCTTTTGGAGGATGTGTGTGTCATCTGGAGAATAAAGTATAGCCCACAGTATGCATTTTCATCAAACATGGGCAGACATATCCCTACTGTGTTTGCCTGTACGTAAGAAAGCTATATGCCAAACAGGAGTGGTCCCAGGACTGAGTGCAGGTAAATACCACTTGTTACTGGCATAGAATTGTACATGGAGGCTGCAAATGTTACTGTGTGTCCTACATCTGTGCGTCAGTTGTCAATCCATCATCTAACAATCGTTTATGGTCGGTCGGTTGAGGTTATGTATAATACCAGAATGTGGGATGGGTATGACTTGCTGGTGAGCTATAGCTTGGCTGTGTGGACCTCCCCCCCCTCACCTATAGCCTTGTTAACTGGCTTGAAGTCTACTAGGTGTAGGAGCCATGCTCTGGCCTTTAGAGAACCCAAGTGAGTATGGTGCAGTGTTTGCATGTTCATAATGTCTTTGTTAATGAGTTCCATAATGCTGTGCTCCTCAGACTTCCCAATAACATTTGTCTGGCTTATAGGGTGAGAGTTTCCAGGATCTGTTGTAGTTCTACCCTTAATCAATTTATGTTAACATTTGCATTGGGTGTGACCAGGGTGGACAGGTTTAGGAATAAGTATATTAGAGGGTCAGGCCAGGTTTGAAGGTTAGTAGACCAAGCCAGATAGGCAGGAATAAGTTGGTTTGTACATGTGCTGAGGAGGGATGCAGAGTATATTGTGAAATAGATGCTAAGGATGAAGCTGTCATGTAACATGAAAGGAGGAATGCCTAAGATGAGGTTTATGGCTGTGGTGAGAGAGGACATGCCGATGGATGGTGTGACAGCGCAAGATGCAGAGGGCAGGAAAAAATGGAAACAGATGATCTACTGTGGCAACCCCTAATGGGAGCATCCGAAAGGAGAAGAGGATGTTGTAGCTTAACCCTTATGGACTGGGAACACCATTACCGTGCGACATTCCACAAGTATGTAACCTGTACAGAGGCTGCATCTGAACAGAGTGTTTAGGTGAGTGGTGACTTTATATGTCAGCTTGTGTATGACACAGCCAGGGACACTGTCTAATACCATTGCCACTGTGGATTAGTCTTTGGTAAAGAGATGTTTTAACTAGAGTGTCTGTGAATCATCAGGTTTTACATTCTTCAGGTCTGGAAATGTGGCCCTTGTGTAACGACAGGGTGGTGAAATCTGCATTCAAACTGTCTGACAAGAAAATGGTAATGTCAGTCAGATAAGTGTACTTTGTGACCATTTACATTAACTGTGACCCAATCTGAGATTTCCCCTGTAGATTATACACAACACTAAAGAAAGCTTTAGTGTTGTCTTTGGAATCCTTGCCATTTTGTATTTTGAAGCTTACCTTGCATGTTTATTGAGGGATTGTATTTTCCCAATGATACTGACCAGAGAGGTTATCCCTTCTTGGTATGTAACTCTTTTTTGGTACAACTTCACACCTTCTATTATATATTTAGTTTATGGCAGGGGTCCATGAGACTAATGCACTTTTACTGTATAAGTGAGAATTTCTTGTGTTTGTGATAGCACGGTCCCTGTAGGTGAACAGTGTGCATTACTAAAGGATTATGCAGCTGGGACAGTGTTAACCTTACTAATGAAAACCAATGATAGATAGCAACAACAGCATCGCCCACAGCACAGTGTCAATCCATGTCATACACACACATGTGTACTCAAGTTCCAAAATGTGTGTAGTACAATGCATACTGTCCACCAATAGAAACTATGGAGTGTTAACACTAGCCAATACAGGGCATGTCACCCTGCCCATGTGTACAATATGCATGTACATGCAGACAGTGCACCTCCACCATGTTCACAAATGGATACCTGCAAACCTGTGTTGCACACACCCCACACTTACTGTCCAGTGTATAACGCAAGCTGACACAACTACACATATCAGCTAAGTGGCACATGGGCAAACAAAACACAATTGGAATAAACACTGGTGAAAACAATGCAACATTGCTAATTACAGCTTTAATGCATCATGCCTGCTCTGCTACACCTTCAAGGATATCATTACACTTTACTGCTGACAACATGCTACACATCCAACCATTGCTATACTTTATTAAAGTCACCCTGTGCATCAGCACCATGTTAGCCTGTTCCTGCATCAATGTTACAGATGACAGGAGGTGGCACATGTTTCATCATATGCACAGGGTGTGTTGTTAGTTAGCCAGAGGTCTACACTGAGCCATACAATCGACATGTGTGTGTGAGTGTGTGTGTGAGGGCCATGAGTACTGTTATGGGCCAATGTTGATGTAATGTGTGGGGGTATGTGTTTGCCCTAGGTTTCTGGTTTATGTGTGTGTGTCTGCATGCACACAGTTCCACCATGTGGCTGCCATATACGGGGATTTGTGAGACAGCTACAGACTGTACCTGGCAGGCTTTACAGATCACCGTCTCTGGCCATGGATACGGAACCTGTGCCTGGCAGGGTTGCTACAGACAGTATCAGGTACTAATCCAGATTGGGTACTATCCAAAGAGGTTGACATATGTCCACTGGATCCAGGTCCCTGCTGGGACTGGCCAGAGCCACATGCACGTGGTCTGCTAGGACGGTCTATGGACAGCCCCCCCCAACATTGCTGGGGTTGGTACTGGCACTACGGGAGCGGTTGTGACTTGCTGGACATCCACGACGACCTCCAGCTGGTGATATTGCTGGCATACATCCACGTTGACATCTCAACCATCCCACACTGTCCTGACACATGGGCATGACATTGTGGAGGACATCCAATGTCTCACCCCAACGTCTATCAATGACCTCAGTTTAGTTACATATGGTACCTGCTAGGTCACGGATACTGTCATTTACAAAGGTGTAATGAGCCATCTGTGCCCTTAGCCCCTGTCTGGTGTACTGCTCCATTCGTGTCTGTGCCTCCATGACAGCCTGGAACATGCGTGTGGTAGAAAGAGGTGTGGCACGTCTGCCAGGGCCATGATGACCAGCAGTGCTCTGACTAGAACCCCTGGGCATCTGCCTATGTGGTACCATTTCAGACATCTGGCTATGGCTGCTGTGTCCTGATACATGTGCCATAGATACCACACTGTCCTGGCCAGTGCCAACCATACACTGTCCCTCAGCTAACGGCGATGGTGATGATGGATGTACAGGCAGTATGACTGTGTGCATGGATGGAGGTGTACTTTCATCTGATGGCCCAACAACAGACCCTGACAAACCTGCCTGTGCCTCAACACACTAATGTACTGTACCAGCCCCACCTCGGCACCTGTGAGAGGAAAACAGAAAACACACTTTAAGTCCTGAACATGACTTCAGACCACATGCACACATGCGCACATGCAAAAATGCACACATGCGCACACATGCACACATGCACACACACAAAACTACACTCCTCCCTAAAGCAGACACACACAACACCAGCAATCACAGAACATACACAATATCAGGTGATGGTGGGGTACAGTATCACAAGCAAAACAGTCATATCACACATGCCAACATGCAGGACATGTGTTGCTCAACAGCATGCAGTGCAAGTGTAGTCAGTCCTTGTTACTAACAGTATACATGGCTTTGATGCATGTGTTTTGTTATTAGGTAATGGCCCTCTCCCTGGAACACAATGCATACATGGACACAACATTGCTGTGCAGGTATTCATAACCCTGTAATGTACTGTGCACCATAATCACAGGTGTACATACCATTGCTGGATGTGTATCTGTGTGTCAGATAGGTATCCAATGCTGATTACAGCCTCTGTGTCTTTAGCAAATAATTATGGACACATTTTTAGCACATTTATGATGAGTAGTCACACATCATCAGTGGTGCATGGATAATTGATGGAATACCATTCAGCCACATACCCAATGCACGGTACTTATGGTGAGTGTAGATCATAATGTGGACATGCTAGTCTCATCCATGACATGGCATGCGAAAACACAACTGCATATTTAAACACTACACATACCCAATATGTGTCATATGACCTAGCCACTCAATAGCATCACAAGACATATATGTGTCAGTTGTGCAAATGGTGATTGGTATGCATACTGTTTAGAGGTGCATATGTGTGCACACATGCAACATTAAGGTGTATAGCAATGAAAGCTATGTGTAGTACTGTGGTTACAATAATTGAATGGGGTATAGTACCATAGGCCATCATCATGAAACATCAGGTGGTCACTCAAGGCTACAAATGTTTCACAAACCAGCACTAATCATGCTGTGCCAGAACTGTACTACCTTGGCTAAATTCACCATTTCACAACCAGTTGTTACGTGAGTTTGTAAGGAGGCCAATAAGGAGCATTCCCTGACATGAATGCATAGTGTGTTGCAGAGTGTTTAAATGCCCCATGATAGGCCTCTACCACTCAGCTATATTATGTGTAATGTGTGGATGAGATTTTGGATACTGGAGTGTGTCTTTACAGAGGGTTTGGGAATCCTTTATGTGTAGCATGTTAAAATGCTCTGTGTATGACATAGATGTGTATGTTATGTGCATGTTGAGTATCAACTGTGCCTATCCAATGGTCACTACAGTTTAGCCACATTTGTTTGAGATGGTCTGGGTATTGCATGTGTTTGAGGCAGCTAATTACATTAGTGAGATGTGCGTGCTCTTACACCAAACATGCACAGCATGCAATATGGATAGGTGTGTTACATGTGTACATGGCCTACACCTTAACTATGACATGCACTTTTTATTTACAATAATAAATGTATAGCACACTCACCAGCATCTGTCTGCTGCCTTAATGTCACCCCAGAGGGACCTACTTAGAGATGAGACATTTTGTCAGTGGCCACAACTGTGGCATTGCTACTGTGTGTTTGCAATCTTACAGTACAACAACAGTTTACATTCACAGGGCTACAGGTTATGTTCCAAATGATCAGTATTGCACAACAACAGGCTCCACATCTTTGAACGACACACTCCACATCTGACATATGCATGATCTACCAATACAGATAACAGTAGTCTACAGATATGCCATGTTGCCTGCATGGTCCATGTGTGCTTGCTGAGTGGCTCCAACCTCCATCATGGTGAATGTCTGCTGCTGATGTTGTTGGGCAGGTGCCACCAAGCTCAGGAGCAGCTCCTCTACTCTGGTGAGGGGGGAATGGATATTAACCACCTCCTGTTGCAAGCTGTTGTCTATGCACATCAGCAGCACGCTGACGGACATGTCTGAGAAGATCACTGCAGTGGTGACGTACCTGCTCATATGACCGGTTATGCAGGCTTACCTCATTTACCCTGCGGACAACATCTTGCCACATTGCAATATGCTCCTGCTGGTCCTGGCTAGTTTGTGAGAACATGAGGCGGTAGTGCTGAATCATACTGCTAGTAATGATATCATCTTCAGCACTACTGTAACTGGGGTTCCTGTGATGGGCCATGATCCCTGGAAGACATAAATAGAAAAATATGTCTGAGCAAGTCATATGGCACATTTAAAATTATACAGTACAGATATCACTGAACTGCCATATATAGCAACCTATAAGCTAACCGAGAGTGAAACACTGTAACTGCCACTTATCACTGCTCACCCCATGACTGCTTGAAAGTGCCTTGCTCACTCTCTATCTAATGAACCATGTTCTGCACATCAACAAAATAAAATCACTATATAAGACTATACAAGAGTACCTGGCACACTGTATGCAATACGATGCACCACCTAGCCACAGCAGATATACATCGAGCTGATGTGTAAAGAAATATATCATCCATCACAATCAGTGTAAGGTCCAGTAACTGTATTACTATTATACCACACAACTTGCTAATGCCAAACCCGTGGCCAAAATATGTGCACAACTGGGAATATAGGTCACATACTGCTGTAGTACACTATGAATGTTGCTAGATACACAGTTATATGTTTTACCACACATATGTCAAAGGACATGTTACAGACATACCCACACACACATCAGACATAATCACAGGACACAAAGGTATGACAACCCAGATAAGCTTTCAGTGTGTACTATACAGTATTGTGTATCAGTACTTACACAATCTTAATCTTGAGAAATGTAATCTGTGATGAATACAGGGACCACACAAAACAGTGGATGCAAGCAATGTGGACGTACACCATACTTTGCTGTACAGGCCCAGAGCTTCAAGTAGTACTACAGTACACACAGGATTTGCATTCAACATCGGTATCAATCAATAATCATAGATATAGTGCTTTAGCCTCCAATGACACACCCTAGTTAAAACCAAGGGACTTAATCACACTGTATGCAATAGTACTTGTTCTGCCTAGCAACAGAATACACAGCTTTTGCTAGGATCAAAGCAAGGACCCATAATACCATGACATAAACAGTTTCCCACTAAGCTATCCCACAGATACATATCTTTGACGTATTCACAAACATATTGACCATCACAGGCAGTCAACAATACAGAGAATCTATTTCAACAAGTAGATGTAGGTGTGTATGAGTATATATAACTATATATATATATATATATATATATATATATATATATATATATATATACGCATATTAATTGGTCTACATATACATATATATGTAGGCACATACACATTTCACCTTTCATAGTGAGAATATCAATTATACAAAGGATGTAAGGTGTGCAGTAATGTCATAAAAATCACACAGTCTTGGGATAAATGCATTGAAGGTGTTCAAAGCCCAGTTAGCTTTAGCAGGCCTTACTAGCTTCAACACTGCAAACTGAACAAACCACCCACAGTGTTTAACCACCACATGTCATATACCAGCACTGTATGCTGTCTTGTTTGTCACTCACTAAAATCTACATACAAATATGCGCATACTAACCTTCACCAACATATATATCTCCCCCTTTCACAAACAGTTGCAATATGTCCCCTGATCTACGCACATATACAGATGTGAATATATATGACACATATATATTTCTCCGTATGTGTGTGGCATACACACACAAGGTCCACACTGTTGTAAGTCCCTGGACCTCACAGCTGAACTATTGGGCCTTGCTGCAACACAAACAGGTGTCACATATGAACACACACTAACATTAGGGGGGTATACATGGCAACAGATGCTAGATAAGCATACTAGACTGCTACAGCAGTTGCCAATGCTAAGCTACACTTTAATATGACTATCATGCATGTGCTGTTCTGTCACACCCATGTTTATATAATGTTAGCACTAATCCCCCCAACAGCCATTGGCCACACTACTGTACAGAACACAGATAACATGGATCAGATATTTGACATGTAATGCTGAGCTACACATTTCACAGGTATGTCCCACTGCCCACAGGTACGCACAGTATTGCCCATAGCAGTAGTTAAGCAGAACATCTGTGCATAAAGAAGTACTGCTGCCACATATGACTGGTTCACATTATGTAGACTATTCTTCAATAACATCTACTACATGCCAGTAAATACATATGTGTCACATACCTTTCCTTTGCATGATTTGATAATATTTCTTTTTCCTTTTCTCTGTCTCTCTCTCTCTCTCTCTCTCTGTCAGTCTCTGCAATAGATTGATTGAGTTTGTTGGCAGAGATTGCAGCCTGCTTTTGTAGGAATTTGCACATGAGCATGTGATGGCCTCTGCACCAATTAGTGGTCACCATTTGCTTATTGCATGCAGCCTGCTGTGTAGTAATTGCAGTAATCACTGTCATAGCAACCCAGTACTATAAATTGCTGACTCATGTAGGCATGGCCCTTTCAGCTTTCCAAGATGGAGATCATCATTGTTTGTTGTGGGCATCATTGTTTAAGACAGAAGGTTGGTATAGTTCTTATATCAGAAGCCAGGGGTGTAGCCAGAGATTTACATTTTGTACTCAGACCTAATGTTGCTGCTTCCAGTACCCACTTGTCAGTGTAGAAATGTACTCACCCCTCAAAATGCTACCCCAAGATACATGAAAATATGTACTTTATTTTCAACTGTTACAATTAACTGCCATACAAAGCTAGTTATTGAGATGTATTCCTTTGGTACAAGAATTGTTTGTGATCCGCTATACTGTGAATATTCATTTACTCAGTTCCAAACAGTTTGTGCTTTTTTAGTGTTGACATTAGCACAAGCTGCTCAGAAAAACTGGACACATTTCAGTACTGTGAATATGCTTACCTACATCCTTGGTAGACCCTGCACACACAGGTATATTCTACATTTGGGTAGGGTTGCAGAAGTACAAAGAGCGTAAGTACTATTGTGTGGATTTTATCTTGCTGGATTTACAGGGTTGCTGTGTACATGTTAGTTTAGCAAGGCAAGTAGTCTGTCTGTGTAACTCCCAACTGTGAACCTATCTGCATGATAGCCAGTGAATAGCCTGTTATTTTTTGTCTGTGCACCACACAGGTCTTTTCAGCAATAGAGCAATGGCATTCTTACAGTTGGTTGCTACCAGTACATGGCTGCATCCATTTGTATTTCAGTGTTGTATTCCTACATAAGGGTATGCTTCCAAAACTCCTTCCAAAGCTATTTGCACAGTGTGTAACAGCAGAAAGGCTGATATGCCTCTGTATTTCTGCCTCTGCCAGACCTCTCAACCAATCAGGTACATATTTGAACAGACTCAGGGAAAAGTCAAGAAAAAGTCAGGGACAATCAGGGACACCTTTAACATATTAGTGCCATTAAGTTGAGACATTGAGAGAATCAGAGCATATGAATTAATACACCTTTTCTGAAGTAAAAGAAGTGTCTAACTCTTAATTATTGTCATTATTCATTAAGTGTAATTCGCCACCTTTCTGGCCAAAGTTAGTAGTTTTCGGAGGGATTCAGAGGGACAGAGCTAAAATTTGTGTCAAAATCAGGGACATCCCTGAAAATTAGGGACAGTTGGGAGGTATGGCCTCTGCCCTAAACAGATATGCCAGTGTTTGTCCTGCTGTGATACTGTGTGGGGTTGTAAAGTGATGGTGTAACATTGTTTCCTGCTTCTCTTATCACAGTCATGTAATGTAATCCCACAACAACTGTTGGTCAACATCCACAGAACAAGTTGTGTGGTATGGTATTCCTATTTTTCCTTTACATTCACTCATTCTGATGCATAATATTTTTATTTAAGCACCACCTTGATGTATTTCTACCATGGCTTAGTGGTACTTCAAGTTTAGTGTGTGCAAGGTCTGTGGTTCGAGACTTACAAAGGTGTTTTATTTTGCTCCTGAACAGAACAAGGGCCCTCACATACAGAGTGACTAAGGCACTTTCAAGCAGTTGTAAACTGGTTTGGGTGGGTTTGTGCATTGCTGCGCATTGCTTAGTCAAGCACAGACAAGTGCAAACTCGCTTAAACCCACTAACTACTGCTTAATAGTGCTTACTCCCGCTAACCCCCGCGCTCATTTCTTTGAAAGAAAAGAAAAATGGGAAGATAGGAAAGTGGTGCAAAAGGGGCACAAAGAGGGAAATACAGTATGGAAAATAGCTCGGGATGTGCAGGACAGGTGTAGGGAAGGTCCATAGCTACCCATTTCCTCAACAGCAACAGCTGTGCATACGCAATAAATTTGGAGATAGATATGAAACCTTCAACCCCTGAGAGAGGGGTGAGGACAATAAAGTATGTTGTAATGCCAGTTAAATAACATTTCATGTGTCCAGTGGACGTGTGCAAAATGGGCAGCTATGTATGGGGCGTAATTTTTTTTTGGGGGGAGCAGATTGCCCTTTTTTTTTCAGGTGAGAGTGGAATGTGGGGTAGGGGAAGTAGGTATATTTGGGGAGGTAGCTTGGGGAGGTAAACAGACAAGACAAACAAGACACATACAGGGGCAGTATATGACACATGTGGTGGGTGAACACCTTTGACGGGGAGGGATGTTTGGAAATCGCAAGCCCATGAGCCCTCAGATGGAAACAGTGGGACTGAGGTCCCCACTCATGGGCAGTCAACCACTGCACCTTCACAGCCCAGATGGTGGCTGTGCTGGGGGCTGTGTAGGAGGGGCAGGCTGACCCGGGTGTTGTGCCACTTGGGCCTCAAGCTGGAGTAGAGGTTCTGCAACAGAACGCTCAATCTCTCTATGCACCACAGCCCAGACCGTTCGAAGGGTGATAGGTGCCCCTCCTCCACCCACGCTTGCACGGGGGGCCAAGCCCCATCCCCTACAGTGCTTCCACCCGTAGGTGGCACAGGGCTAACGGAGGAGAAGGTCCCAGGCTGGGCACCAGATCTGCTGGTGCCAGGTGCCATGGCCAGCTGAGGTGGGACAGGTGGGTCCACTGGGACTGGCCTTCCCATACGAACTATGTTTTGTAGAGTTTAATAAAGGTATGAGTTAGTAACAGTCAACAGCATTCCCAATTAGTTATAACAGCATGCAGAAGTATTCCCATTAACCCAACACACCAGATTTTCAGCAGTTGAAATGTAAGCATAACACATGCATATATAGAACAATAGTGGACTTTACAACAGCATGCAGGTTTAATTGATGGAAACAGGCCACCAATATTGTGGTATTTTAACAGAGCACATGCATAGAAATAAATGCAAATATTTATAAACTAATAGGACATATGTCCCAACAAATGTTTGGAGATTAGACATACCGACTGAGATGTGGAATTGCATTTTTTTATGCACATACAGTAGGGTGGAAAAAGATAGCTCAATTAACAACTTATATATCCTTCTAGTTTTCACTACATTCCTATTAACTGCAGTTATATGTCCGTTACATGTATTATTACACTACCCAATGTCCTTATATTGTGCAATTGGATTTTGCTAGATCATTATATACATGAGCTGTATCTTATATACAAACTGTCCAAGATGCAGATGTTACTGCAACATATTTTGAGAGTTGCTCACACACACTACTGCTTAGATGGTACACTGACAGCTCTACTTTCCTATAATTATCTAGATATGTTCAGGTGAAAGTATCAGTTATATGTTAACAGCTCCCTACATTTCTGGCAGCACACTGACATTTCTGGGGAACACAATGCCAAGCTACTCATGTGCCAGATTAACCTGTACATGCTGGGCATGAACCAACAGTTGAGGGCTGTAAATATGCATAAAAGCTACTGGCATTCCCTTCATCCACGTTATATGGGCCTACCCAAGTGTGGGTTGACACTGCTTAATACAACACTACTATTTGTAGAATGCATCAGTACAACAACATATCAAAGAAAATGACACAGACGCACTCCAGGAATTATACATTTATTAAAGGATTATTACACCTTTATTTATTGGGTTAAAACACTTTTTGAAGGCTCTCTCATTTATTTTATATAACAGTAAATGCAGAATAATTACTAACCTGCCAGATGATGCAGCCTTTGCAGCCTATTTTCATGGGCTTGCTGGTTCATAGTTCGGACACCTGCAGCTGTGAAGTAAATGCAGTGATATTGAGACATACCTATCCATAGTATAGACAAGCATAGCAATTCTTAACTACTTAATATAATGGATACTTACTCAGTACTGGGGCATTAGGCATCGCACGGGATTCCTGGATCCACTGGTCCAGTTGATCCTACCTATGTCACTTCAGATCAAAATAATGGTGCCTGACATGCTCACCTATCCAAGGAACACCAGTGGCACTGGTGAGATCATGGGCAAGACTGTTCCAGGCCTCCGTTTTATATTGGGTACCATGGTACTGGCCCCACAGGAGTCTTTTCCCATGATTGTGGACAAGGAGCCAAACCATTACTTTGGACTCCTCAATGCCCCAGCATTGCACTTGAAATCGAGTGCCTTCTCCAACACCGGCCATGCTGACAGCAGAAGGAAGATACAAACAGTTATAGCAAGTATTCCCACCTGTGGAGCTTAAATATGCCTCATTTCCCACACTTATTTGTGATTGGCCACTTTTGGAAAAACTCAGCAGTAGGCACGCTTGCTTAGCTGATGTTGGCAATGTTTAAAATTCCTTTGATAGATATGTGTCTGTTGAAAGTGCATGTTTATGAAATGCTGTCATGGCCTAGTGGTTATGTCCTGTGACTATAGTGCACAGTATCCTGAGTTCGAGCCCTGTCTCTCCTTTTTATTTTCCTACTGGGCAGACCTGACTGGTTAAGGTACAGTAAAGGAGGTGTGGCCGTGTTTAATTGACTTTACTCAGCTTTGCCCAACTTTGTTCAACATTGCTCGACGTTGCTCAACGTTGCTCGACATTGCTCGACGTTGCCCGACATTGCGCTGGTTAGTGCAGTGCGCAGCTATGCGCAAATATGTTATGATTGTGCTGGTTAGCATGGTGTGCAGCTATGCGCAAAGACATTGCGCTGGTTAACGTGGTGCGGAGCTACGTACAATTGGATTTAAATATGCTCAGTACTGGTAAAATGTGCTTAGCAGTACTTTATATTGCTTAAAATAGGGTACTCATGCCTCAGAATGCATAACCATTTCACCTTCATATATATATATATATATATATATATATATATATATATAATTTGTTCACTACTACATTTAACATTTCAATGCTTTTTGCAAAACCTATACATAAAAAAGGTCAGGAAATATTTTTGTATACAGTTTTCCAACAGAAAATGAAATGTGCAGTAGTGGGACTCGAACGGGGAATGCCTCCTCTTTGTGCAAAGGCTCTAACCACAATGCTATCACTATTTTGCTTAATTTGCATATATATTTTCTCATTATCCTCTTCTGGTGTCTAGGCTGCTAACTGTAGCTAAGCAATAGGCAAACACGCGCAAATACGGGCAGCTATATCAGATGAAATAAAAAAAAAAAAAAACTCTTTTTATTTTTAATTTTGTCAGTTGTTTAACATATGGGGGAGTGTAGTGTTACATTGTGCACATGTTGGTAGACTAGCTCATGTTACTCGCAATTGCGATGTTTCTTCATTGCAGGGGCATGGATTTTTGGACTGCTCAGCAGTCCGACATGCCCCCTACACTTGTCCATCCTCCGAGTAAACTTTAGAGTTGAGGCAGCGCGCCCTCATTAATATGCATGGTGTGCTGCCATCATACTGTTACACTGGCGCTTCCGTGTAAGACTAATCTAGTCTTACAAGGAAGATTAGTAAATCCGGGGAGTGCCTTTTAAAGAATATTTTTATGATTGCATTTCATAAATATTTATGAGTTCTGGGAGGTCCTTTTTAGTCAGTGTGATGGGATTGGTTTATTAATTAATGCTCTTGCAGGATGTACTTAAGAGTGTTTCCTGGATTTGCTCTTATCTAATGAAGTTGAGATGGTTCTTGATGAAAGTGCTTATCTATTTGTTATTTTGGTTTAATAAAAAGCGTTTTTATCACTCCCAAAGTGCTTTACGGCCATTTACTACAAGGATTTACTTGAGTTGCTGAAGTGTGTGGTTCCAGGAGGGCTGACTTTGTTTTTCTACAGTTTGTGAACTTTCGTGCTTTTTTAATCTGTACTGAATAATGCCAGATGGTAGCTATGCTTGATGACAGAGAAGACAATGGGAGGTCAAAAATGATATGTAGGTGTCCTACAAACATAAGCCTCCCCCAAAAAGTATGTTGTTTGCCGTAATATTTCTGATTTTTATATTGTTGGTTGAACAAAACCTTCTGCAGCATTTATATTGTCTTAAATTAATTAATTCATTCATTAATAGGCCAACATGTTGCATTTTAGTAATATATTTTTGCAATACCTTATTTACAGCCATCAGCAACTGCAAAGGGGTTGACATTTGTCAGGTCAGATAGTCTGCATTATTTGTAGTGATGATCAGAACCGTCTGATCCTCAGCATTCATTAGGTATTATGCAAGCAGTGTTCCTTTATCATGAATGATAGTTCTTTTGAATTTATGAACATCGAATTCAGTTACTAATTAACTGCCTTCTTAAGTGGATGTTTGTTGAACTGATTTATTGATCTATTTGTTGTTCAATAACTGTCTGTGGATTATCTTTTATCTTATTCATTAGGTAGTCATTACTGCATACTACAGTCTTCTCTACAAGATCAGATTATAAAGGATTTCTGCCTTTAGCTAAAAGCTGTTACTCTGGCAGTTAGTGAAGAGGTCTAAAGTCCCAACTTGTTAATGTGCTGCTTCCTGTGGCAAGAGTGCAGGGTTTGAATCTTTCCATATTTGTTTATCTACTGTCTAACAGTGAGCAAGTGACTTAACTGGACAGACACAACTTTGGAGCATCTACTCTTGCTTAAACTCACTGTGTTCCTTCCTTCACACAGACATACACACATATAAAATATATATATATATATAGTTCCCCTTCATAATGTTGCAGCCCAGTTTGTCAACTCTAAAAACGGTGAGATGAAAACATTGTAACTGCAGAAGCATGAAGTCACAGAACATCGTTTTTCCACTCCAGGAAAGTAACCACTTGGCCACCATGGTGAACTTTGCCCTTTCTCCACTGTAGTGTGATCTCAGAATTGGTGTATTTAAGTAGGGGGTATGTGAGGGGTGAAGCCCCCAAATGGGGGTTGTGGAGGGCAAAGCCCCTCACTTCAATGGTTGTAATTTGTTACAATTGTTTTTTTCACTGGTGGCCAAGTGGTTTCTTTCCCAGAGAGAAAAGGCAATGTTCCGGCTTATGTCATCAGGTAGTTAATATTTCTTATGCTTTCATATATTCTCTTCTATTTAAGCTGTGCTACATGTAGCTGGATCTTATGGTATGATGCAAGTAACTTTTATACAGTTTTATGTATTTATCTAAAGCTACCAATAAAGTACATGTAATTTATTTCTTCATAACAATAAGGGGTGTAGATAGTCAACAAAGTGACAATAATGCTGATGGCGTAGGTGGGGGTCTTTTTGTGGGTAAAAGAACCTCATGCTTTTGTTAAATGGAATTTTTCAAACAGTCTTTAATGTGGGTTTGCAGGGTTTGTGTGAGTCAGAATTAAACAAACTTCAGAATACTTTGGCTACTACTCTGTGCTTGTGTGAAACAAATTTGAAATGTGACTTTGGTCATTATTTGTACTATTTTTTTTTACACAAACATTTGAATTGGATGCAGTCAGCAATGTAGCTAATAATTGCTGGGGTTGGGGATGTCTGTGGATATAAATGTAAATATAGGGCCAGATCTATTAACAGCTACACAAAGTGTAGCTATCATGTTGTTGGCATGCTGCACTGCCAACATTATAGCTTGCTACTTGGTATTTTTTAAGCAGCCAAATAAAGTTTAATAGTAGAATACGCTAATGAAAGCATAAAGAGATGAATATATGTTAATTAATCAATCCAACATGACACAGCTATTCGGGAGGCTATAAAGCAATTGTGATCACTCAGTGTAGACTTTTTCCCTGTATACCAACACTCTTTGAAATACAGCATGATTACACTTAGAAGAGACAAATTAGGGATTGCTATTATTATGCTGTGTGTGCAACAGGCTTTAAATCAGGGTGCTGCTGCTGCCAGATCTTGGGCAAGAAGAAGAAGAAGGCTGTTTAGACAGTCTAATCATGGACTGCATGACACAGGAATTGCTGAGACATACAGGGTAGACAGGTAAACACTAAAGCAAATATGAAACCTCTGACTCCGCCACCTCAGACCCCAGTGAAATCATGGAGAACCCATCCCCGGGGAAACAAAAGTATGTTTAGCATTACATATACTAGCTACTGGTAATTTTCAGAGACAACAGGGGATATATTAGGGGTGTCACAGGCATCAGTCACAAGAATATTACATCAGTTTTTAAAGGGTCTATATTACATAGTCGAAGTTCCATAACTCTGAACACCTAATGGTCGAACCATTATGATCGAAGTTACAAAACTTCAACTACAGAAAAAAAAAAAAAAACAGACAACAAAATAAATCATTGTAAGCAGGGGGGCAAGCCCACCTGCACCCCCACACCCCCTGCTATATATAGATATATATATATATATATATATATATATATATATATATATATATATATATATATATATATACCAACTCCGAGATTGCACCACATTGAACAAAATGGAAACCTCCGCTTATGGAGATTTCCATTCAAAAACTTGAACTTTCACAAATTTGAACTTATGGTCTCGACCATATGTGATTCGAACTTGTATTAGTTTGAATACGTGATAGGAACTCATTTTTAAATACAATATATCACATTTCTATCCCACACGCCCCACAGGAGAGAGCAAAAACCATGCAGGAATTCTATGCAGTATCATACTTCTCTAAAGTGTTTAGGTCCATAGATTGGACACACATAGAAATAATGCCCCACCTGGGGAACAAGGAAGGAGGTAGGTCAACAGAAAAGGTTTCCACTCTATAAACTGTCAGGTGGTCTGTAATGCCCAAAAGATCATCTAGAATGTTTGTGCAGGTAACCTAGGCAGTTTCCACGACTCACACACACATTTGTGAGCTGTACACCAGTATTATGTATGCTATGTAAGTCTTTTTTGTTTTTTCTCTATGGCTGACATTTCTCAAGGGCATCTAGTGGGGGATGCTGGCTATGAACTTGAGACCTATCTCATGAAACCCGTGAGAAGTCCAAACAACCCCACTGAGCAAGGGTACAATGAGGCCCATGCTCAAATTAGAAATATCATAGACTGTGTGTTTGGACTGATTAAATCAAGTTTCCAGTGTCTAGACACATTAGGAGATACACTGCAGGATGTCTTAAGGACAGCAAGGGGCAGGAACATAGTTTCAAGGGCCATAGGCAGGACCAACAGCAGCAAGAGCAGGTACAGATGAGGAGTCTGAGGGAAAACCACCAGCTGCAGATGGTGCTCGCAGATGGAAGCAAGCAAAATATGCCCTGACTCTGGCTAAGAGGCAAAGGATAGCACACAGCATCACTACCTAGATCAAAACCTAAGATCCCATGCACATACAAATGCCTGTCAGGCTCCGTAACCTTTACTTTGCTATGCAGTGGCTGTGTTATGATAGCACCATACAGAGACAACCCCCAAGGAAAATATGTACCTGCAGTAATTACAGGGTAAGTGTGTAACCTGTAAAAATAAGTTATATAACTGATTCCTCTCATATGGAAATAAGTATATTCCCCTACACAGAGCATTTGTCTGAGGTGTACAGGTATGCCAGTAATATCTCCACTGTCATATTTTTGCAATAGTGCGCATCAAGCATTTCAATTGACCACCGTCTGTAAAATACGTAACAGATTAACTATACCCTCATTTGTACAACTATACCAAGAAGAAAGGTTGAGGGATCTAATACTTCCACTGCTGTAAAGACAATACTAACCAAAATACAATGCAGTTCAACAGTTAGAGAAGCAATCTTTCACAAATGGGTAGGAACATGAAATCAACAACTTTTCTTCTGCAATACAGACTGATAAGTGCAAGCATGTGAATAAGCAAGTGTTAGCTATCCACTGTGTGCATCAGACATATATGCAACCTTAAGTCACAAAGTGGGCAGGGCACAGTCATCATCATTTGCATTGGGGGGTAAGAGGCCATGGCTGACACCAAAGAAGTGAGTGTGTGCAAGTAAGAAACATGTACCTATCAGAGTATACAGTGTTCAGGGCCAGTAACAACAGATGTACAGCACTCAGCAGTACTGTTTAGATAGCTTGCATGTGTGTCAAGTGCTATGGGTAAGTGATTTTGTTTTCAATGCATGTGGGTCTGCAGGGTCACAGTTTAGCACTGTTCTAGCACTATATCATGGCATCTTGGACAGATGTGAGGCATGCATGGTAGATTACTATTTCAGCATCATTACCCCTCATCATGAGAACCACCCCTGCCAAGAGCTGCACTACTACATCCAGGATTCTGGCTAGAAGACTGGGTGCTATGTGAACATGAGCTGTGTCTGCTGAATGAGCTCTCCTCATGACTATGTCCAAGACCATGACCCCATAGCCTACCCCATCTGGGTGTGGACACTGCAATCGCTGGCATAGCATTGGATGTAGTGTCACTACAGGATTAGGATCTTGCATGACCACAGCTGCTAAGTCTGGAGAATAAAGTGGCTCTCTGACCACATGGATGCCCACCCTCAGCCAGCAGATGCTCCATCACAAACACTGCCTGATCCAGTGTGTCATTCATCCTGTCCAATGAGTTGCCCTCTTGAATGAAGGAGTCACTCCCATCAGAATGTATGACATTTAGTAGTAATACTCGTTCATCTGAGGCACTAGTGAAATGCACTAGTGCCTCCACTACTGTCATAGACATACATCTGGCAGCACCTATTGGCACACCAGCATCAGTAGCAGGGTAAACAGCAGGCTTCCTCCAAGCACCCTTACCAAGCCTCCTTTGTGGCACCCCACCCTCATGATGGCTATGGGGAGAAGCAACTATCTCTTCAACAGGACTAATCACACTATCCTGATCAACAGTGTCACCCTCAGTCTGTCCTGTATCAGAGGTCTCCATGTCATCAGTATGGGTAGGCATACTGACTGTGTCTGAAATATGGGTATGGGGTGTGGGAGCCACTGCATTGCCCCTAAAATCATTAGAGGCTACTGATACTCTGAAATCAAGTGGAAGGATTTCCACAGTGCCACTCTGAGGATCACCTATGATAACAAACAATAAACACAACAAACAGATAAATAGACAATAAAACTTATCACATATTCTCCTTATACAAAAGATATGTTAAATATAGCAGATGTTAAAGCAACACACATTTTAATGTCATATAGACCTGAGTCTAACTTATAGACAATAATGTCAATAATCAAATGTGTGTGTGTACCATGTGCAGGTGGACTAGTAGCCTGCAATATAGAAGTGTCTATATGTGAAAAAGTTGAAAGGAAAGATGGCTGATAAGTATCACAATGCAAATAAAACAAGAAAAGGAGACCTACCCCCTTTGCAAGTGCAGATTAAAAATGTTGTCATACAGAAATATATAAAATAGTTATATCCCCCCAAAACACCCTCACACATACTTGTGACACTCTGGGTCTGACATCCACATCTGCACCAGCATCAAGGATTCTATGGAAACTCTCTGCCAAGCTATATGGATCTCTGACAGTGGACAGGAATACCTCTGTTTCAGTTGTGGTGTTTCAATAACAGGACCCCACTACACCCATAGCCACCTGTTCCAGAGCAATTGCAGCTGACCTACTGTGGGCACAGATTATCATAGCACATGTCTAGTGTCGTACTGGGAGTCAAGTTTCCCATGCCCTCTCAGAACATTACTGTCATTGACCACCTGCTGCCATATTCTGTCTCCAGCAAACTGGTCACCTCTACCTCTCCCTACAAGAAAAGCTCCATGTTGATGTAAGGCCTGGATAATGACATAATTTTCAGCATCATTGCATGGTGGCTTGCTGGGTACAGATTTCGTCTTGGGTGTCATATCCTTCTATGAGATTAAACAGAAAAGAGATACACAAAATTACATATATAATAAACAGACTGGATGGTTGTAAACTTACTTATGTGTGACTGCATGCACCCATCATCTACACAACAATTTAAAAGTTGATGTTCCCTATGACTACACAATTTAGGACAGCCCACCCCAAAAAAATATTTCTAAACCAAATATCAACAACAATCAATTATGGTTCCATAATGAGGATAACACTGGTTTAACCGTGTAATATTTTGCAGCATTAACAATAACAATTGAAAATGTAGCATTAGAAATGTACGATAAAACTTTTATAAGTGTCATCTCCACTGTTGTGGAGTGCAGTCATGTAGAAATCAACAAAGATAAACACATTTTTCTTTTTCTGCTATCGCAAATAAAAATTCCAAAACTTCCTATGAAGTTATAATACAATCATCTGCAATAAATGTGCAAAATCAGTTAAACACAAACTAAAATATAGGTTATGTTATGTAGCATTCTGTACTTTTTGTGATTCAGACATGGCAAAAGAAAGGGTAAAGTACTGATGTGGCAAGGAAATGAGAGAAAAATGAATGTATCAGAATAATACAGTACCAGCTGTGCTCAGTGCTAGATACACACTGTGATTCATTTAATGTGTCTTCAAACTGTTATTCCCAAAAAGTTGTTTGAATGCTTCTGATAGATATTGCCTTCCGCATTTGTGTGTTGCTTGACAGCGTGAAATTAACTTCTAAGGCTGCCTTATGTAGTGCAAATCAGCCCAGTGGCACTGCATGTGAGACAGATTCAGCACTGTGGATAGTACTCAATGAAGAAAATACACCTATGAGGTAATTGTACCTGTTGCACAAGGTGCTACGTGCAGTGAGCTTAGTGAAAAAAGGACAGCTGTTGCATGGTTCAAATATACTTAATTGATCATTTTACAGTGGGTGGTCTGAATACATATTCAGTCACATTTTGTGATATTGCTGTTGTTTAAAAGGCAACTCTTGTCACTATTGCTAGCAACATGTGATCTTTTGTCTGTTCACTTTCATAATATTTGTTATTAACTACAAGTCTGATAATGTGTTACACAAAGAACATTTTTGATGTTGCAATGACAAGTGGAAAGATGAATGCATCACTTGAATGCATTTCTTGCTCTGGTCATTTCTACATATATCCATTGATTGCATTTAATTTACTTTCAGTTTTTTCTCTATCGTATATATTTTTTTCTTATACCTTTTCATTTATTCTCCGCTCAGCAGCATATAAAAATGTTTCACTGCTTAAGAAAAAAAGTGAAATTTTTTGTTTAGGTTGCCTTATGTAGAGAAAATATGCCTGGCATTTTTATGGTCCTCCACAACATGGGTAGTACTTAGTGCAGATAATCCAACTCACAAATATCCAGTTCTGTGGCACAAGGTGTAACTACAGTGAATTTTGAGAAATTATGTGTTTAAAGCATTGTTCAACTCTTGTTTACAGATCACATTGCAATTATTCATAATATGTACTTGTTTTGGTCATTTTAATTTGCATTTGCCCTCTGCTTGGCAGCAAGCAAACACAGTTCCTTAACTATAGAAAAAAAAAGTGAAAATTTAGTTTAGTCTGCCTTATATAACACAAACATGCCTCTGACAATGGTGCACTTTTATCAGCATTCTGGATAGTACTGAATAGAGAAAACCCACCTATCATACACCTGTTTCTGTGGAGCAAGATATAATTGCATTGAGCTTAGATAAAGAACACAGCTTATTAATGGTTAGAATCCAGCCAAAGGGTACATCTACAAAGAGTGTTATGAATCCCATTTATCACAACATTTAGATCTGGACTGTAACACTAAAGGAAAATGCTAATGTTAAGCATGCTTATTGCAAATAATGCTTGCATAAGTAAACTTTTCTATTTAGATGTACCATTAATGTTTCACATATAACTTCAAGCTAATGCATGTCCAATGACCTAAACTTGACAATGATGATATTTAACACAAAATTCACTTGCATATGTATAGCGGGCATAATACGTTTGTAATAATCATCATGACTTACTATATAAGCAAACTGTTTTTAGGATAGTTATTTGCTGTGAAGTATGTAAGTAGCATAATCTAACCTGTATTACTCAATACATTCAACTGCATCCATCTGAAATTTATTTACAAAGAGAAATAATGCCTTAGTTCTCCTCTAGCAATGTCAATTAATAAATGAAGTTTGAATTTTTGCATGCTTTATCCCATGAGTTCAATTTCCACCTTTTACAGCAATATTTTAACATTGTGTAAGCTCCAACATCACAAAATGTCACATTTCATCCTCTTTTTCATCCAAACTGCAAGGATTAAAAGCCATGCTGTTCAGCATTTCATTGTTAAACATTGTAACCTGTGTCAGTAAGTGGAGCATCACACATGGCAAAGCTGTATGCCATGTTTCATAACTTTACTGCTATGTGGTGTAGGCAGTGCCATTATATCTGCCAAGGAGTCTATTACCTTTCAATTGTGCAAACTCAGTTGGCAGGGCTGTGCATATTTGTTCATAACCAGTTACCTGTGATATCGGAATTGGGTGTCAATTCAGACATATTTTGTTCACTTGACTTTTGCAGACACGACTGTTAAGGGAGAGAATGGTGCTACATTTAGATCAGAAAAGTGGGGTGTTGAAGAGTTGAGGATATCTGTGGCACACCTCATGAAGCACTACATCCGTAGGCTGCTACAGGGAGATTATACCAGGTCTCAGTGTAAAGCCGAGGATCGGAATAGCTTAGCTATATCTCCAATATAACAGACATTCCACAAACTGGGGAACAATGTTGCCACCACCACAGTGGCCTTAAGAAGTGCAAGCAGGACATTTTAAGCTGAGGGGAGGCTGTATTTAGGATTTTAAATGCCCCCAGTTATGTAAGTATGGTAATTAATAACCTGTCTATGGTATGGCATTAATGATCTAACCAGCCAACCAAGATACTCGTTATGTTCCATACATATTTCTTTTCTTTTTGTACTGTACAGCTGAAGAGGAAATAGCTGCAAACTGTGAGGTGCGCTAAGAGAGAAATAAATCACCTTAGAGAGGCATGGGATAAGTATGACTCAGCTCCAGATTTATCCAGAAATTTATTTTCATTCCCTCAGGCACTAGCACCTTGAGCAGGCATACCTCAACCTTCATCTCAAGCATGCATGCCTTCCCCAATAACTCTTGCTGCCTTGAATTAGGCAATAAGAACAGCAGCTTAAATGTCTGTGAGTTCAGTACCCAGAAGGAGCAATTACTTTTTTATCACTGGATAAATAGTTATAAAATATTAACAACAATAATATGTCAGGAAGGATCACATTATGGCAATTGCAATTACTACAGTTGAATGCATATTTCTTTATGTATGTGATTGAATGCAAATTTCTTATTCATCACAGGAAGTAAAGGCTGGCCTTTGTTATATTACTGCACAGTGAGATACTTTCTTTTATGACACATAAATACCTTTCCATCATATATGGA
>NC_056749.1:707952022-708022913 GCF_019279795.1 Protopterus annectens | reverse complement strand
TTCAACACCCCACTTTTGTGATCTAAATGTAGCACCATTCTCCCCATTACCCGTCACGTCTGCAAAAATCACGTGGACAAAATATGTCTGAATTGACAGCCAGTTCAGATCTCACAGGTAACTGGTTATGAACAAATATGCACAGCCCAGCCAACAATGTTTGCACACCTGAAAGGTATTAGACTCCTTGGCAGACATAAAGGAACTGCCTACACCACATAGCAGTAAAGTTATGAAACATGGCATACAGCTTTGCATGTGTGATGCTCACCCTACTGACACAGGTTACAATGTTCAACAATGAAATGCTGAATGGCATGGCTTCTAATCCTTGCAGTTTGGAAGGAAAATGGGGATGAAATGTGACATATTGTAATGTTGGAGCTTTCACAATGTTAAAGTATTGTTGTACCAACTGGAAATTGAACTCATGGGATAAAGCATGCAAAAACTGAAACCTCATGTATTAATTGACATTGCCAAAGGAAAACTAAGGCATTATTTCTCTTTGTAAATAAATTTCAGTTGGATGCAGTTGAATGAACTGAGTAATACAGGTTAGATTATGCTACTTACACACTTCACAGCAAATAACTACCTAAAAATAGTTTGCTTATGTGATGTCATGATGATTATTACAAACATTTTATGCCTGCCATACATATGCAAATGAATTCTGTATTAAATATCATCATTTTCAAGTTTAGGTCATCAGACATGAATTAGCTTGAGGTTATATGTAAAACATTAATGGTACATCTAAATAGAAAAGTTTACTTCTCGAGCTGTACTGCTGATCTAACCAGCATATCCTATAACTGAAAAGTTCATCTCTACTTGATTCCCAAGTAGACTATTCTCTATCTGTAAAGCCTAGCACTTACTCCTACAGTACTTGCACCTTGATAAAGCACTCTTATTATAGATAGTACCCCACCAGCCTAAAACCCACTTCCCCCGGAGTCCTTTGAAAGTCTCTTTATCTACTACTTCTAGTATGTCGAGGGGTCAGTTGCTAGTGTCCTCTCCAGCTCAACTGGTGAACCTGGGAATATTGAGGCAATGTTACAACTGCCTCATGTACACAGACAATCCTCTCCTTCTCCCACAAAACACAAATACATGCGAGAGATGCAACTATACGGCCAAACTGGAGGCTGAGCTCTCTCAACATAGGACTGGCAAGACCAGACAGGAGGAGAAGGTAACCACACACAATGCATACCCAGTCACACATGGTACCATCACAACTTCAAATCATACACATACTCACACAAAGACATACTCGAGGCTCTGATCAAAATTTACGAAAACAGCAGAGGCCACCAAAGCAGACACCCAAACAACTACCACCTCACGACCCAACACATGCAACACATAGACCACACAGTCAGAGTGTCAAACAGTCACAGCCCTTAAGGCCAAACAAAATGCCAGACACACTTGTCATTGGTGATTCCATAGTCAGACACACTGGCGTCCCGCTCACCAGACTGAGTAAAGAGAAGGTCACAGTAAGCTGCCTGTCAGGCGCTAGAATCCGCCACATAACGCAAGCACTCAGGTCTCTCAACAGCAGGTACAAGTGCGACTCAGTCATTGTCCACGCTGGTGTCAGCGACCTGAGGCGTACCTCCTTGGACTACATGAAAGGGACATCGAGGAGCTCTCTGATTATGTAGCCCAGGCAGGTATGACCCTGACCTTGAGCAGTATCCTACCTTCACCTAGAATGATGCCACAATACAGTGATAAGATGATCAGCTTTAATAATTGGCTTAAATTCTGGTGTCATTCAAAGGGGATCAATGTCTGTCTGCCTGGGATGACATGCTGGACAAGCCACGCTGCTTCGCAAGGGACGGCTTGCACCTGTCACCCTGGGCTTCGGATATTGGCAAAGGCTCTTGCCACCCCATAGTGCCTTTTTAGGCAAGGCTCAAATTCTAAACCTACCACCCTAGAACACCAAAAAGGAAAAAAACTAAGGGTAATGCTGCTCAATGCCAGAAGTCTCAATCTCAAGATGCACGCACTCGAGGCCCTTCTCAATATGGAGAACATCGATGTCTGTGCTGTGACAGAAACCTGGTTCAAGGCTCCTGAGAGCACCCCAGCACTAACAGGTTTCACCTCATATCATGCGTTCCGGCCCCAAAATCCGGACAAAACCAAGAAAGGAGGGGGGGTGTCCATATTCATAAAGGACACCCAAACCTCAAGGTTGGTGGCAACGCATGATGCATCGGAGACCATCCAGGTGCAATTAACCATAGGCAAGACTGCTCTGCAATTTGTAGCATGTTACAGGCCACCCTCTCAAACTCAGGAACCTCACATGGCCTTCCTGAAAACATTGGAGGGATAAATGTATCTCCAAACACCATCATACTAGGTGACTTTAACTACCCTAATATAGACTGGGAACACTACTCAAGCCCGAACACTCTAACCCAAAGATTCCTGGAGTTCATAAACTCAAATGCCATGGAACAACTAGTCACCATCCCCACAAGAGGAGAAAACATACTTGATCTCATCATCACGAACATGGGATCAAAATGTTCAACACCGGAAGTATACCCCTCACTGGTGAGATCAGATCATAAACTAATCTCGCTGGAGGTCCTTATCCCGCCCCACCTGAAACAAAAAAAGACCACAGTGAAAAACTTCTCAAAAGCCGATTTCACACTTCTAAAAACTAGTGTGGTCTCCTTTAAGGCCCCTGAGCCAGTGGTAAACATTACTCAAACCGCTGAATCACTTACAAATGCCTTCTACCAGCACCTACAGGACTGCATGGATCAGGCAATCCCAAACAAAACTAAGACTCTCTGTACCAAAGGCAAGCGTCCAGTCTGGTGGACCCCAGCCATAAACAAGCTCTACAACAAAAGGAGGAAGCTACTACAAGATAGAGCAAAATCCTTGAAAGGTAAGACACCTTTGATCATTATAAGTAAAAAATAAGAGCTCTCATAAAATCATCCAAGGCAAATTTTGAGAGAAAAATCGCCAAGGACTCTAAAGAGAATCATAAGGCCTTCTTTAGCTATGTTAGAAACCTAGGAGGAAACTCCCAGATATGCTCAGAATTAGTTCAAAATTATGTGAAAATTACTGAACCTACACACATTGCCAACATACTGGCTGACAGGTTCAGTGCAAACTTCTCCCCTCCCCCAAAGGAGAGATATCTATTCCAGAGGATTGTAGCCCCCAAACATCTCCAACGCCCAGGTGAGAACTGCCCTCACTAAGGCAAAACACAGCATCCATGGGACGGATGGTGTCCCCGGCTGTGTGCTTCATGAACTCAATGAGGAATTAAACCCACAGTTAGGACAGCTGTTTAATCTTAGCCTCACCTCAGGATATTACCCAAGGAGTGGCGCACGGCCACTGTGGTCCCACTTCATAAGGGCGGTGCCTCCACAGACCCTGGAAATTACCGCCCCATTAGCTTGACAAGCCTTATCTGCAAAGCCATGGAGAGGATCATAATGGAACTCATAAATAAAGACATAGGGAACTTGCAGACTTTGGATCCAACTCAGTTTGGCTTTGTCAAAGGCAGATCCTGCCTCTTAAACTTGGTTGACTTTTCGAGACAGTCACCAAGGCCATTGATGAGGAAAGGCAGTCCATACAGCCTACCTCGACCTGGCAAAGGCCTTGACACAATACCCCACTCAGGTATCATCGAAAAACTCATCAGCTTGAATGTAAACCCATACATCACAAGATGGGTTGCAAACTGGCTAAGTGACAGAACCCACAGGGTCAGAGTTGCTGGAGCCATGTCAGACTCAAATCCTGTCACAAGTGGTGTCCCACAGGGCTCAGTCCTGGGTCCACTCTTGTTCGGCATCTACTTTTCTGAAGTACAAGCAAACACAGGAGGGTTATGGCTGACAAAGTTTGCAGATGACTGCAAACTGGGCGCCATAGTCGAAAACACATCTGACACAGATATCCTCCAGAAGGGCCTCACAGAAATGGATAACTGGTGCCAGAGCCATGGCCTGAAGTTAAACGCCAAAAATGCATAGTCATACCCTTTGGGAAAAACAAGGCTACCCCTAGCTACCATATAGGTGGCAATCCACTGAGCACAGAAAAAGTCATCAGAGATCTGGGGACCCAGGTTGACAGTAGCCTTCGTTTGACACTCATGTTGCTAAAGTAGTTAGGAAAACCTTCTATATCACCCACCTGATCATGAAGGGATTCACATCTAGATCAAGGGAGGTCATCGTCCCCTGTACTCATCACTTATTAGACCTATGATTGAGTACAATGCCCGTTCGGAATGTATCTGACCAGACACCTGCTGCAGCTTGAAAGGCCCCAAAAGTTCCTCACCAAAAGGATAAAGGGTCTCAAAAATATGTCTTATGCTGCCCGACTGAAAGAACTCCAGCTCTATTCAGTCTCATACCGCTTGCTCAGAGGTGACCTGTGCCTGACATATAAGGCCATGTCAAACCCAGATTTGATGAATATGCTTCACCTCAAAAATCTAGATCCCTCAGAACCACAAGGGCGGAGACTTAAACCTTGACACGGTTATAAATAGAGCGTGCTGGAGGGACAGATTCATCACCCAGAGACTCCCTATGCTGTGGAACAAAATCCCGGTACATGTGAGGCAGAGCACCTCTCTGGTCTTGTTCAAGAGGAATCTTGACCAATGGATGGGAGATTGCAGATATACCCCAGGGATTACTTCAGCGTCACTGCTTGACAGAGGCACAGCAAAATGATAGGCATAGTTTTTATTCAAACTAAAGGGGTGGCGAAAGCCACATAACTATGGGCTAGGCTTATAAATGCCCTTGGGCAGATAGCCTAGTATGAACCTATGAACCTATGAACCTATTATTTGCAATAAACATGCTTAGCATTAGCATTTTCCTTTAGTGTTACAGTCTAGAGCTAAATGTTGTGATAAATGGGATTCATAACACTCTTTGTAAAAGTACCCTTTGGCTGGATTGAAACCCTTAAAAAGCTGTGTTCTTTATCTAAGCTCAATGCAGTTATATCTTGTTCCACAGAAACATGTGTATGATAGGCGGGTTTTCTCTATTCAGTACTGTCCAGAATGCTGACGAAAGTGCACCATTGCCAGGCATGTTTGTGTTACATAAGGCAGTCTAAAATACAATTTCCCATTTTTTCTATAGATAATCCCCAGGATTCATGAAGCTAGGCGCAAGGACGGTTTTAGCCTTGCGTTGAGCAACCTCCTTACAGATGGTGCAGCAGCGCCATATGAATATTTATGAGGGCACGCTGCCACACCCTCGACGTGCACAGGAAACGTGTGCGAGTGCAGGGGGTGTGTTTAAGTGCTCTCCGGAGGCATAAACATGCACCCACAGTTGCACAACCTACTATGCTTACTATTAGAGCCTGCCTCTAATAGTAAGCAATTAAGTCTGTGTCTGTGGATACTGAAATGTATGCTAAGCATACAAGAGTGTACACGAATACTGAAATAAACTCAAAAGCAGTAAACACACAAGCACGTAGTGGAATGTTGAGCCCCGTCCTTAGAACTATCACAGTTAGATTCCCTCATGTCCCTATTTTACATTTGTATTGCTTCATTATTGAAAGTGTAAGCAAAGCGCAGCATGTTTGCATGTCACTGCCCCATGCTTAGCATAGCTTAACCATCAAAATCATCCAAATAGAAAAGAACATGCGGAATCAATGTTAATGTCAATAGTGTAGTGGTTAGAGCATCTGCCTAATGAACAGGCATGCACGATTCGAGTCCCACTAAAGCACATATCATTTTCCATGTGGAATGTGTATATGAACATATTTATACATCCTTTTGCTGTACAACCTACATAATAACATGTAAATGTGAACTGGAGTACTGCATGAAATGTTTAACTAATGTCATTCAATCAAAGTGGTAGTGTCATAATGAATAAGGCACCAGTAAGCAGGTGTAAGCACAAATAAGCAGTAGTAAACATATATAAGTACCAGTAAGCAAGCCCAAGTGCGTTTGCATGGGTGTAAGCAGTGCCCACACACGTTAAGCATAGTAGAAGCTAACCGAATTTAACGAACTGTAATTGGAAGATAGCACAGCCTACCATTGCGCAAACATGCACACACCCTCTCACAACTGCTTAAAAGTGCTTTAATCACTCTGTATCCAATGGCCCTTGTTCTGGCAGCAATGAACTAAATGTCCTCTGTAAAGGCAAACCCAGGACCCTGGACACCACAACCAATGTGATTTACCACTAAGCCATGGCAGATATACATAAATCTGATGTTATCACAAATATATCATCCTGCACAGTCATGCAACAGCATAGGAAATGTATAGAATTATGTAGATGTATGTGCACGTGTATGTACAGATATATAATACATATATATATATATATATATATATATATATATATATATATATATATATATATATATATATCTATGAAGAATGAACGTCGTGACAATAAAGCATACAAAAAGAATGAGAAGGAAATCAACAGCAACCCCAATATTATTTAGTGCTGTCAGCTTATGTCATATTAAGCTGGGCAGGGATGACCAAATCACTGCTACCCACACCACAGGCAGGAAACTACCAGTGGGAGCAACATTGTCAGTCTGCTAAGTCTACTTTACAAACAATAACAGGGTAGTCCCTGGTGGGACTACCCAAAAATTGCTAGGTGAAGTGGACTTCCGACCATTCCACAAGCAAGGGCAGGTATGTTCAAGGACAAAATGGTGGGAGATCCTGATGATACATGGGTTGGGACATCATTCGTGTAGGGCCCCTAATGCTGGGGAGAGGGCAATGTGTGGAGGTGTGTCATGGCTGTGATAGCAACCGGAGAATGGATGGTTTGCGTGTATGTTGAACTCGGGTGGGGTGGAGGAACCATGGGTATAAAATTATGGATCCAGGCGTGTCAGAGTTGGATGGCCTGGTTCTAACTGGACCGCCTCATGGAGATCAGCGAGTTTGTTATACGTATATATTCATACACACATGCATGCATGTATATGTAGAAGTACATTCCCTGTAACACATGCATTACTTTTGCACACATAAATAACATAAAAGTGCCCCTACAAACCTCGACAGTAGATAGAATAATAGGTTGTGCATAACAGGGAAGGGCAAATCTGCAAAATTGCAGAAGTGTGTACTTTGTCCAAAGTCAGAGCTGTTATCAAAAAATAAATTGTGAGGACTTTCTCACTATGAAGTAGTGGAATCATTCCTGGGATCTGCCTGCTATGGCAACGCCAATCACTAAACCGGTCCTATTTGTAATATAATGTCGCCAAACTTGTACATTACTAGCTGTCATGGTTAACATGTGTGTTACCACATAGTCATAGTTATTAATTTATTGTAGTGTCTTGTTAACGGGAGTAATGATGTAATGAAGTATAGAGTCTAATCCTAAAATAAAGATATGTGTGTCCCAGGTGGGACTTCCCAAAAATTGTGAATAGTGTCCTATTGGTCAGTCATTTCACCACTGTTTGTGGACTAAAAGTTTGGGATGTCTGAGGATACGTGGAGTGAGTCAACGCGTGGGATGGGTCTAGAGGAGTAGGGAGTGGCCAATGTAAAGTGGTGAGGATACACCGTGCATCCAACTGGAGAATGTGAAGTGTTGGGGTGGGTGTTTGGGAAACTAGGATCCATGGGTATATGGGTATATATATATATATATATATATATATATATATATATATATATATATATATATATATATATATATATATATATATATATGTATGTATGCAAATGAAGCAGTACAGCAATAGTGTAGTGGTTTAAGCATAAATAAGCAGTAGTAGGCATATATAAACACGAGTAAGCATGTTTAAGTTCATTTGCATGGGAGTATGCATTGTCTACACAGATTAAGCAAAGTAGAAGCTAACTGAGTGTAAAAAACTGTAACCGGCGGTTACAGACATACATACATATATATATATATATATATATATATATATATATATATATATATAGTTGCAGACACATATATATATATATATATATTATATATGTGTATATATGTGTGTGTGTGTGCGTAGATATACACAGATATACAGCTATGGTAGGAAACAGCACACAAGAATGATATATGTTCACAGGCTATGCCAATAGAAGTGAGGGGCCCAAGCAAGAAACATGTAACACACAGCATGACCCCCCCCCAGCCAGACAGAGGAAACATACACACAAACCCACAAACAATATAAATAGTCCACTGCTCCCCAGACCACAGGCAGGATAGAACCGGGGGGGGGTACAGAATGCACCCGCGAAGTCTAATCTTGGAACACAGACAGGAAAAATTGACCTATAACCAAAGGAAGGTGATATGACGACCATTCTGGCTGGGGTGGGTACATACCTGGAATACAAGGGTGGGAAAGTCTGATGACCCATGGGTCGAGATAACGTACGACATGGGTCCCATGAAGTGGAGAGTGGGCAGCGTGTAGCGGTATGCTCAGACCCTACCTGCACCCAGAGGAAGGTTGGGTGCTGTAGAGGAGGTGCAGGTGGGGCAACTATGGGTAGCTATTTATGGGTCTAGGTGTGCAGGTGTTGGCTGATGTGGGTCTATACGGACAGCCCCAGGGATGTGAGCAACAGTATTAATTGGGCAGAGGCGTTGCCCAACGTGCAGCCACACCCGCTACGAGTCCCACTGCAGCAAAGTCTAATCTACATAGCAAAAAATGGAATAACCAGATGTAGATGTAAATATGTAGAGGAATGTGTGTGTATATCTACCCATAGCTACATGGAGATATACCTCTCCCTCTCCGTAGTACAAATGTATACATACAGAGACGGAATACATATACATGCCCACATATAGATATATACATATGCAGACACCCATACACCCATATGTTGTTAGATATACATAGACAGCAATATATAAATATATACATGTATGCATACATAAACAGATATATCTGTATATAGTAATGTATATATATATATATATATATATATATGTGTGTGTGTGTGTGTGTGTGTGTGTGCGTGTGTCTGTGTGTGTGTGTAAATATACACATGTAAATAGCTAGGATATTTACAGCAGTTGGAATTACATATGCTCACAGGCTGTGCAAATGGGGGTGAGGGGTCTAATCAACAAACGTGTAACACGTAGCATCAACCACCCCCACCTAGACAGGTGAAACATAAAAACACACGATACAAGTAAACACACCACTGCTTCCCAGACCACAGGCAGGATACTACAAGTGGGAGAGACCTGCTAGGTCTAGTCTTGAAACAAAGACATCAATGTCCCCTGTGGGACACCCCAAAAATTAATGATCATCGGAGTCAGTCCCTGTAATTATTCATCCAACCAGGCTGTATACTTACACGGACCAGTAGGTTGTGCAAACCTGATAACCTATGGGTTGACACAACGTACAACATGGGTCCTGAAACGTGGAGAGTGGGCAGTTTGTAGTGGTGTGGTAAGACCCCACACACACCCACAGTAAGGATGAGTACTGTAGGCTGTGGGCCTAGGTGTGCAGGTGGTGGCTTGTGCAGTTGTATTAGGACCACCCTGGGGATGTAAGTAATATTCCGAAATGGGCAGAGCTTATGTCCATACCTCTCAACCCCTAAGAGCAAAACCACTGGACAGAACATAAACCATTGGAGGAACAAATAGGGACAGAAAGCACATATTCCACTTACAACTTTATAAAGCTGATAGAATAATAGGTATGCATTTGCATGAATCGGCTGAAGGATGTGAGGTCCTAAACCCAATTACTTGTCTGTATTTAATGGTGTCAGTTCCCAGGTATTTGCCATACAGGTGCAGATTGTAAGAGGAACACACCAATAGTATGAAGCAAACTCTGGACAGGCCATAGATTTTGTGCAGTCGACCAGCATGCTTACGCCTAATGGGCAGTCATTCCCGATATGGGTCCCACCGCAGCACAGTTCAGTTTAAATGGCTAAGTATGGTATAACCATATCTGTCATTGCATAACCCACTACACAACACCTACGAACACATGGTTGCAACACCCCACTGTCGGCATGTAAGCCGATGTAATAGGCCTCACAAGGTATTACTGTAGTCCTCACCCCCACCCAGGGGAGTGAGTGTCTGATGCAAACACTGATGCAGTGCATTTGCAAGTGCGGGAGCAAGCAGGTGTAAGCCTGTTTGGCCGCCGGTATGTGAATACCAAACTGGTGAAGCAATGCAGAGGCTAACGGAGTGTAAGAAACTGTAACCGGAGGTTAGCATTGCTTAGCTCCACGCAAACCCGCGCACACCCACTCACAACTGCTTTAAAGTGCCTTAATCACTCTGTACCCAACAGCTCGTGTTCTGGCCAGCAACAAAATAGGCTAGAACTCAGGACCCTGTACATCACATTCACATAGTTAACCACTATGACATGATAGCAATACATATAAAGGAGGTATCAGCAAACTAATCCTCACCACAGGGAAATCAAACAAACATGTTAACTGAAACTATGTACAGTGTAATGTTCTATAACCCTCCACAGACCATACAAATGTGAATTGGAGTACTGCAGTAAACATAGAGTTGAGGTGTCACTGTAATAAAGTTATGATGTCCCCAGGAAACCATACAGTGTATGTACACATGAATCACAGATACCAGACACATATATAACCTGCAATGAATAAGACATAGCTTAGCCTTTTCAAAACTGGCCAATTATGGAAAAGTGCGGGTATCTGGCGCTACTTTAACCCAAGAGGCAGGAATACAGCTCATAACTGGTTGTAGCATCCCCCTGCAGGCAGAATGGCTGTAGTGGGAGAAGGCACTCACTTTACAGTGCAGCACTGGGGCATCCAGGAGTCCAAATTCATGGTATGGCTCCTGGTAAAGCACCATGACAGGAGACTACTGCAGGGCCAGTACCAGGGCTCGCAGTACAAAATGGAGGGCTGGGACAGTCTCGTCTGTGACCTCACTAGTGCCACAGGTATCAACCAGACTGGTGAGCAGGTCAGGCACCACCATGCAGCCCTGAAACAGTGGAGGGGGATGTTCTGTAACAGTGGATCCAGGAAGTAAGGCAGATGTAGAATGCCCCAAAACTGAGTGAGTACTCCTTCCACTACGTAGTTAATAATTGCCTAGCTTGTGTATACTATGGATAGGTATGGCTAAATATCACTGTACTTCTTTGACAGCTGCAGGTGAGCATGCTGCGAACCAGCAAACCTATCATGCTAGGCTGCAAAGGATGTGTTGCGTGGTAGGTTAGTAAATAGCCTGCGTGTACCGTCATAACAAATAAATGTAAGAGCCTCAGAAAGTGTTGTATCAGTATACAGACTTGTGTAATATGCTGCAAATAAAGGTGTAACCCCTGCATTGCTTCTGTTTACTCTGCAGTCATATGTTGCTGTATTGTTGCAGTTATTAAATAGTACTGTTGTAGTAAGCAGTGTTACCCACATTGTGGTATGCAAATAAAATGTGTATGACATGCTGTATAACAATGCTGGAAGTGCAAACAGGTCAGTCATATTAGACAAAGCCTCACAACAATTGCCTGATAGCATAGTGTACAGTGATCTTAACTGTAATGCTTTTGTCACACACAGCAGGGCTTTGGATCCCAGGAGCGCCAGTAAGTTGTATGCATAATCATTCCACACAACTGCACACAGTTAGTTAGAATGTTCAGAGAGAAAGCTGTATGCATATATACACAACAACTGTACAGAGTTTGCTAGAATGCTCCAATAGAAAGTGGTACGCATATTTATACCCCTCAACTGTTCCAGTCTGCCCAGTATGTCCTGATAAATGGCCCACATCACCTGCCTTTTGCCCTGTTCCCCTGTCAAATTAGTGTGATGATCCAAGAAATGTAGGCAGCTGTTAATGACACATAACTGATAGTCAGACCTGTACATAGTCAGAGAATGTACATGCAAACATACCTGTCATCCCAGCATCTCACCCAAAGTGTATGACAGCAGTCTCAAAACATATTGCATTAACACCTGCATCTTGTCAAGCCTGTACATAAGACACAGGTCCCGTACATACTAATCTACAAACATACCATTGTACAATATAACACCTTTGAGTAGTGTAATAATACATGTAAGGGACAGACCACTGCAGTGACTATAAATGTTGTGTAAACTACAAGGATTTATTAGTTGTTAATTGAACTCTCTCTCTCTCTCTCACTCCTACCATTTGTGCAAAAATAATGATGTACGCATCTCATTTGGTATGTTTACACTCCTAACCTTTGTTTGGACATATGTCTTATTGGTTTATAAATATTCACATCTGTTTCTATGCATATGCCATGTTAAAATAACCCATATTGGTGTCCTGTTGCCATCAATTAAATCTGCATGTTGTTGTAATGGCCACTGTGTACCCATTTATGCATGTGTTCTGCCTGCCCTGCAACTATTTTATGTCTGGTGCCCTGGGTAATGGGAATACCTATGCATGCTGTTATACCTACTCTTGAATGCTGTTGACTATTACTAACCCATATTTGCCTAAAACATGCTACAACATAGCTTGTATGAGAAGGCCGGTCCCAGTGGACCCACCTGTCACTCCTCAGCTGGCCATGGCACCGGGCACCAGCACATCTGGGGCCCAGCATGGGACTTCCTAGCCCATTGGCCCTGCACCACCTTTGGGTGGAACCACTGCAGGGGATGGGGCTTGGTCCCCCCTGGGAGCAGGAGCGGACAGGAACGTGTCACCCGTGGTACGGTCCGAGCCGTGGTGCGTAGGGAGCTCGACAGGGAGATTCAAGACTGCCTATACCAGCTTGAGGGCTGAGTGGTGCAACTAGAGGGTGAGCCTGCCCTTCCTACACAGCTCCCAGCACAGCCACCTTCTGGTCTGTGAAGGCACAGTGGTGACTGCCCATGGGTGTGGACCTCAGTCCCACTGTATCCATTTGTGGGCTCATGGGCTCATGGGCGTGTGAGTTCCAAACACCCCAGCCAGTCCAAGGTGTTTCCCCCCAACATGTGTCATATACTGCCCCTGTACGCATCTTGTTTATTTTGTCTGTCATCCTACCCAACCTATCCTCCCTGATCATACCTACTCTCCTTCCCCAACATCCCACTCTCACCTAAAAGTAAAAGAAAATAAGGGTGATCTGTTCCCGCAAAAAAAAAAACACGCCCTATATATAACTGTCCATTTTGCACACGTGTCCACTGGACACATGTAAATGTTTCTAACTGGCATCACAACATACTATTGTTGTCCTCACCCCTCTCTCAGGGTTGTGAGTGTCCAAATGTACCGCCAAATTTATTACATATGCACAGCCATTGCTGTAGAAGAAATGGACAGCTATGGACCTTTCCTACACCCTTCCTGCACAACCCTAGCTACCTTGCCTACTCTCTTTCCCTCTTTGTACCCCTTTTTCACCACTTTCCTATCACCCCTTTTTTTCTTTTCTTTTAAAGAAATAAGCACGGGGTAAAGCAGGAGTAAGCTCTTTTAAGCATCAGTGAGCAGGTTACGGCCTGTTTGTGAGGGGGTAATAGCCCTTGTTCTGCCCAGCAGCAAAATAAACGGCCTCTGTTGTTGCGTCTTTCGGCTTTTCCCGACTAGGGGTCGCCACAGCAGAACTCAGGTCCGCTAATGATTGGCAGTTGATTTTTACGTGCTGAGTTGCTGGCCGTAATGCACAACCTTTAACGAAGGTACTCCCATTCATGCATGTCTCCACAGAAGACGCTCTAGCTGAGAATCGAACGGGACAATGTCTTGCTGTGAGGCGACAAAGCTTAAATGGCCTCTGCAAGGCTTAAAAC
Organism: Protopterus annectens; assembly: GCF_019279795.1. Classification (NCBI taxonomy): domain Eukaryota; kingdom Metazoa; phylum Chordata; order Ceratodontiformes; family Protopteridae; genus Protopterus; species Protopterus annectens. The sequence continues at coordinate 708,009,043 of NC_056749.1, read as the reverse complement.
CAGGACCCTGCACACCACAGCCAATGTGATTTACCACTAAGCCATGGCAGATATACAGAAATTGGATGTTATCACAAACATAGCATCCAGCACAGTCATTCAAAAGTATAGGAAATGTATTCCATTACATAAATGTATGTGTGCGTGTTTATGCCCAGATATATATACATACATAGATATAAATATATATAGATATATCAAGAACATACCATGTGACAACAAAAAAGTAAAAGAGAATGAAAAGGGAAACACCAGAAACTCCTGTATTATGTAGTGGTGTTGTCCTATGTAAAATCAAGACTCCCTCAGACAGACATGTGTCATTAATACACACAAACATTGAATACATTACTTTGAGCATTTCATTTACAGTAACAAAACAGTTCCTGTCCAGTCATTATATGAGAACAGTACTATTCCAAGGTGCTGTGTGCAACATCATCATCATTAAAAAGTTAAATGGGGTAACCACAGAGGGATAGGTAGTGTCGTGTGTACAATGGGGTACCTGGAACATTTAGGAGTCATGTGCATACCAGGATCGTGTGCCTGAGAGAGGGGTGAGGACAGTAGTATGCTGTGATGCAAGTTACAAAGATTACATGTGTCCAGTGGACACGTGTGAAATGGACAGTTATGTATGGGGCAAAAGTTGTTCTGGGAACAGATTGGCCTTTTGTTTCCATTTTCATAAGGCGAGAGTGTGATGTTGGGGAAGGAGAGTAGGTATGCTCATGAAGGATAGGTTGGGTAGGATGACAGACAAGACAGCATACAGGGGCGGTATATGACATGTGGGGGGATACACCTTGGATGGGGAGGGATGTTTGGCAGTCAAAAGCCCATGAGACCCCAAATGGAAACAGTGGGACGGAGGTCTCCACCCATGGGCAGCCACCACTGCATCATCACAGCCACAAAGGTGGCTGTGCTGGGGGCTGCCTAGGAGGGGCAGACTCACCCTTTAAATGTGACACTCTGCACTTGAGCTGGTGTATCTGGCCTCAAAACCCCTTATTGAGCCCCCTACGCACCACGGCCTGGACTGTAGACAGCTGACAAGTTCCTGTCTGGACCTGCTCCCAGGGGGGGCAGGCCCCATCCTCAGTGACGGTTCCAACAGAAGGTGGTACAGAGCCAAAAGAGGTGGAGGTCCAAGGCTGGGCCCCAGACATACTGGTGCCCTGTGCCATGGCCAGCTGAAGTGGGACAGGTGGTTCCGCTGGGACCGCCAATCCCCTACAGCCTATGGCCTTGCAGTTTTAACACAGATAAGGCTTAGTAATAGTCAACAGCATTCAGGATTACTTATAACAGCATGCATAGATATTAACATCAACCCAAAACAACAGATGTCATACATTTTCAGAGGGAGCACAACACATGCATATATACTGCATGACATCTGTCCAAAGCGTAGATTACTTGTGACTGCAGCTATGACTTTGGCCCACTATTGGCATGTCACTGTGATAACCTCAGACAGTGACTGTCATATCACTGTTTCATGTGATGTATGTCCAATCAGGGATGTGATGGCAGTAACTCTCATCACTGTCACCATGTACGGACCACAATCTTCACACTATGCTTCTTCAGTTCACAGATGTGTGTTCTGTGAGTAACACAAGAAACAAATGGATCCACACACTGACCAGTCCACAGATGAACATACAGATGGGGGTTTCCTCACAAACAGAGCACTGTCTTGTCTGTTATTAAAACATGCAGACTAGCCATTACCACACACAACTTAAGTTGGCAGTAGTCTGAATGAAGCATAGCTACACTTACATGCTGTAGTCATGTCTGGCACATCACCTTCCCATATTTAGGCTATTTTCCACTGTGTATGTCATTTGAGGAATATCCATATTTCATTTGTGTTGCTGTTTACCAAACACGAGATCCAGGTTCCACTCACAGCGACTGTCATGGGCAAACATCAACATGATGTTCCTAGATATTTTACTGTGTTTCCATGCAATTGGCTATGGGAATGTCACCACAGCTGTTCCACATACAATCAGCTAGAGGAGGACTGCAACAGGTGAAGAGGCCATCACCTGATCATGACTATCACTTACAAAACACAAGCTGCTGCTGAGCAGGTGTACATCTCCACATCCACCAGAGAGTGTGTATTAGGGACAGACAGAGGCAAAGTACATCAGAGAAGGGCTGGGAGACTAAAACCTAAGCACCATCTGTCACACACCTACCAGTACAGGGGTTCAAACCCCTGACTGACTAGCCAATACTATTAAAAGTGTATGCAGTTACTCCATGTGCCACATAGCTGACATGTTGGTGTACTGTATGAACATATGTGTGTGTTGATGAGCAACATATGCAACAAAGATATAGTAGACATACATTAGGTGTAGCACACATGGCTGTCCACATGAACAGATGTCATTGTCAACACAAACAAACTCTCTAAGAGACTCAGACACATTGGCACACTTTGGCAGGCTCACAAATATACTTTCCATCTACTTAGTTTGCCACACTACAGTAAAGCACAGGTATTACATGCACCACAGGGGTTATCCTGAGGTTCTATGGGCTAGGGCATATGAAAGTGTCTGACATCAGCCAGTATGCCAATGGGAGTTATACTGGGTGTGACTGTGGTTGGGAACATCATACCCCACACGCAGACACAAGGTGCCAGTACTGACATGCATGTGTGCATTGCTTCATGGGTGTGTAGTGGTTCGCTGTGCAAGATGGCTGTACAAGGCTGGGTGAGGGGTAATCCTTGGCATCAGGCCACCTGACAGTGGTCTGCAGTGTGGTTCAGGGGTGTAGTGTCTGCAATGTCCCACACAGATGGGTATTGTATTAACAGTCCTGTCATCCTGGTTACCATTGTGTGTAGCCATTGCTTTGCAATGCATGCCATGTCTGTGTTTGATAGTCAATGACATGGACATTGCCTGGGATGTGCACGTCCCACATTAATGTACAGTGACATGTTTAAGTATACCTGGTTTGCCTGGCACATGTTGTGTACACAGACTGTTATCATCAGATGTGCCAATCCTGGCCTGGTGTGGCAGGACCTGCTAATAGACAGCAGGTTGACCCTGCACCTGCATTGATAGCATGATACAGGTATTCCCTGGTGTCAGTGGCATCTGTCCATACAGGGCATGTGTGTAAGGCATTCTATGTCCTTTGTGGATCACATTTGATGGCACCACATATGTTGCAGGTGTCCAGTGGGGAACATAGCGAAGGCGCATTGTCCCCAATTATCTGCCTATTGTCCTTGTGGACAGGGTGCCATGCCCTCTGCAGCCCAATGCATTCACACCATGCCTACTAACTGTCAACAATGTGCAGGGTAATAGCAACATAGCGGGATTTTCTAGGCAAGTGTGTTTGTGTATGACACATGGGTTCAGACCATATTCTGGGTAATAGTAGGGGTGCTTACTTTGTTCACCAGGCCTTTTGCCAGATGTAGGGGTATAGCTTGTTTGGCTGATTGAAATCTGTAATCCTCGTGAGGTGGACATTGTGAGATATAATATGGCCACTGTATAGGAAAACTACAAAAAACACTCCTCAACATGTCCAGTGGTTAGACACTCACAGCCATCTCCACACAGGCTCTGACTGTCAAACACACTCACACACCTACCACATATTGGAATAGAATTCCTACCTAACTAATTTATCACACTACAGCATTATGCAGTTATAGCACGGGCTACAGTGATTACTGGGCTACCCCATCCCTAAAGGTGTATTTCACAAGTAATTATATCAGCAGGGTTACCAAAGTAGGGCAATTCGAATTTCCTGCAAGTGAGTAGCCCAAAATTCATTGCTCACAAAACAGACAGTGAGACACACACACACAACACACTTGTGTGGGTACAGAACCCATGACCAAGATCTATATCACACTACTGCATGGAGATGTTATTGGACACACCACAAGGATTACTAGGGAACTCATTCCCCAGAGGTGTATTTGACAAGGAATGACATCAGCAGGATTACCAACATAGGGCATTGTAAATGTCCTGTGAGTAGGCTATAATGTATTGCTCCCTATACAGACATTGAAAGACACAGAAAACACATAACTGCCATGGTTGTGGATGGAACCCTACCACAATTCTAAATCATACTATAGCAGTATGCAGTTACCTGATGCACTACAGAGATTACTGGGTTACAGTGGTCCCAGAGATGCATTTTTAGGTGGGTGATATCAGCACCCTTGCCAAAGTTGAGTATGTGAATTGTAAGGAGTGTATATACTCTAAAACGCATTGTTCCCTTCTCAGGCAGACAGACAGACAGACAGACACACACACACACACACACACACACACACACACACACACACACACACACACACACACACACACACACACACACACACACAGTTGGCAAGTCCAGGATTAGAACACCTACCAAACTAGTTTGCCACATTACAGCATTACGCAGTTATGGGATGCGCTACAGAAATTATTGGGTTATGCCACTCCCAGAGGTGGATTTCTAGGTGGGTAACATCAGCACCCTTGCCAAAGTTGAGTATTTGAATTGTAAGGAGTGTGCATACTCTACAAACCATTGTTCCTTTCGCAGGTAGACAGACACATGCACACACAGTTGGCAAGTCTGGGATTAGAACACCTACCAAGCTAGTTTATCACACCACAGCATTACACAGTTACAGGACGCACTACAGGAATTACTGAGTTACGGTAGTCCCAGAGGTATATTTCTTTGTGGGTGGCATCAGCACCTTTGCCAAAGTTGAGTATGTGAATTGTAAGGAGTGTGCATACTCTAAAAAGCATTGTTCCCTTTTCAGGCAGACAGACACACAGTTAGCAAGTTTGGGATTAGAACACCTTTTGCAGGCAGACAGACACACACAGTTGGCAAGTCTAGAATTAGAACACCTACCAAACTAGTTTATCACACTACAGCATTACACAGTTACAGGACGCACTACAGAAATTACTAGATTATTGTACTCCCAGAGGTGTATTTCTAGGTGGGTGACATCAGCACCCTTGCTAAAGTTGAGTATGTGAATTGTAAGGAGTGTGCATACTCCAAAAAGTATTGCTCCCTTCTCAGGCAGACAGTTGGCAAGTCTGAGATTAGAACACCTATCAAGCTAGTTTATCACACTACAGCATTATGCAGTTACAGGATGTGCTACAGAGATTACTGGGTTACAGCAGTCCCAGAGGTGTATGTCTAGGTGGGTGACATCGGCAGGATTGTCAAAGAAGGGCATTTCAAGTGTACTGTGAGTTGTACATGTCTTTTACATGTGTGTACCTGCTGCTTTCTGTCGTGAAAACACATTTACACCCACTTACAACTGCCGAAAAGTGTCTTATTCAGTCCTAAATGACATTATCAACAACCCTTGCAGGTCTTGAACCCTGGACACTAAGGTCACTGGACTTAACACTAAGCTATCTGGGTTGTATACATATTTCATTGTTTTTATAATACACCTTTTACTACAGGTATTCCACAGTACTGAAAACAAATGGGACAGTCACTTTGTGTACATATGTACAGTATCCTTGAATGTACTGTACTCTGTGAAACAACATAGACAAGTCTACATATGTACAACTGTTATAACTAAATACTAAATACATATATGCACTTACGGGATGTGTACACACACACACACACACACACACACACACATATATATATATATATATATATATATATATATATATATATATATATATATATATATATGTATATACACAGACACAGCTATAGCCATATATATAAACATGTCTGAACACCCTTTGTGACACAGAAGGTTTCCAAAGAATTGACATGTACACAAAACAGAGGCAACTCTTGTTTTATAACATTTAAATCTTAATCAGTTCACCAGAGAAGGGATGGTTGTTGTGTATGTGGAGTTTGGGGTGGGGAATGATGGCTAAGAAATGTACCCCAAGGATTGTGAAGTTTGGGTGGAGGAATGATGGGTATAGACATACACCCCAGGGACCACTTCTGTGTCACTGCTCGACAGTGGCACAGGAAAATAACATACCCAACAGTAGTCATTCTTGACTGTCTGTTCTTTTCTATTCCTAACTATGTAATAATTTGTAGACTCCACTTACCACAGATGACTACCATGGTGTGCAGCATATTAAAAGACGTAACATGTGTATGCCTGGCTACAGGGTAGTCACACACACACAAACACACATGCTTGCTAGTATTGTGCTTACAGGTCTTGCCTATGTAAAGGTAACTAGTAGAGTGGTATGCAGTTGGGGTTTGTGCCACAAAACCCATACAATTACACTTACTCTGATTCTCTTTCTTAGCTAGGTGACATCACAGGACTGATTACTTGCAGAGGGGAGGGGGGGAAAGGGTGGTTTACCAGATGACAAGAATAAAGGCCAGTGCAAAAGGTGGTTTCTCTTTGGAAAGTGGTAAAACCAGCTGTCATGACAGAATGCAAACACAAATACACAACCACAATTAGCCATTTACTCACACACACACATACACACACACACACACACACACACACACACACACACACACACACACACACACACACACACACACACACACAGTTGCCAGTGGTGGGATCAGAACTCCTGCCTATCTACAGATCACTATTACAGTACTACGAGGTTACGAGACGCGACATAGAGATTACGCATTTCAAGGCAGTCAGAATGCCCTTCTAAGACTGAGGACATCAACAGGGATACTGACAGTTAAGATGTACATAGCTGTAAACCTGTGTGTTTAAAGTAGGAGTCCATTACAACCTGTATGCACAAACAAGACACATCATCTACAGGTAGGACATAGGTAGGCCTGAGAGGTATAGTTGTAGCACAACAAGCCCTGAATTGGAGTATATCGATCTGCAAAATGGACAATTATTATCACTATACAGGGATACAGTGGTCATTAAATATACTGATCCAAAGGATATTGCCAATATCCTGGCAGATCGATTCAGTGCCAATCTCAATACGGAAGATTGCCAAATTCCAGTAATAACGCCACACAGGTACAAAACACACTCTCTAAAGCCAAGAATACAGCATCCATGGGACCAGATGACATCCCGGGCTGTGTACTACATGAACTACAATATGAACTGGCACCTCACCTAAGTGTCATGTTTAATCATAGCCTCACCTCAGGTTTCGTGCCCACTGAGTGGCGCAGAGCTATAGTTATCCCAATCCACAAGGGGATCCACCTTGGATCCAACTACCGGCCCATCAGTCTGACAAGCCTTATCTGCAAGGCCATGGGCGTATTATCATGGAACTTATAAACAAAGACATTGGCAACCTTCAAACACTGGACCCCACCCAGTTTGGGTTTGTGAAGGGCCGATCTTGTCTCCTGAACCTGATTGACTTCTTTGAATCAGTCTCCAGAGCCATGGACAAGGGTAAGGTGGTCCACACAGCCTATCTAGACCTTGCCAAGGCCTTTGACACCATCCCCCACTCTGGAATCATAGATAAACTTACTAAGTTGGGCGTTAATCCCTATGTCACCTAATGGGTTGCTAAATGGCTTACTGATAGAACCCACACTGTAAAAGTAGCTGACTCCAAATCCAGCTCCAGACAAGTGAGTGACAAGTGGAGTACCTCAGGGTTCAGTCCTGGGGCCGCTTGTTTGGCATCTACTTCTCTGAAGTACAGGTCAACACTAAGGGACTCTGGCTAACAAAGTTTGCAGATGACTGCAAACTGGGAGCCATTATTGAATCCCGAAATGATGTGGATACTCTACAAAAGGGCCTTACAGAAACAGAGGCTTGGTGGGAGAGCGATGGGCTCAAGCTCAGTGCCAAGAAATGTATTGTTCTCCCTTTGGGAAAAACATGTATCCATGAATTACCATATAGGTGGCAGTACACTAAACACAGAAAGTGTGATAAGAGACTTAGGGACACAGGTGGACAGTGGTCTCACCTTCGATAACCACATCGCCACAACAGTCAGGAAATCCTTCTATGTGGCACACCTCATCACGAAGGGCTTTTCATCCAGAAAAAAGGAGGTCATTGTCCCACTGTACTCATCCCTCATTAGACCCATTATAGAATACAATGCCCCATTTGGTATGTACCTCTCAAGACATCTGCAACAACTGGAAAGGCCTCAGAAATACCTCACTAAAAGAATCACAGGCCTAAAGCAGATGCCCTATGCTGACCGCCTTTAAAAACTCCAGCTATACTCTGTTGCATATCGCCCACTACAGAGGCTCACTCAGATCTCTGCTTAACATACAAGGCCATGTCAAACCCACAGCTGTTGGACATGCTACACTTAAAGAAATCCCAATCCCTCAGAGCTACACACTCCAGGGATCTAAACCTTGTCATCACAATAAACAAAACATGTTGGAGGGATAGGTTCCTGACCCAGAGACTCCCCAGACTCTGGAATAGATTGCCCATACATGTCAAGCAGAGTGCCTCTTTGGACCTCTTCAAGAGGAACCTTGATGATTGGATGGGAGAAAGGAAATTCACACCAGGGATCACGTCAGTCGCCCTGCTAGACAGGGGTCCAGGAAAGTAAATAATGTGGGAAGAAATATTCAGGGAATTGTTATGGCTAGGCTTGCATAGGCCCTAGGGCTGATAGCCTAGTACTAACCTATGAACCTATGCTCATACACATAGAATCACAGGACTTGTTTGGATGCATTGACTCCAACTACAGAAGGTCACAGTGGGCATGCTCATACACTTAGTAGCACAGGGCCGTTTGGGATGCACTATGACTACAACTACACAAGATTATACTGGGCATGCTCATACACTTAGAAACAAAGGGCTTGTTTGGATGCACTGACTCAAATTACACAAGGTGGCAGTGGGTACGCGCATACACTTAGAAGCACAGGGCTGTTTGGGATGCACTCTGATTCTAACCACAGAAGGCTACAGTGTACATGCCCATACACTTAGATGTACAGAACATGTTGTAATGGACTCCTATTGTAAACACATAGGTTTACAGCTATGTACATCTTAACTGTCAGTATATATATGCACATCATACATGTTTACTACCAGATACCTGTATGTGGCCCGTACATGATCTGCATTTGTGCTGTGTGATACACATGCGTATATGTACATGAAGTACTGCCATATATATGTGAAGTATACACAATCATGCATGTGTGGGAGTGACAGAGAATAAGTTAACTGGGACACACAGGTGGATGCTAACTACAGCATGTGTCACACACATTGCTGCCCTGACAAGCATACACTGATATCAGGTTGTGGACAGAGGCATTATACTTAGAACAGTGGCATGTGCAAGCATAATATGTGAGCCCCATTGTCTAATGGTACTGAGGTGCAGGTGTCAAGATGATCTCTCCCAGCTGTGTTAGTAGCTGACATTATTAGCAGGACCGCTCCACTAAACATATCTGGCAATGGTCATCTACACAATGTCTGCTGCTGTCCATCACCTTAGATGTAGCATTTGATACCAAGCACAATACTGCCACTCGCAATGATGTCATGGTACAAGTGGCAACTTTTTGACCAAAACAATGAGCCAATTTTCTGCTGTAATCATGATGTTCTCCAGTGTCTGCCATTCGGGGATGTCTTGACTGAAAGAAGGCATGCCTTTGTCACAGAGCACATGCATCCATGATTCAAGGTAGTGTGGATAATACCTAGGTTGCATTTACCCATATAGTGGCATTCCAAGGCACAAGTCCTAAACACAGAGAACACCCTGACACCTACAAGACAATTGCATTGGATGCTTATGCTAACCAGTGCTAGATGTGTGGCTTTCATAATCCATTTGCTCAATGTAGACCCTACAATGGGGAGATACTGACATCTGTGCAATGAGGCACACCTGGCTGAAGGCTCTGTAGTGCACAATAGCACTACCACCATGTAACTCAGATCCAGACATGTGGGCTATGACACTGGGATGGACCACTCCAGGTGTTGGTGTCCACATATTCATAACGGCTACTCACAAGTAAAGACCACTACTCTGACATAATTCATCACAGATGTGTCAGGTACAGGTGACAGTGGCAAAAGCTGCATTCTATGTAGTATCCTCATACACATCCACCACTATGTCCTGAGACTACCAACACACATCCATACATATGGTATGAACTAGTATAGTAGAACACCAAATAACACCAAATAACCTTCGACTGGTGGACTGTACCTAGCCCTACATCAACTGTGCAAAGTACCCATGTACTGACACAGTTGCATAATGTGTTATGCAATGCAGTAATACCACTGTTTGTAACCAGGTCAGTTGTACACATACCATGGTCCCTCAGATGTTGTCAGCATTAACACAGTTGACTGTTGCTGTACACCAGTAAACAACACCCTCATGGTTGGATATGACCTATATGTACCTGCCCTGGATATGTACATCCCACACTCATACAACATAAATGAGAATACCATTGCTGTTGTTGTCCATTGCACATACAGGTGGCTACATTCATTACACACATGCACATGGAAGATAGGTCCATGGCTGCTGAATGCTAACAGTACATATGGTTTGATATCTATGTTGACAGAGGTAATATTCCTCTCTACTGGTCACCCATGACACCTATCATATCAAACAACAACCCATGTGGCATGTATGTCATTAGACATGCCCACCTAATGCAATGCCTACAAACCTACCCAAATAACAGGATCATAGGACCTTCACACATAACCTGTATTGACAGACTCAGGGAAATACAGCTATGCTCTGTATGTTCCTGAGTAGTTACAGGTGATATGTCCATGACATGTACAGCCATGTGTGCCCACAGCTCCTACATATACCCCATGTCAACAGTTGCAAGCCATGCATGCTGTGTGCTGTCTGGACATTAACCTTATTACCACAATAGCCAGAACTTGCTGTGGTGAGATATTTACAAGCCACAGACCTCGCACATTCTTGAATTAGTGTAATGCCTAGCTCAAGCAAAGCACATTGCTGCCACTCTTCAAGTAATCATGAGGTGTGTGTGGCAAATATGATGTGTTCACTGTTGACCATTACAGTGCCCTGGCTTCACAGTGGAACTGGCAACTAACAGTTTGTGTGATCATGACAGGGAATATTGCTGTGTGTATGTCTTGCTGATGTGCTGTTGGCATAAATGTACACTTGGCTACTCAGTGAAGGTGGTTGTGTGTCCTCCCAGTACATGAATACAACATCCATTATGGTGTAATGCTCAGCTAGGTTTCACACATGGTGTGGGGAACGATTGGAATGTATTCTCTTGACCTGCTAGTCCACTTACTGATGGAGACTGCATATCTGTGCATGTATTGATGTGTGTTTAGATTCCATGCGTGTGCAGTGTCTGATGTTTGAAGGTGACTGTTGTCTTAGTGCATCATGCAGTTGCAATGCAGACTCAACATTGCTAACTGCATATGGTGATATGCTCAAAGTACAGTAACATGTACTTTAGGTATGGACATATGTTTGGACATAACTACTAAGTGGTGGGGCTTCTTTGCAGATGAATGATTACTGTGGACAGCTCACATGTGTGTTACAACCATTCCTACAATAACCTGTGTAACTGCTAAGCTATAGTTTTATTAAATGAATGGATAGACAAACAACGTAGAATGCAGTAAGGGTGACACAGAAGGCAAACCTCTTGACACCTGGAACAGTAACACCTCCCCTGTGCATATATTGTGCATATATCGGCACAGTTGGAAAAGGAAAGAGCAAGTATGCTTTGTAGTGTGTACGATAGTACTGTCGCTCTTTAATACCTATCATGAGATAGGCAGGAGTTTGATTCACAGTACTGGCATGTGTGGGTGTGTGTGCAATATATGTCACGTATGGTGGGGGATGCATCCCAAATGTTTTTCACTCTCCTGTACACTGTTGAAGACATCTGTACAAAGTGAAGTGTAGAAAGCAAGACATAGGCAGGTGTTTGAATCACACACATGTCAAGTGTCGGTATGTGTGTGACATAGGTGTATATCTTTGTGAATGCCGCAATGTGTGCATGTGTGTGTGTGTGTGTGTGTGTGTGTGTATGTGTATATGTATGGCTGTCCCATCCCTGGAGTGAGGCTGTATTTTACCATAGTGAAATGATAAGACCCCCTCCCCTCATGCACTCAATGCAATCTAGTATCCCTGTTGGTGTCATCAATCTTAGAAGGGCATTTTAACTACCTGTAAACATGTACGCCCTGGTGTGAGGCTTGCTGTTACATAGCCTACTGATAAAGCCCCCCCTCCCCACATACACTCACCGCAGTCTAGTATCCCTGTTGATGTCCTCGATCATAGGCCATTCAGACTACCTGTACATGTGTAATCTATGTGGCGCATCTTGTAATTGTGTAGTACTATAATGATGATTTGCACATAAGCAGGGGTTCTCATCCGCACACTGGCAATTGTGTGTGTGTGTCACTGTGTCTGTGAATCCCTAGGTGTGTGGGCGTTTTACTGTGTCTGTGAATCCCTGTGTATGTGTATGCATCCTGTCATGAGAGCAGGTATTACTGCTTCCCAATAAGAAGCCACCTGTTTCACTGGCCTTTACCCTTGTCATCTGATAAACCACTCTTTTGCCTCCTCCTCGCTCCAGGTAAATATACCTGTGATGTCACCCACTATGGATGTGACGGCTCTGGCCACAGTAGTTTATTACACAGCTATCATGCTCTTGGATCACTAGATCAGTAAACATGTTTGAAACTTGGGAGATTATAACTGCGATGTGGAAGCTACAAAGTGCATGCAGATATTGTCATACAGACCTGTGAGTAGTCTGCATTTACATATGGGACACTAACCGCAAACACTGACATCCCCTGGCACATGCAATTACACCTGAAAGAGGAAGGCACAACATCAAGATCAACATGCAGTTACTGTTGTTACACATGATACATACTGTTGAAAGTAAAAAATGCATTCTAAAACTGTAGCACATAGTAATCCTGTCAACACCTCTCAACAATTGTAATCTACAATTGCCTTCCTAGTATGTTCACCCTGTGCATCAGACCATATGAGTATGTCCCTGCACCAATGGTGTGGATGACAGGTATGTGGCACAGGCATCATCATATGCACAGGGTGATAATGTTTGTCAGAGGCCTAGTCTGCACCATTGGATGACATCATGTGTGTGGGTTAGGGCCTTTGATATCATTGGGCGTGTGTGGATGTTATGCGTGTGTGTGTTGAGGTGCCCTACATTTGTTTCTGGCATGTGCATGTATGTATGCACACAGGTCTGGCATGTGGCTGGCCTACACAGGGGTATTATTGACAGCTGCAGACTGTGCAGGGCAGGTTTCATAGTTCATGGTGTCCGGGCACGGCCACGTGACCTGCACCTGCCAGGGGTTGCACAGGCACTACCAGGCAAAGGTCCAGATTGGGTACTGTCTGATGACACATATCCACTGGAACCGTGTCCCTGTTGGGACTGTCCAGGGCCATGTGCATGTGGCCTTCTGTATCCTGGTGTGAACAGCACAGCACCAGCTGCACTACTGCTGCTATCGCCACTATGGGAGCGGGCATGTGAAGTAGCATGTTCACGTAGACCTTCAACAGGTGATGTAGCTAGCCTACGTCCATATGTCCAATGCCTCATTCCCACCAGATGTTTAAGCACAGACATTCCATGCTCGAGGATTGAAATGTCATCATCAAGGACTCCCACCATGTCACCCAATCATCTATCCAAAACATCTGCAAGAAGATGGTGAGCATTTGCAATTGCCTGGATGTTGTCAGTTAAAGAACGGACAGCAGCCCTCTGAAGCCTCAGACCTTCTCTGTTGTGCCATTCAGCATGTGTCTGTGCCTCCATTACAGCCTGAAACATGCATCTGGTGACACCAGCTGATGTGCTATCTTGTAGGGGCATGTTGGCCAGAGGTCCTCCTATGAGCAGCACAGGGCACATGCCTGTGTGGGACATCACCAGCCAGTTGGCTGGGATCATGGTGTACAGGCACACCTTCCATAGTCTCCAGCCCTTTCCTGTTCCATGCTACCACGTGCCAACTGTCCTTCCTCTATGGTCACTGGTGATGGGGTATGTGTAGGCATGAGATCTATGTGCAGGGATGAGGGGGATGCAGGTGGAATGGCAACCAATGGCACAGTTTCAGCCCTTGACAACCCTACCTGTACCTCAATCATACTTTCATCATCTCTGCTAGAGTCTGTGGGGACACTAACATCAGGTGGACTGCAGGAGGGCAATGCACCTACATCAACACCTGTGATGGGCAGACAAGAACTGTACATTACAAGTTATACATCACAATACACACACACAGACACACCAGACAGACACAGACAGACAGGCACAGACAGACATGGACACAGACAGACAGACAGGCACAGACTGACAGACAGACACAGGCAGACAGACACAGATAGACACATACAAAGACAGACACACAGACAGACAGACACAGACACATACAGACACAGAGACACATGCTATGGCACCCAACGGCATGCAACATGCATGTGATATGGGAGAAGGCATTCAGCTTAGACATTTATAGTGGTAGTTATCATACATCCATGAGTAGCACGCAACAGCATGCATGTGTTATAGCAGAAGGCATGCACTTACACAATTATAGTAGTAGTTAGCATACATATCTGTGTTGCACCATTTGTGTTAGGTTATGCCCCAAACCTGCAACATAATGCATGCACTATGCACCATTGCCCCGCACTGTCATGTTTTATGCAACATACCCCACATGTTAACAGACCATTGCTGATCTTTGTACATCTGCCACAGATGCTTTGTGTTGGCCACTGCCTCTATGTGTGAGGAGGACATAAGCAGAAGGGTATTTTGAGTGAATACTATGTTTGCCTGAGCCCTAGCTTGCATATCTCCCCCAAAGCAGTGCATGTCTGTTCAACATTATTCTGCTTACCCTAGAGCTGAGTCTACAGACAATGTGCATGTGGCTGTACACACATGTTTGACATGGCTGTCCCTACTTTGCAATGGTGCCACAGACCCACACTGGTTAACAGTACAGAAGCCTGATGTGTGGCGTATGTCCTTGCCAATCACATGTAGTATGACATGTCTTCTGCTGATGTGTTGAATGACATGCATACATGTTTGACACAATGGTGCCTTTCAAATATACAGTGAGGTAATGGTGTCCCAATGCAGGGACATGTTATACTAACATGGACCTTCAGCTAATGCAATGTTGTCAGTCCACCATACAGATATACAGTGACATACTGCACATTGAGCTGATGTGCATAGCCATTGCAGGGCATCATGTGGCTTCACTATTGCTATACAGTGTGAGTTACAGACAAAGTTCATAGCCATGACTGTGTTCAGATACAATACATATCTAATGTGGAATGTGACCCATGTCACTGAGGTGTATACACACTAAACCCTAATGTGGAATGTGTGACGCAGGTCACTGAAGGGTGTACAGATGACAGCCCTGCACATCTGCAACCATATTGCTGATGCCTGGCAACTATGCCCAGACATGGCTAACTTAGCAGTACTCCATGTCCCACATGCCATCTGTGTACCTTACACACATGAGGAGCAAGCATGACAGTGATGTCTGACACCAGCAAGGTGAATGTACTGTATCTGTGGCCTGATGTGGTTGTATGTGTATGTTGTGCAACACATGCATGCATTTGGATACTGTATAGGTAAATGCTTTCATGTCGTGACACACTCATGATGTTCAAGACATGTTATGTGGTAGTTTGATGTCATGCCTACACAAGCTGTGCACAGGCCTGTATGATGTTTAGTGTTTCACATGTGCAATATCACCATTACTCAAAGGCCATAGTTGTATTTTGTTGTGCCAAAGTACAACAGGGTGTACACACATGTACACCACTTCTGCTGTGTGTGTTGCTTCATGTCTCTGGCCATCCTCCATGGCCATGTGTAAACATGTTTTGTCTAATGGCTGTGATGGGCATCTATTTCACATGTCAGTGTTGTCCCATATGACATACACCCATATATGTCATATGCTCCACTGAGGACAGGGTTATGCAGACAAAGGGTGGTATATTTGGGATGTGAGTTATCATGTTTTGCAGGATAGTTAAGCAGTGTTGCAGTCAGCCCACTAAATGTCATGGACATATCAGATAGCACATGACATTGTGTGACATTCATAGCAAGGGTAAAATCCACAAGGGTGAATCCTGTGGGCTGGTCATACTCCAGCTCCAAAAGATTCAGAGTGTGCGCACACATATGCTCTCTGTATAGTACTGTTTGTACTCCCCATATGTGTAATGCTGATCTGTAGTACATGGCCCTACAGTGAGCCACACCTCCACCATTGTATTCACAGCTGTCCACATATCTGGCAATGACAGTTTGTAAGATTTAGGGTTGGTGTTTTATATAGTCTTCAATTATTCCACATGGGTAACCACTGTGATGAATTGCAGGTGTGACCTGTATATATTAACAAGGCCACCATACATTATGTGTATGTGTGTTAAATGGCCACAATGCAGATAGCATGCAATTAATATGATCTGTGCATTATCAAGCCTGATAAATAATAACAATCTCACCTGCAACAAGCTGCTGTCACTGCGAAATGCCAGAGGTACCTAAATAGGAGTGTCACAGCAGTAAGAGTATTATCCACACCTGTGTGATAGCAAGGTGCATGTTAGCACATAAGCCAGTTCAATAGACTATACTATGGAGTATGCACATCTGTGCATATATAGCGTAGCAAACTATGGTATGTGGCATGTGTGCATACATGCCTTGCATATGATTTTGCATTACATATTGTACAGTAACACGTGTAACTATATGATATATAGTTGTCTTATATGTGCAGTAGTGCATTACCAGTCAATTCCAGGCTCAGTGGTTGTGAGACACCCACCTCCACAATACCAGCTAAAGCTTGTGGATGGAGTTCTGCAGGTATCCCCAGATTGGCCAGTAGCTCCTCAGTATGTGTGAGTGGGGGCTGGGTGAGTGCCCCCCCCAACCTGTTGCACGCATTTGCACACTGTTTCGCCCATCTAATGATGTCGGTGCAGTGTCAGCGCACCTGCTGATAGGTGCGATTGTGACCGCCAACATCATTTACCCTCCTGCGCAGTTCCTCCCACTGAGCATCCTGCTGCTGTGCATCCTGTGGCACATGGCTGAAGATTGTTACATGGTTGTCAAGGAGGTATGGAATGAGGACCTCATCCTCCAAGTGGGTGTATGGTGGCAGCCTGGCACGTGGCATACCTGGAAGACATAATGATGGAGACAAGTCACAGTAACTCACAGAGAAGTACAGAAGTACAGCTGAACATACATGTGTATCACATTTATTAAGATAACAAATATGTCTTTGCAAATCTATATGACACTAATACCAGTGATATGTTTAACTCACACACATTTGACACGTACTGGTGATTTGATGTTATCACCATATATGTGCGTGTGTCAAGTTATGACATTGCTCATACTCCATGTGAATGTTGTCTTGATGTGGGCATGTCTGTTTGCCTGTACTGGTGTCTTTACCTATCAGCACATGCTTGGGTGTGTTCACATTAATGCAATACACCTTAATGCTGTGTATATGCCACATATATATTCATACACACCCTTAAGCAGGGACGTCGGGAGGCATACGCACTGTACTGATTTCAGTACAACTTATTAAGAAGGGGGGTAGCATTAGCATTTTAAATTTTCTTGTTTTTCGTGCTTTACTGCACGATGACGTCAGCAGGGCAGCCTGGAGCTCACTGCACGCACATGCATTTCCGGCCAGCGCTTTGAGCAGGAAGCGTTATTCAAAGCAGGAGGATTCAATCAAGAATTATGTTGAATGCAGGAGGATTTTCGAGGGAAGTGTTATTCAAACATTATGGTGAAGCGCGAGGATGTACGAGCCTACGAGGGAAGCGTTATTCAAAGCGGGAGGATTCAATGTTGGTCTCAAGGGTCTTGCAACTGAGGTTTGGTGAGTAATAAAGTGTGTGTGTGTGTGTGTGTGTGTGTGTGTGTGTGTGTGTGTGTGTGTGTGTGTGTATGCGTGTGTGTGTGTAGCCGCACACCGGAAAACTTCTCTTAATTTTTGTTTTTCTTTAATGGACAACTCCTCCTAAACAAAATGCTTTTGTCACAAAGGTTTTTATTCCCTTTAATCAAACCACACACATATTTCATGTAAAAAAAATATTTCAAATCATAGTCTTAGTGATTTCTTCCTGAATTTATTTCTGCAAACACCAGCCATTGTAAAATATTGTGTTATTAGTTCTGGCATTTGTCATACTCTCAAATTCATAGCCAAGCTTTGTACAAATTGAAGCTGCACAAGTGGTGCTGTATTGTAGACAAGGGGGTTCTGGTTTGTAGATTCCTCACTGCTGAGTAGAACAGCATCATACTACACAGCAATTAGAGTTCAATGCAACTCTGTATTCTGGGGTCATGACCTACTTCATTTAGGTAATCACACATCCTAGTGAACTGCTTTGTAAATGTTCTTACATAGAGTGTGCGTCTTTGTGTATTTTCTTGTAGACAACTGCACTATGTATTTGCACATGATGGCAGGGCTTTCAACTGAGCAGTTGCATGCTCATGCAAATTATGCTTCAATATGATCCAGCACCAAGCAGGTTGTGAATGGTTATGAATTTCATTAAATTGGAGAAATACAATTCTCTCTCTCTCTATCTGAGCAAGGCGATTTGCACTTTAACAAAGCATTTCTATGAATTCCACCCTCCATCTGTGAAATCTTGCAGTTATGTCTCAGTCTTTTATACCTTACAAAAGCAAATAATTAGGCAGGCAGGTCAATGCTTCTAAATGCAAGATCAATACACATTTTAGCCGACATACTGACAGCAGCTAGTTTTTTTCACATGCATACTATAAGTCACAGATGATCAGCTGCACGAAAATGTGGATGGGATGGGATCTGTGTTTCTGTGTCTGAGCAAAAGCACACACTGTTATTTTAAGCATAATATTCATATATAACCTACTGTTGCACAAGAGTGGATGTTATTGCAAGATGAAATAAATATAAAAGTGACAAACTTACCAAAGATATTCAAAAAAGTAAAAAAAATCAATGTACACGCAGTGCAAGGGAAGGGATGACTTTACACCTTCTCTGAATGGAGGACATTATACACTCTTTCTTATAAAAGGGTGGTTAACAGAAGGTGAGTGATAGAGAAAGAGGGAGATATGCAGGCATTGTTGACAGAATAAAACATGACAGAGAGAGGATGTACTGTGGAGTGATAGTCAAGCACAGAGCAAGAGAGACTGAACAACTGAGCTTGACATCTAAAGTCAGAAAGTAATTTAACTTTTGAGTTGTTTAACTGAGTTGAATTTTGAGTTATTTACCTGGACTGAATTATGAGTTCCTTGTATAATATGTTTGAAATTTTACCATGGCACTGTGAATAACCTTAACTGCCAAAGTCAATGTAAAGAAATTATATGAAAATACAGTCTCCAGAGTGGGTGATACACACACACACACAAATGTTACAGACATGCATCTACAATAGTCCTGTAATGCATACCAAAGGACGTCGGCAGGTATACTCACGGTATACACTTCAGTGCAGTGTTCGTGTGCAAGGGGTAGCACAAGGTAGGCACTAGGATCCAGGGGGAAAGATAAAGGCAAGGGTGCCAGAACCATAGGGCAAGGTAGGGCCGAGCTCCTTCCCACTTTTACAGCTGCAACTTTGCAAACAATTTAAATAAACAAACAAAAAAAAAGCTTCTTCTCTGCGTGGAGGCAGCATCTTTTTGTTTAAGGAGGATCATGCATGCTTTGCATGCAGGCCAATGTGGATATAACCCTATTTCACACTCGTGAGTGGAATTTAAAATAGCCATTACATTGAGAGAGAAGGTAAGTAAGTGATGTGTATGTAATTTACACTAGTGGTTCTGTTTGTTTCTGTATGAGACAGAAAGTGTGTGTGTGTGTGTGTGTGAAATGCCCCAGTTGCTATATACTGGTGGCTAGAGAGAACAAATGGTGGTGGGTAGAGATACTCAGGCTTGAATCCTGTACCTTGGATGCAGGTGGCACGGACCTGAATTCCCTATCCACCACCATTTCTAAAAAAAAATTGTAGATTTTTGCCTCATATTTGTTCTGTTCCTCATGAAATCTGTGGTTTCTGTATCTACATTTTTCCTTGGCTTGCAAAGTCTGTAGTGCAGTGGTGCACTGGTAGCATTGCTGCCTGACAGCTACAGGTTCTCTGGTTTGATTCTTGGCTGGGGTGCCGTCTGTGTGGAGTCTGCTTGTTCTCCCATCTTACAAAGATGTGTCTGGAGTTTCTCCCTGCTCTGCTGAAAATTGTCTTTTGTTCCAAGTCAGACTAGTTTCCTGGTTAAATGTTTAAAAATAATAGGCATTTGAATTTCAGACTTCATATTCTTCAGAAAGTACATGGTAACACAAAACTGTTTATTCTAGCAGATGTCTAAGTTTATAACATGGATGTTTGAAATTTGTCCCTATTTATGGGACTGTATTCCCCCATTATTGGCTTTGTCCAGGTATTTTGTGCTAAGGTTGAGAGCTATCTATGGTGAGAACTGAATTCATTGAATGTTTGGGGGCTGTATTCCCCCCCCCATTACTGGCTTTGTCCACATGTTTTTTGCTAAGAGGTTGAGAGCTATGGTGAGAACTGAATTCACTGAATATGTTTGGGGGCTGTATTCCCCCATTATTGGCTTTTTTCAGGTGTTTTCTGCCTAAAGCTTGACAGCTATGGTGAGAACTGAATTCACTAAATGGTAGCCATTTAAGTTTGTCTTCCTCTCTTTCACAAAACAGCTGATTTGGCATAGTGGTATGTTTCTCTGACTGTTTTGCACAGGGCCCCCTGGGTTAAAGACGTGGCAGTGAAATGTATGGTGGTAACACAGCATTTTATTCTAGCAACTTTCCAACATTGTACAAGCAATGTTTAAAATGTGTCCCTGGTTTTTGGCATTTTGTCCCCCCCCCAATAAATTTTGGCTTTTTCCAGATTTCTTGTGCTGCGAAGTTCAGAGATACAACTGTGTGTCGAGTAGATTTTACAAGGAGCTGAGAGCTGCAGGGGAACAAAACTGTAGTGCTCCTTATTCTGAGTCTGCTTGCATTGTTAATAGCACAACAGGTAGTGTACTTGCTTTTGATGCAGAAGGTTGTGGGTTCTACTCCCACAGTAGATAGATGCATTGCTGATACTGTACTGTGTTGTAAAGTGGGTGGATGCTGCAGCCCTTTTTGGCAAAGATACCTAGAGTAGTAACTATGAACCTGTTATCAGTTTGCCATACAGTCCCTATTGCTATATAACTAGCTTATCATTTTTTTAATGCATGCAACATAGGCAATTTATTCCTCAAGGGCAACGGGCACTTTATTTGTAGATGAATAAACAGTGACATATAAAGTTGTTTGCTAGCAGCAACCTCTTCATTGTTACAGATTTCTTTAATGTGGAATTATTTAGATGACTTTTACACTTCAGAGATTGTGCATATTTACTGATACTGGTGGACTGTAGAAGGTTGAGTAGACTTTTATGATGGAAATGTTCTGAATTGGGTAGTTTTGTCATTGGTGCATGCATTTTGTTTCATTGTTTACTAATGTTCAAAACAATAAATTTAAAATGCCCTCTAATAACTGTACTGTATTGTACAAGGAATACAATTTAATACTATCGGGAAGGTGTATCAAAGAGCATGTGTATGTTTTGTGTTCAAGGGGCCTATGATTTGAAAACAGCCCAAAGTTAATCTTTATCTGCCACTGGCAAAATGTATTTTCTTTGAATGTGGGTTTCAGTGCTGTTTCAATGCATGTGAATTTCAAGGGCAGAGAAGTTTTAATGCTAAGTCTGTTTTCATTGTGAGACTTCATTGCCTATTGGGGTTTGTGCTGTAAAAATGCAAAATAAAACTTTGAAATGAAATCCAAATAATCGCAGAAGTAAAGCAGTATGCACATTACAGTGTTTATGGTAAATGGGGCAAAATAACCAAGAAATGGGACACTAGAATGGTTGCAGGTAGGAGGCTCCAGTTGACCATGATTTTGAGAGGGGAAGGGCAGCAAACTCAGACAGCCCTGGTTGAACTATACCTCTCAGCTGTCCATATTTTTGCAGAATGAATAGATATTTGCTTCTTATTTTTGGTTTGTTCCTCATAAAACGTGTGGTTTTCTGGCAAATCATTTAGGAATGAAGTCACTAAATGACAGACATTGAGTTTTACGTCATAACCTTCAGAAAAATGCATGCTAAAGCAAGACCTGTTATTCTGTCAACGGTCTTAAGTTTATATAAGAGCAATTTTTAGTAGTGTTTGTATGTTCCCCCAATATATTTGGCCTTGTCCAGATTTCCTGCATTAACAGGTTGAGAGGTACGTGCAAATAAAATTGTTTTATAGAATTAGACATATCCAAAATGTTGCTCTTCCCCTAATAATCCCTCTGCAAAATGGCAATTTTGGAAGAAAACATGGAAGGTTTACAATTAATAAATAACTGTAATAATCAATTATAGATTACTTTTATTTCAGAAATGCATGTAGATTATTTTATTTTGTCAGCTGCTCAAGTTAGCAGTACTAATATTAAAAGTGTCCCTTCTTTGGCATGTTCTCAGCTGTATTGTGTGGCTATTTTATATTTTTGCATCACATTTTTGGTCCATTTTTCATAAAATTGTGTTTTTTGGCAAATTAGTGGCAAATCATTAAAGACTGAAGTTAGAAAATAATGAAAGACATTTGAGTTTCAGATTTCGTACCTTTCAGAAAATTCATACTAATGCAAGACCTAGTATTCTATTATCTTTCTAAGTTTATAAGAGCAATATTTAAAAAAATGTCCTTATTTTTGGGCCTTTGCCTCAGTTTTATTTATGAGTTTGTTGCTGTAAGAGGGTGAGAGGTTGTGTGTGTGTGTGGTAGGTAGCATACCTCTTAACTGTCCAAATTTTGCAGAATGTCCAGATTTTTGCCCCATATTTTTTGTCTGTTCCTCATAAATTTTGTGATTTTCTAGAAAATCATTGAAGGCTGAAGTTGCTAAATAATGACAGACATTTGAGCTTCAGACTTCATGTCCTTTAGAAAAATTCATACTAGCACAAATCCTGTTATTCTAGCAACTTTCTAAGTTCACAAGAACATTATTTTAATATCTGTCCCTGTTTATTTTAGGCTTTGTCCATATTTCTTGCACTAAGAGGTAGGTAGGGGTGTGTGTGTGAATGAAACATCCTAGTTAGTGGTAGCAGGTGGTTAGTAATTTACTCAAGCTCAAAACCTGTACCTTAGTTACAGAAAACAAAAGCATAAAGTCTCTACCCCAAGTACCATGCTGCATTTTTCAAAGAACTGACATTTCAGGTTAATTTTCAATTCAAGGAACAGAGTTTGAGTGAATTTATATTATATTACTGAAGAGGCATTACAGCGAATGCCTCTTCATCGACACTAAAAGAGCAAACCGTGAATTACGAGAATGGCCGTAGCTTGGCTGGGGAGGGGGGTAGCAGTTTGAGAGATGTCAGTACAAATTTGAAAATCCTAGCTACACCCCTGCCCTTAAGGGACATGACCTGTGACCCTGCAGACTTGCTCATGGAAAGTTTTACATGTATGTGTTTTGCCATATACATCTACATGGCACTGTACAGCAGTTTAGCATTCTGCCATGTATTACCTGTGTTGCACATGTGAAACACATGGGATAATGACTAGCTTGATGGTATTTGCAGGGTTGGATATCAACTATAGCATGTATGGTCATAGTGAACTAGTAGGCTATATGCCCTAGGCCATTTATGAGCCTAGGCTGAAATGTTATATATCTGTAGCCAACAGACAGTTAGGTTACAGTGGACAGTTCAAGCAGTGCCACAGAACTGATCCACAGGGTTACTGATATATTTGTCATGCGGTCATCACACCATGTCTCAAAGAGGAACAATGTGCAGCTTTGCTGGACAGGGATGCATAGTATGGCAGGAGTATGTACAGTGTATGGGACAGGGATCTGTCAGGCATGCTGTGATCCTTGTTCTAGAAAGGTGGATGTCCATGAAGTATGTGTTTATTTGAAATCAGGATGTGTAAGTGTAGCATGTCCAACATCTCTGTGTTGGACATGGCTTTATTCAGGGTAGGCATCATGCTACATAGTGGAGCTAGGGATTGGGAAGGCCAGTGTAGGCCATCTGAACATGGCCAATAACCCTTAAAGAAAATATGTGATCTATTATGGGTCACTTGAGTGCTGAGTATGTCTGAACAATGATCTCTATATTAATGGATGGCACCCTGTCATGATTAGAGGTACCACTTATGACTACCTGACTGGTGTGGTGAAGTAACTATCAAAGGAAAGACTACTGTCCAGCTGCATCCCATACACACACAGTTTCCATTATGTTGATCGCTGCCTAGGTGGTAGTTCATGGGTACAGGATTTTTAACATAGGGGATGACAATGCAATACTTAGCTGTCACATTGTGGCCATATGTCACACACCACACATTTGACTCACAAAGGCCCTTCTGTATGTTGCCTGCAGCACTCATTGAGTCAACTATTGTCCTAGTTCATAGTCATTTGCAAACCTCAATAGGCAGATGCCTTCTGAGTTGTGATGGGAGACATGACAAATATATCAGTAACCCTGTGGATCAGTTCTGTGGCACTGCTTGAACTGGCCACTGTAACTTAACTGTCTGTTGGCTACAGCTATAACATAGGGGATGACAATGCAATACTTAGCTGTCACATTGTGGCCATATGTCACACACCACACATTTGACTCACAAAGGCCCTTCTGTATGTTGCCTGCAGCACTCATTGAGTCAACTATTGTCCTAGTTTATAGTCATTTGCAAACCTCAATAGGCAGATGCCTTCTGAGTTGTGATGGGAGACATGACAAATATATCAGTAACCCTGTGGATCAGTTCTGTGGCACTGCTTGAACTGGCCACTGTAACTTAACTGTCTGTTGGCTACAGCTATGTAATGTTTCAGCCTAGGCTCATAAATGGCCCAGGGCATATAGCCTACTAGTTCACTATGACCATACATGCTATAGTTGATATCCAACCCTGCAAATACCATCAAGCTAGTCATTATCCCATGTGCTTCACATGTGCAACACAGGTAATACATGGCAGAATGCTAAACTGCTGTACAGTGAAACAGTTGGGAGGGTGGCCTAATGATTAAGGTGTTTGCCTTATAAACACAAGGTGCAGGGTTTGAGTCTCACAAGGGATAATTGGCTAGGCTTAAAATGGCTCGCAAGGGCAGTTAGCTTAGTACTAACCTATGAACCTATGAGTTAGTCTATGTGGTATAGATAACAAAGAGGGGGAGTACCAGGAATTAACCCTGTATTACTGTAGCTGGCACTGGTTTTATGTGCATGTATTAGTCAGACACCTTCTGTAGTATTGGTTCTGAAAGCAGACCAGTTGCCAACCACTCCTGTGACATAGGAATATACACCTAGTTTACTGAGTGTAGTTGGAACACAGTATGGGTGATGGTGTCCTAAGACCTGGCAAGGTCATGATATGCTGTGTGAATCAACCTTACTATCTTCTACATCTGTACTGACTACATCAAATAAGTTGATCAAGGATCATGACCTTACAGACCAGACTCAGCAGGGTAGTAGTGCATGATTTCCCATTATCAGTGGTGTCTCCCCCTTTGTGGGGTGTGATAACTGTTGCTGTGCAACATTCAGTGTGTATACAGCTTGACATGAAGCTATGATTGAACATGATGTGTATGTGGCGAGCAAATTGTTCTGACATTTGTGTAGGATACACCCTGGGATGTTGGCAGGTCCCATGCAAGCTATATGTATGGCTTTAGAGAGTGCAGTTTGTACCTGCATAGTTGTTATTACAGGGGCTCTGTAGTGTACATGGATATATAAATATGTGTACCTGTTGGAGGGAGGTGTGTATGGGTTTAGGTTATCCAAGACCCTATATGGATGAACAGGTGCTATTTCTGTAGGTGCAATACCTGTCATGCCATAGTGCTGTGAAGCACAGCAGGTCTTGCTGCCATTATGATTCATAACACAGCTATAGAATGCTCTGTGGTTGGCCACATAATATGTGGCCGATTAGTTTCACAGTAGCTTTGTGTGGCTTTATATGATGTATCTGCATCTTACTGAGGCTGACCAGGGATCACCTGCACTCATTTGCGTTCACTCTTGCAACAGTTACTACCTTATGTGGTACAGTTTAAGGCAGGGTACCACCCGTTTGCCTTCCTGTTTGTGTTTTGTTGAATCCTGGTTCTGTTTCAATGGCACAATCACTGCACTTATGTGAGTGCTTAAAGTGCATGTGTGTAGGATTGAGCATTTGCTCATGCATTGTTCATCTGCCTGGGTGCCATGACAGTCATCACTTTGCTCTTAAGAAGCATAACATTGGCTTTGGAGACTGACTATGGGTAGCATACTGTTAGCCCTGTTTGTGTGACTGTGGTGATCCAGGTCATTGGGGTTGATGAAATCCAACATGCATTGAGCAGAGGTGTTGGTACATGAGTCTTTCCAGTTCATAATGGGATAGTTGAGAGTTGCCATTATTATGTTTTTTTGTCTCAAACTTAATATTCCCCATTACAGCACAATATGACAGTTGTGAATTCTGAGGCATGGTGGGTTATCTGTCGCAAGGTTCAATTTGGATTCCACTTAGGCACAAAGGTAGTTGCTCAGCATACTGCATCTGAATTTATGCAAGTGCAACTAGCATGGGGGTGTACATATCCTTCAGGAATATGGACACACCTGTGGCCCGTGTATTCCAATAAAGGATAACGGCCAAGAGGTGAGGTATGTGTTATAACATGGTCATGCAGGGGTGCTCTCCGGAGCGTTGAGTCATATCTCAGTCACTGCACAGATATGTTCTCCATGTTAAGGATTGATGTAAGTGAGTCCGTATTGAGTTTCTGAAATGTATCATTGAGTAGCAAGACCTGCAGTTTATTGCTTGGCTGTCCCTATTACACCAGTGGACTTTCACTGGAACTTTGCATGATGAAGGCACTATAGGGAAAGCATGAGCCAAAGCCAGTATCCAGATTCCCAGGGGTGACAGGTGCAGGCCCTGTCTGTCAAAGCATCATGGTCTGTCAACCATGTTATCCCAGGCAGAGAGATACTGGATACCCTTTGAATTACACCAGTACATTAGACAGTTGTGGAATATAATCCTTTTGTCCCTGTACTGCAGTATCATTCTGGCCAATGTCAGAATGCTACGCAGGCCTTGGGACATACCTGCATGGGCTACAAGACCTGACAGTTCCAACATGTGTGTTTCCATGCAGTCCTGGCTACTGCATCACAGGTCCTGCACAACAACATGGAATATGCCAGGGTCATGTGTATAGTTCAAAAGGTGGTCTGAGTGTGTGGGTATGTGGCTAATCATGGCAGACAGGCAGCTGACAGTATGTTTGCTCTCGTATAGCTTGATGTGTAACATAGTGCTAGAGTTTGCATTCACAAGTGAGTACTGTTGGGCATGTTTCTGGCCACGTGTTCTGAGGTGTGGCACACTTATACAAGCTATGTCATACAGGTTTTGTATTTATTTGTCTGTCTATTCCAGCTTGGGAGGTCTCTTGCTTAGCCAGATACTTAGAAGCCTTTGTGAATGTGTCTGGTTTCTGGTGTATGTGTGGGTGTCCTTACTGTGTTCTGGTGAGGGTATGTGTTGGTTGTGGTGATGAGATGCATGTGTTAACCTACACCTCATGACTGTCCAGTCCAGTCCTGGCTGTAGACTGGACTGCCTTCCAGCTTACCCCTGTAGCTGCATCCCAGACAATGTGTTGGGTGTGGTGTTAGGTGGGTTTGGCAGTGTACATGGCATAGAGATTACATTCCCCCAGGATGGCCACCTACACAAAGCTGACAGTAAACACCAGTAGCTGACTAGTGGACATGCCTGTATGAGCATTCAGTACTACAAGTACTAAGTACTGTATTTAGTTTATGTATATCTTATGAAGATGTTTTAGCCAGTGATGCTCACAAGTAAATGTTTGTGTTATGGATGAGACAACACTGGCTATTACAGAAACATAGTAGCTACCTTTAGCAGCAATCCTCCTCAGAGGAGCACATCACATCCTGATAGTTGATTACAGATGATACAAGTGTCAACAGGTCTGTATCCTTTTCTGGGTATATACTCACATATCCACCAGAACCATGAGCTCTGTTGGGCACGGACACCCACTCCCCAAACAAAGTCAAGTATCAATATACTCTGCTGCCACTATCAGCATGATCAGGATATAATCAGATAATCTAAGCCATCACCTATGAAGCAGCTAATACACATGGGCAGCAGTCTCCTACATCTTACACTCCTACTGCAGATGTTACACTGGAGTTACAGATGATATGCAACCTGTTTCATTACCAGTACTATGCACAACCTTACATACAGTATTTGCAAGTGAGTGTTAGGTTGGCAATGAGAGGTTAGGCTACACAAACCTGAAAGTTCAACCAGTGTGTCTCTACACTCAATATCCACTCTATGTAGGTGTGCACATAGCCATTTGGGTCAGCCCTGTAACAAGGGTCACTACACATTTGCATAACATGTACACATGCACAGCTGTAATTACTTGCTAATGATACTAGTGTGGTGGATATTACATGTCTTGTGTGCATGGATAGTTACCTAGCTTTTCCAATTTTCTTTGCTATCATGCTGCAAAACTGTCAGATGAATACAAGTCATATGTATCCGGTTACTGAGTATTGTAATCGCCAATAGACATAACTAATGTTTACATAACATAACAGAAATGCTATGTAAAATGGAATACAGATCTGCCTAAAATACTGTGCATTACACAGTTATTGGCTCAATATCCCACAATGCAAATCATATTTGCACAGTAAGCCCACCTTTGATATGTTTGTCTCACTAATACACCCATACATATGTCTACTGTTACAGTATATCAACATATACTATCCCCTGTTATAGCACATACTTGTTGGACCAACCCTGACACTGACAATGGCTGAAAAATAATTGGTGAATTCCAAGCCCATATATATATCATCCCTTGTGGTGTATGAGGAGTTTGCCTTGTGACCTACAGCAGTACACACATAGAATACTACAAGCATTACTACTGCTCAACAATACATCTACAAGATAGCTATTTCCACTATATGTATTGATTACACTGTAATTATTACAGAACAGGTTCTACATACACAGACATGCTAAATGTTATACATACCTTCTTAGTAATTATAGGTGTTCTTGGCTGGTATATTAATAATTTTCGGTTTGTGTTTTGATCTTCTGTTGGGTCTGTTGTACTTTTCTTCAGGTAGATACAGATGGTTTGAATGTGTGACAAGGCATCCTTTTATAGTTTGAGATCAGTAACGTGCTATCCTGATCACTCATTTGGTGTTCCACAGTATTTAATTATATGCACATCAGCTGTGCAGCTACTCCCTTAGCCAATACCATGGCCATGGTGGAGTATAATTGAGTGCTCCACTTGGGCATTGTCTCTTTGCCTTACTTGTGAGCAAGACAGCCTGGAAGTGTTGTTCGAAATCTATTGCAAAAGCTGTATGGAGACAAACAGAAATACATTGTGTGTAATGCCTAGAAGAATTGGTCTACATGTGAGTACTGCTGTTATATTTCTGGACATTGCTACTTGTGCAGGGTTTGTCTGCACCTAATACTTCTGCATATGTTTCAGTCTGGCCAGGATGTTTGACCTTCTCATGGCTGTATGGCTATGCAGATAATGTTAGGGGGTTTACAGTGTGCTCACCAGACATCTCTAGTTTGGTGTAAATGTGTAACATACTGCGTTGATAATCAGTAATTGGTAACACTTCCTGGTGTAATTACTTTTCAACCCTCTGAAACAGGATTAGTTCAAACAAACCCTGTAACATCAGCAGCTGTTCCATTGTATAACAGCAACTATTTCACATAGGGCCATGTTAATATGTCTCTGTCCAGGTATGTTAAGGTTTCAGCAGATGTCATACAGTGGGTGAATAATTGGTTATGGTATGACATTATATATTGTTATAATTCGTTTGGGTGTGGGGGAGATGTTGGTGGGTGTACATAGCAGATGCAGGTGTGTAGGAACTGCTTTTATACATATTCTATATGTGTGTGGGGGTTCTTTCCCTATGTGAACACCTATCCCTTAGTGGACTAATACTATGGTAATTACAGGCTGATTCATTAAGGCACTGTTAAATGCTTCCTGTATAGCATGCAGGTATTGTTAGTCCTTGAATCCTTTTGGCAATACATCGGAATGTAGTAATGTTTTGCTACATAAAAGATGTCTGTGTATTTCTGTCATGGATATTTGCAGTCATTGTAGTTGTGTTGGTGACTAACCCTATTTGGCTCATGTCCATAGAACATATTTGTATATACTCTTCATATGTTATGTTCATATTGTTTGGGGGGGTGGCAGAATGTATGATTGCTATGGTCCATGTTATACTCAGGTTTGAACACTTCAAATGCTGTATACACACATGTATGTATGTATGTGTGTCTATCTATCTACATATATATATATATATATATATATATATATATATATATATATATATATATATAGCTATAGATATAACAGTTATACATATGTAGACTTGTATATGTTGATTCACAAACTACAGTACATTACAATGTACTGTACATATGTACACAAAGTGACTATCCAATTTGTGGTCAGTAAGTATAAGGTGTAGTTTAAAGACAATAAACATGTGTACAGCTCAGATGACTTAGTGGTAAATCCCATGACTATTGTGTGCGTGGTCCAGGGTTCAACACCTGCGATGCTTTAAAAATGTGTTTTACTACAAAATAAGGCTCATTTCAGCGGTTGTAAGCATGTTTAAAAGTGTTTGTGCGACATTAAAGCAGCAGTTAAACAAACTTTAAAACTTATAACCTGTGCGCGCATACATGGCCACATCTGCTAACTACTCAGGATATATACATTTCAGTGAAGTAAAATCTCACTATGTGCTTACATAACTTTACATTCTCTGTTGACTTTACCCTCCAACACACATGAGTATATATGGGTGTTCCAAATGTTTATTATACTGAAGAATAGTACCTAGATATGCAAGCTGTGGTTAAGATATACATTTTAACATGAAAAACAACCACTGAGCTTCACTTACTCTTGAAATAAAAACACAACAAATGAAATGAGAGACTATAAATTAAATTCCTAACTACATTAGGCATAGCCCCTCATTGACACACTTCATGAGAAACCTTGATGTGTGAATGGGTAACAGCATATACACCCCTGGGATCATGTGTCCAAGAACCATACAGCCAGGGGGTGGGGGAGCCCCTCCAGTTTTATAGCTGCAAGACCTGTTGGGGAAATTGAATGGTGTTGATGTTTTACATTAACATGCCCTCTTTAGATCACTAAGTGCCCCTATCACTCTCCACCACCCCAGTCCTCAACAGCTTCCGGCAACTCTGCCTGGAATCACTTCATTGGCTATACTTGACAGAGGCTCAGTTACTTCATCAATGATGCGGAGAAAGCCAACACACTGTAGCTATGCTTTTAAATGCCCTTGGGCAGATAGCCTACTACCGATCTGTGAACCTCTAAAGTGCAGGCCATCACAGATATAATATGTGAATAAACAGAGCTTTCAGATCACACTATACAGTGAAAAATCACCATGTAGTCAGAAAACAGTTAAGCACAGCAAGAACATACAGAACACTGATACTTAATCTCTCCAAAAGCCTATCTTGGAAGCTAGAAGACTTGTGTAAGTTTAAGACTTTCTATTGCTTACCAGTAGGTTCCTACAGGAAAGATGAGAAACAAGCACAGATGGGTAACATGCATGCAACAATACCATACTGGTTTGCATGTGTCAGCCTTAGGCTTTGGAATACTGGCCAAGGTTATTGGTTCCCCATGGTACCTTTTTTAGGCAAGTCTCAAAGGTGATTCCCACCTCTGTAAACAGCACAATAGCAAAATTAATGAGGGTTATGCTACTCAACGCTAGGGGATGTAATCAAAACATGCACGC
This sequence comes from Protopterus annectens, assembly GCF_019279795.1. Lineage (NCBI taxonomy): Eukaryota > Metazoa > Chordata > Ceratodontiformes > Protopteridae > Protopterus > Protopterus annectens. Next base: position 707,976,740 of record NC_056749.1, on the reverse strand, counting down.
ACTCACAGCACTTCTCCATATGGACAACGCCATCTGTGCAGTAACTGAGATGTGTTTTAAGGCTCCGGAAAGCACACCAACACTACCAGTCTACATCCCATACCACACATTCCGGCCAAAGAACATGGACTGACACAGACATGGAGGGGGTGTATCCATATTCATCAGGGATACCTACACCTCTAGGTTAGTGGGGCAGCATAATACCTCTGAGATCATCCATGTGCAGCTAACATCAGCCACAACTGCATTGCAAACTGTGGCCTGCTACAGATTACCCTCCATGACCCAGGACCACCACTCCTCCTACCTGGAGACAGTGGAAAGCATGACAGTCCTACCGAACACCCTGGTATTGGTCGATGTCAACTACCCTACCGTTAACTGGGAATCTTACTCGAGTACTCATTTCTAGGCCCGGCACTTCCTGGAATTTATCACCTCATATGCCCTGTGTCAGATGGTAAACTCCCTAATGAGAGGTGAAAACATACTAGAAGTGGTAATCACCAACATGGGCGACAGGTGTACCACAGCAGAGGTAAACCAGTCACTGATTAGATTTGACCATGGACTTTTCACTGATGATTTCCACACCCAACCATCTCCCCACCCAAGGAAACCACAGTGAATACCTTTCCTACAGCTAAATTCACACTACTAAAGACAGAGTTGGGAGGTTTTACAGCCCCCATGCTAAGGGAAAACACTGCTCATGATACAGAAAGATATACAAATGCACTCTATAAGCACCTACAAGGATGTATGGATCATGCCATCACTGGTAAACCAAGACTCGCTCCTCCTAGACAAGGACAACCATCTGGTGGACCCCTGCAATAAACAGGCTATACAACAGAAGTAGGACAGTAGTCCAGAAAAACAGCAACACCCAAGAAGGGAAAAACAGAGGTCCCTCATGAAATCATCCAAGGCTAACATCAACAGGAAAATAGTCAGGGATTCGAAAGATAACCACAAAACCTTCTTTGGCTATGTCAAGGATCTAAGTTGTAACACACAGATTTGCACTGTGCTGGTGCAATATAGCACAAAATATACTGACCCTACTGATATCGCCAACTTCCTTGCAGATACATTCGGTGCAAACTTCACCCCCTAAAGAGCCCACAACAATACCCGGAAAGTACAGTATCCCAGACATCAGAGACAGACAGGTGGAAATGGCCCTTTCAGATGGCAAAACACAGGGTCAGTGGAGGCCAGTGGTGTCCCAGACTGCATCTTGTAAATACTACAAGATGAACTAACCCCCCACCTAATTAAGCTTTTCAACCTCAGCCTCTACACAGGCTACATGCCCATACAATGGTGCATAACAACGGTTATTCCACTCCAACAAGGTGGAAACACAATTGACCATGGTAACTACCACCCCATAAGCCTGACTAGGCTGGAGTGCAAAGCTATGGAGTGCATTCTCATGGCACTCATTGACAAGACATTGGTAACCTCCAAAAACTTGACCCAACCCAGGTCAGCCTGGTTGAGTGCAGATCATGCCTACTGAACCTGTTTGACATCTTACAGACAGTCACCAAGACATTAAATGAGGGGAGAGGTGATTCGCACATACTACCTGGACCTCACCAAGGCTTCTGACACCATTTTCCACTCAGGTATTATTGAAAACCTCACCAGTCTGTACATAAACCCATGCATCACAGGATGGGTTGCCAACAGCCTTACACACAAACCCACATGGTAAGACTAGCAGCCTCCAGGTCCAACTCTTAACCAGTCACAATTGGTGTCCCACAGGACTCAGTCCTGGGACCCCTACTGTTTGGCATATACTTCTCAGAGGTACGGGCAAACAGAGGTGGACTATGGCAGACCATGTTTGGCAATGACTGCAAACTGGGAGCCATAATTGACAGTCCAGCTGACACGACATCCTTCAAGGGGCCCTCACAGAGACCGACACAGGGTGTCAGTGTCATGGACTACAGCTAAGTGCCACAAACTGCATGGTCATTCCATTTTGGAAAAACTAAATACCCACATATTGACATGTAAGTGGCAGCCACCTTAATACAGAAGAAATAATAGGGTATCTGGGGACTAAGGTAGATAGTGACCTCTCCTTTGACAATCATATCTCCAAAGTAGTTAGGACATCCTTCTATGTAGACCATCTGATTACTAAAGGGTTCGCATCAAGACATACTGAGGTTATAGTGCCTTTTACTCATCACTCATCAGTCCCATCACAGAGTATAATAACCCATTTGGGATGTACCTCAGACAATACTTCCGACAGCTGGAAGGTCCACGAGCATACTTCACCAAGAGGATTACTGGCCTCAAACATATGTCCTTTGCAGCCAGACTGAATAAACTCCTGCTTTACTCAGTGGCATCTCGTTTACTCAGAGATGATCTCTGCTGGCCAACAAAGCCATGTCCAACTCAGGCTTAATGGATATGCTCCACCTATGGGAATCCATGTCACAGTGAGCCACACGCTGTAGTGAGCTAAACCTTGCCACAACAATAACTAGAAAATGCTGGAGGGACAGATTCCTGTCATAGAAAATCCCCATGCTTTGAAACTACATCCCTAATTACGTTATACAGAACCCCTCACTAACACTCCTCGAGAGAAACCTTGAAGAGTGAATGGGGAACAGTAGATAAACCCCAGGGATCCCACCATTAGCTCTGCTCCATAAAGGGACAGTTAATTAATCAGTGGGGTGGCAAAAGCTGACACATTTTGGCTAGGCTTATGAATGCCCTCAGGCAGTTAGCCAAGTACCTACCTATGAACCTATGAAACTTTACATACAGTATCAGCACATGCTGATAGCTTAATTTACTGTTCAGGTGTTGACTTTCCTTGTGCCAGTAGCAGTTGTGTGTGTAATAGTTGTGGGCTGCCTATGTTGGATGCACACAGTAGACTGTCTATACATGACAATTTACAGGTAGTCTTGTGTGTGTGCCATCCATTTTTACTGTGTGTGCAGGTGGTGAAAGGTGTCAGTCCCTAGGTGCCTACACTGTCAGTGTGTGTGCTATACGTTCCCTTCTTGCCAAGGCATGGGCATACTTGGCACACCTCCATCTGCCTACTGGGACTGGCTCAGGGTGTTCGTGGTCTGAGTACCTCTGTGCCTGTGGGGCCCTTGGCAATGGTGGTGAGCTGTGAGGGCCTTCACAATTCTGTCCCTGCTGCAGCTGTTTCCACAGGATCATACTGTGTAGCATGGCACATACTATGAAGATGTGAGCACACATGCCTAGAGAGTACTGCAAAGCTCCACTAGATATATCCAAGCAACGAAACTGTGATTTAAGCATCCCAAACACACAGTCTATGATGATTTCTGGTTTGTGCATGTGCCTCATTATGGCGTTCTTTCATGGTTGTTTGTGCATTTCTGATGGGAGTTATCATCCATGATTCCAGTGCATAGCCAGCATCCCACACCAGGTGGCCATATGGGATGTCCCCCCTGGCAAATACCTGATACAGCTGTAAGGCATGCCAGATGTGGGAGTCGTGATAGCTTCCAGGGCTGCCAGCACACACATCCATGATAATGCCCTGTGCATTGCACGTGACCTGGCAGTTGATGGAGGGGTATCCCTTGTGGTTTATGTAGCGCCTACCCTGCTCACCGGGTGGTGACTTGATGTGTATGTGCATGCAGTCTATTGCACCCAGTACCTCCGGGTATTCTGCCACACGGTGGAAGAGATGTATATTGCTGGCCAACTCCTCCTGCATTCAGGGGAAGTATATGTGCTCATTGGCATGTGGTAACATGGCATCCAGAAACTGGTGAAGTACCCTGGATGCTGACGCTTGTGAGATCCCCATGATATCCCAGTTAGCCTTTGGAAAGGTACCTGTAGCTAGTATTCTCAGGCTTACACATACCTTCTTATCCACTGGGATTGGTTCCCCTCTGTTTGTTCTGGCTCTGAGGCGTGGCTGGCTCAGCTCCACAAGTTGCTGTAGGGTATCCCTGTCCACCCTGTAATGCTCTACTATCTCCAGATCATGTAGCCCCTGGTAGGTTACCCTGGGTCTGAACTCTCTTTTCCTCCTCTGATGCCTGGGATGGTTGTGAGCATCATCCTCCACACCATCTTCAGTCTCCAACACATGCTGATGGATCAAAGCTATGGCAGCCCCTAACATGTACATATTAAAAGTTCCCTGTCTGTATACACCAATGGTACAGAGTGTATGGGAATACACAAGTGTGTGTGAGGTGCTTTCACACTTTATACTATTGTGCTATGTATGCTGCTGATGTCATTGGGTGTGTATGAGCAATTCCAGCTGCAGGGTATCTTAATTATGGGTTTTACAGTGAGTACTGCAAGTGTGGGGCCTTTAGTTTTGAGTTATGCTTGCCTGCCTTGATTAATCTGTTGTCCTTTAATTCACTTTTATACCAGGATCCCCTCCCATTTTCGGCATGCCTCCCCCTGCCAGTTTTCTTGTTTTGTACTTTCCCTACACAGTTATGTGTTGCAAAATGTGTCTTGTAGCTGATATAATGCAAATCTGCTTTGTTCTGCTGTAACACTTTACTGTTTTCTTTGCAGTACAGCCCCTCCCCTTTCCTGTTCTGCAGGTAGCTGCTTGCAGCCTTGTTAGCTGTTGTCAATGGCCCACTCTAGGTTTCTAGGTGTTAATTAGTCATTTGTACTCACAATTTCCCTGCTGCAGCATTTCCTTATTCTTTTCCTATATCCTTCCTGTTTCAGCACAGGTGCGTGCCGCGCAAACCCATTTACTGAGTTCACATGCATACTCGGTTACCTTGTGTGCTCTCAGCTAAGCAAAGCTATAGCCAGTTCAACACACACCTTTCCTGCAGCTTTGCCTAGCTACGGGACACCGGATTAGCAATCCTCAAATCTGCTTACAGCAAAGGTGACACACCCCTCTCTTGATGTCATTTCTATCTCAAGGGCACACCTCTGTGTTATAATGCTACGCTGTGAGGTGCATCCTTACACCACCAGGGAATCTGTGATACACTATTACTCCTCTCATTTGCATGGCATTGCCTACTAATTCCTAGCTACCATGTAAAACACTGTCACAGCCTCTTAGCAACCCTTGCACCATGGTGTGGTATAACATGCCTGCCATTGACTATTATGGGGAGATCATCATATTTGTTACACTGCAGTTTTATTCTATATTTTTCTATTTTTCTTGCGATACGGTTTGTGCACCGCTGCCCTGTGCTTAAACTTCTTGATAGTGCGAAAAATGAAATTAAATGTTCTTTTTATATTTTGTATATTTTTTTATGCCAATGGCTATATATTTAGCCATTGGTATATATTAACAATATAATACATGTGTTTGGCAGACTGTCATGGCTCCGATTTTATGTTTGCAAAATTTAAACCGTTTTTTTTTTTTTACGGTTTACTTTTCTGCATGCTTACACTACGCCTGCACCACTTCCTGGATCGCTAAATACCTTCATTTGCATGCTACACTGCTGCAACTGGGGTAATTAGCATACAGGGGCCGGGAGCTGTGCGTGCATAGTGTACGCAGGTATTGCACATGGAAACAGCTTGTGCCTGGATCGCTCGCTAGCCATATTTGGTGTTGGAGGGTAGCCTAATGGTTATGGTGTTTGCCTTCCAAACACAAGGTGCTGGGTTTGAGTCCCACAAGGGATAATTGGCTAAGCTTAAAATGGCTTGTAAGGGCAGTTAGCTTAGTACTAATCTATGAACCTATGAACCTATGGAACGCCAAAGCTACGCCTGCACCTGGCACAAGCTTCATGAATCCTGGGGAATGAAATAAAATGTCCAGTATACCTTTCGGTCCAGGTTAATAGGCCAAAAGGTATTGTGTCAGGTTTACCAATTGTCCAGAACATTTCCGGACAGTCCAGAATTAAGAGACAGCCTTTAAAGTCAGACTTACATGGATTTAGTATCCATGTTGCTGTGATCTCCCTCAGCAGTGTGCCATAATTAATATGTGACCATATACATGGACAAATTTCATGTAGTCTATACACAGAACTTACTCAGATTTTATTGAATCTTGAGGTATACCTCTCTACTTCCCAATATTCACATTATTGAAAACAATTTTACAAGCCAGACTCAGTGAATGAATTTCTACTCTCTGTGTGTCAGTGGTTCATGAGTTAACTTCTCACTTTTGGTGCAGAAGGCTTTGGGTTCCATTCCCACACCAGGTAGATTGATTGTTGACATTGCAGTGCAGCATATAGGGGTGCTACATTCCTGATTGTGCAATATTTCAGATGACATATTAAACAAGGATCCATCTGCTTGAGTTTGAGGTAGCTTAGGTGGATGTAAAAGATCCATGGCACCTATGGAAAAGAGTAGTAGAAGTTCCCTGATGCCCTGGCTAAATTTCCCCTAGTAGTATAAATACCACCTTGAGTTTCTCCAGAAAAGAAGCTACTAGCCTTGTAGGACTAATCTGGTCAACAAAGGATTAATGAATACTAAGACCCCCCATAAGACTACCCAATCAGGCACTCTCAGTGGTCTCTGTCATTAGATACGGAATGATTGTATTCTCCTTGCTGCACCACCAGGGAGCCCTGCCACCATTTGTGCCTTTGGAAGCCATGTCCATTTATCACATTGTATTCTGGGTATCTGTAGTAACCCCAGTCATGGTCATGCACATTGACCTTTTCTGAATGACATGTGCAACTCTGGTCAGCTTATTAGCAAGAGAAGTCACAATGCCAACATTGCTTAATATACAGGTTGATGGCAGGGCATGATGGTGTTAGGGTGTGAAGTCACAAAAGTGGTCTACTTGCAGTATGATGCTTATCTGGTGGCATGTCTTTTGTTCTTTACTGCCTTTGTAGGCTATAAAACTAAATTTGACTTCTACCACATCCACGGTAGTTTTTTTGACCTACTTACACGTGCTCATTATACTTTACAGGTCCTCATGCAAATTGCATGTAAGTGAAAGAGCCTCTTAGTGAAACTTTGGTTATAGCATCAATTGATCCATAGACATTCATTAGTTGTTGTTAATTAGCATGATTGTCATGCTAAAACCTTCAAACTTTCAAAGGAGTGCAGATATTTTCAATGAAACTTTTTTGTTGGACAGGTAAGCTTATCTGCAATAAGATGATACTGCTTAAAGCTTTGCTTCTACATATGACTGAGGACTTCCCATAAAGTGTTACTAATGCATGTATTGTTTATGTTGTAGTTTACCAACTGTGCATCCAGTGCGATGGCTGGGCACATCTTTTCATGGGGATAGGTACAACACACTTCTTACAGCTGAAGCTGCTATGATCCTATTAGTTTACAAATCATCTCTAGTAGTCTTGATGAAGTTGTGACTTTACCATGGTCAATGTTGCATGCCTTATTGTTTATATAAAAACAATACAAATCCATGAAGAAGGACTAAGGGTGTGTTCATCCAGTGGCCTGTGCAGCATGTATGAAACTCAACTGCAGAATACTGTCAGACACCATTAAATATATCCCAAGTGAAGTCCACATTTTCATTCTTTTTTTTTTTTTTTTGGAGTGGAGGCTGAGTGTGGAAAGATCTAGAATACAACATCTGTTCATTGTTATCCCATATCTGTGTGACATTCAGCAGTGAGATATAGCAAGGCCATTTAATTCAGTCCAAGCAGGTACCCTACACTAAGACTGGTGTAATGGAAATGTCAGGAAGATGTGTAAAGGTTCTCATATACATTTTTATCCACTTCAGAGAAGGATGCCACAATGTGAAAAATAGCAAAAATTCATGTTTTTCCACACAGAGAATATCTTGCTACTGGTCATCTATCTCCAGAGTTGGTGGATTAACAGCCATAACAAATGTGATGGGCCCTTTTGTGAGTCTGCCAGGTGGGATGTAATTAAAGACTTTAATGCTGTTGGTGGACAGAAATGGATTTAGGATCAAGCAAGATATTGGGCCATTGAGATGATAAGTCCAGCAAAAGGTCAGGCTGCGTGGGTAGCACAGAAACAGAGGGCAATGGGAGGTAACTCACTGATTGAAACCCCATTAACAGAGACATAGGAGTTCTTGACATCTCTGTGTTGGATTCTAGACAATACTTGAGTCCTGGCCCTCAATGAAGAGCTCATTGACCGGCAAGAATGTCTGTTGATGTTGATAATCCCTCAGGTGGGTATATCTCAACATAGACAAGTAACTGCCATAGAAAGTAAATGCTTGTTTTAGTTCAACTTGCAAGCATAACCACTACATTTTGCAGGAACATCAGTCTGCGGGTGCAGATACCACTGATACAAAATATGTTACCTATTAATTTCCTATAAAGGTATTGGAAGAAAGTGGTAGTTAGTATTGGTGATTTATTTTATTGTCTCCACAGGATGGTGTTATCAGGATCTTCTACTGTGGATATATAGCTGCCTGATGTTGGGGAACTGTCTAGGCCTGATGATGATAATGACAGTCAAGACTGAACATGATCAGGGGTCACAGTGTTGCATATGGGCAACGTGATGTCCACATCCCCACTCCATTCTGTGGACTTAGACTTTTCCTTTGAAACTCACCCCAAAACACAAGAAGATGCAGAAGGACAGGAAGACATAGACAGATCTGCCTCGCAAGGCAAAACTTCACCTGTGAAAAAGTTCCTGTTGGATTCCACAAGCTCCATTCAACAAGTGGAAGACATGGGTGGACATTGTGCTGCTAGCTAAGCATGCCAAGAGTACCATCCACCACCTGAACTAGGTATGTCAATAGCCACTAACCAGCTTATGTGCAGAGCCATAATACATGGACAGGCTGATGCCAAGACAGTCTATGCTGAGCTAATAGAGGTAGTTAGTGGTTTGCACATGTGTTACAGGATGTATGTATATAGCATATGTCACTGTGTAGCTGAGTGGCTATGCCACTATATGACCAGACATTATGGCCATTGCTTTTCCCTTGGTTGATCCATTCCTGTCTATGGTAGCAAGGGCTACTATGGAAATTGGAGGCCACAATCACAAACAAGTAGTGCTACCACCTCCACTGCATCATTCAGGGCTAAGGGAAGTATTTTGTGATGTGGATGTCCACTCACTTAAGCCATTCATGCTGAGCCCACCTATGGCATGAGCCACTGCTCACTTTCTCTCAGCAGTCTATCCTCATAGCATGGTTTTGATCATGCCTGTGATCCCACCACTGAATTAAAGAATACTCCTAAAGATGGGGACATGCATATCTGTGCATGTTTTCTGTGGGTGCCCTGGGCATGTCTATCAGACCTTGCCACAGTGCTGCTGCATTTTCTGAAGCTGTGTCCCAGGAAACAGTTAGTCAGACTTCTGCATCCATTGGCACATACAGTAATGGAGACAGCACACTTTCTCTGGTCACGTTACTCCAGTCTCCTAACCTACAAATGTATGCAACAGACACTCACATACACACATATGCAAATATTTTTAAAAATTACTTAAGCATACAGCTACACACACACACACACACACACACACACACAATTGCCTGCTGATGACACTTGACACTGTGGCCCACCCCAACTATACTTAGCAGCCCACTTGGAGGGAGTATGATAGATATGATTGACTATATAAATGAAAAATACTACCCATGTTTTTGTTTTTCATCTTGCTGCAAACCAACTATATCCAACATGCTCCCCATAGCAGATAAGCATCTTTAAGAGTAGCTGGTAAGTATATGTGACCACCCACAGTAGAAATTTGGATTATAGCAACATACTTTACCTTCTTCAGGACACATAAAGCCAGACCATTAAGCATTTGAAATGTCGGCACCCACTATAGTGAGTTCCAAAATATGGAGACTGAATGGCTTAAAGAACGGACTTGTAAATAATAAGTCAGTGATGCCATTTCTCAGAATATTCCCTTTTCTCCAAGCTTCTGATATTCTCCAGATTTTCAGGCTTTTTTATTTGACTTTTTGGCACTTGGCATTATCAGTGCTGATATTTCAATAGGGAGCCAGCAAGACTGCCACTATAGTAATGATAGGTGGAGTGGGCATCATAAACATAAATAACTGGACACTTGAGAGAATTATTATCCACAGTACTTTTTTCCAGATACTTTCAACAACATTTATGATAAACCCTGCCACAACTAGCACAACAATCAGAGCTGGGCTAGATACAGTATCAACTGGCTAGCATGGCAAGAGAAATATTTTGCCTTCGTAATGCATTTTAGCTACCTTAAAAAAGATGATTTATTTACTTCAGTACACAATATACCAGTCACATAATATTTGTGATAATGTCCTTTTCTAACTTGTTGACAGTGACATTTTGATATTATATTTGTAAGGATATTTTAAAGCATAAGAATGTGCTTTTTGCTAGCTTCTATAGTCAGGCTAGAATGGAATACATGCTCAGCAAACATATCAAAATGAACACATCTGATCAGCCTGAATCACTTAGCTAAACTTTAACCAAACTAAATTTAATATTATTTAATTTAAATGTATTTAATTTAAGCTTAACCAAGGGTAAAGCCATTAGGAAATTAAAAAAAAAGTCAGTCACAGCCAAACTTTGTACATGCCATTGAGCAGGTCTAACTGAGTAATGGAAAGACCGTTCAGGAATCATTAAACCAGACATAGTTATCTATATCCTGAATAATAACTTATACACTTCCAAATTAAATGGAAAGGTGAAATAAATACCCCCTTCATGTACAATGAAGGTGTTATAAGAGATCTGGGGACACAGGTTGACAGCAACCTCTCCTTCGACCACCACATTGCCACTGTTGTAAGAAAGTCCTTCTATGTGGCACATCTCATTACCAAGGGTTTTGCATCCAGGAAGAAAGAGGTAATTGTCTCTCTCTCTCTACCCTTCTCTCATTAGACCAATCATCGAGTATAATGCCCCATTTGGCATGTACCTCACTAGACAACTGCAACAGCTGGAGAGGCCACAGAAGTACCTAACGATGAGGACCACAGGCATTAAACACTTGTCCTACATGGACAGACTCAAAAGACTCCAGCTATTCTCTCTCATAACACTTACTTAGAGGTGATTTCTGCTTGACTTACAAAGCCATGTCTGACCCAGCTCTATTAGAAATGCTACATCTAAAGAAATCCCAATCTCTACGCACCACACACTCGAGAGATCTCAACCTCATTACCACAATCAACAGAACATGCTGGAAGGACAGGTTCCTCACCCAGAGACTGCCCATGCTCTGGAATAGATTTCCCGTACATGTCAAGCAGTGCACCTCACTGACCCTCTTCAAGAGAAATCTTGATGATTGGATGGGTAATAGAAAGTTCACCCCGGGGATCACTCCAGTGGATCTACTTGATAGAGGCACTGGGAACTCATGTTCGGCGGCACAGTGCCAGGGCACTTCTATGGAATGCAGGGCACTTCTATGAGCGGCGGCTCTCAATAAAAACCTGCCCAAGCATCAGGGACATGCAAAGCATAAACGCAAGCAAACTCCACCCCCCAACACAACCCAAATGATACATAGCCCACAAACTCAGTGTGCCACTTAACCACAGCCCATAAGACATAACAACGTACCCAACACTCTAGTCATAGGTGACTCTATAGTCAGGCACACTGATGTTCCACTCACTAGACTAAACAAGGAGAAAGTTACTGTCAGCTGCCTGTCAGGTGCCAGGATCCACCACATAACACATGCACTCAGGTCACTCCACAATAAGTACAAATATGACACTGTCATTGTCCATGTTGGTGTGAATGACCTGAGACATACCTCCCTGGACTACATAAAAAGAGACATGGAGGAGCTCTCTGATCTTGTATCCCAGGCAGGTATGACCCTAACCCTGAGTAGCATCCTGCCATCACCCAGAATGATATCACAGTACAAGGACAAAATGATTGACTTCAACAATTGGCTAAGCTTCTGGTGTCATTCTAAGGGGATCCAGTATTTGTCTGCCTGGGATGACATGATTGACAGTCCACAATGCTTTGCCAGAGATGGCCTGCACCTGTCACCCTTAGGATTCCGGATACTGGCTAAGACTCTTGCAACCCCTATAGTGCCTTTTTTAGGCAAGGTTCAAATGACAAATTCACCACCATAACAGATACAAGCAAGCAAAATCTGGGGGTAATGCTACTCAATGCTAGAAGTCTAAACCTCAAAATGCACTCACTCGAGGCACTCCTTAAAATGGAGAACATTGACATCTGTGCAGTGACAGAGACCTGGTTCAAAGCTCCAGAGAGCACCCCTGCATTACCAGGCTTCAATTCATACCACACCTTTTGGCCACCTAACCCAGAAAGAAGCACTAAAGGTGGAGGCGTGTCCATATTCATTAAGGATATCCACACCTCCAGGCTAGTTGCACAGCATAATGCATCCAAGATTATCCAAGTGCAACTAACTCTGGGCAAGACCACAATCCAAACTGTAGCTTGCTACAGACCCCCCACCATGCCCCAGGATTTGCACTCCTCATTTCTTGATACACTGGAAAGTATTAGGGTACAACCCAACACCCTAATAATGGGCGATTTCAACTACCCCACCATTAACTGGGAAAACTACTCATGTACCAACTCTTTTGCTCAACGTTTTCTAGAATTCATAAATTCCAATGCCTTGGATCAACTTATTCACACCCCCACCAGGGGCAGCAATATCCTAGACCTGGTCATTACCAACATGAAAAACTGGTGTTCCACACCAGAGGTCAATTCCTCGTTGGTCAGATCCGACCACAAGCTAATCAGCCTAGACATCCACATCCCACCCCCAGCCCCAATTAGGGAAACCATCGTAAAAAACTCAAAAGCCAACTTCACACTTCTTAAGACAGAAGTGGCAAACTTCATGACACCCATGCAGACGGACAATAGAGGTATGACTGCCGAATCCTACACAAATGCACTTTATAAGCACTTACACGAGTGTATGGATCATGCTATCCCTAATGGAACCAAGATATTATCCTCCAAGAAAAGGAAGCCAATCTGGTGGACCTCTGCCATAAACAAACTCTACAACAGAAGAAAGAAACTGTTGCAAAAAAGAGTAAAATCCCATGACTGGAGATACTCTCTGGTCAACCTCAGTAAGAAGCTGAGATCCCTCATAAAATCCTCCAAAGCTAGTTATGAAAACAAAATTGCCACTGACTCTAAAGACAACCGCAAAGCATTCTATAACTATGTCAAGAATCTAAATGGGAACACTCAGATCTGTTCTGAGTTACAGTATAATGGCACTAAATATACAGAACCAACTGATATTGGCAACATCCTGGCAGATAGGTTCAGTGCTAACTTTACCCCCCTCTCACCCTCTAGAGGGCCCATCTCTATACCTGAAGAATGCAAAGTTCCTATAATCACGGCTTGCACAGGTAAAAAACACACTCTCCAAAGCCAAAAACACAGCATCCATGGTACCTGACAATATCCCAGGCTGCATTCTACATGAACTACAGAATGAACTGGCACCCAACCTAAGTACCATGTTCAATCATAGCCTCACCTCAGGCTTTGTACCCACTGAATGGCGCACTGCGACAGTTATCCCACTCCATAAAGGGGGAGCCATGATGGACCCCGGGAACTACCGCCCCATTAGCCTGATGAGCCTGGTCTGCAAGGCCATGGAACGTATCATCATGGAACTCATAAACAAAGACATTGGTAATCTCCAAACTCTGGACCCTACTCAGTTTGGATTTGTAAAAGGCAGATCATGTCTTCTAAAGCTGATTAACTTCTTTGAAGCAGTCACCAAAGCCATAGATGAGGGTAAAATGGTTCACACAGCTTATCTAGATCTCACCAAGGCTTTCAACACCATCACCAACTCTGGAATTATAGATAAGCTCACTAAATTAGGTATAAATCCCTATGTCACAAGATGGGTTGCCAACTGGCTCATGGACAGAACCCACACTGTGAAAGTAGCGGATTCCAAATCCGACATCAGACAAGTGACAAGTGGAGTACCACAGGGTTCAGTCCTGGGTCCTCTCCTGTTTGGTATCTACTTCTCTGAAGTGCAGGCCAACACAGAACATCTTTGGCTAACAAAGTTTGCAGATGACTGCAAACTAGGAGCCATAATTGAAATCCTAACGATGTGGACAAACTACAAAAGGGACTCAATGAGACAGATACCTGGTGCCAAAGCCATGGCCTGAAGCTCAATGCCAAAAAGTGTATTGTCATCCCCTTTGGTAAAATCTCTGTACCCATGAATTACCACATAGCTGGTAGTCTACTTAATGCCGAAAATGTGATAAGAGACCTTGGGATACGGGTGGACAGTAGTGTCTCCTTTGATAATCACATCGCCACAGTGGTCAGGAAATCCTTCTACGTGGCTCATCTCTTCACAAAAGGATTCTCATCCAGAAAAAAAGATATCATTGTTCCCCTCTACTCATCACTCATTAGACCCATTATAGAGTACAACACCCCTTTTGGTATGTACCTCACAAGACATCTACAACAACTGGAAAGACCACAGAAATACCTCACAAAGAAGATTACTGGCCTCAAACATATGCCCTATGCAAACCGTCTCAAAGAAATACAGCTTTACTCCATCGCATATCGCCTACTCAGGGGTGATCTCTGCCTAACATACAAAGCTATGTCAAACCCAGAGCTGTTGGACATGCTCCACTTAAAGAAATCCCAATCCCTCTGAGCTACATGCTCTAGGGACCTTAACCTTGTCACCACAATAAACAGAACATGCTGGAGGGATAGATTCCTGTCCCAGAGACTTCCCATACTCTGGAAAAGACTACCTATACATGTCAAACAGAGCTCCTCATTAGCACTCTTCAAGAAAAATCTTGATGATTGGATGGGAAATAGGAAATTCACCCTGGGGATCACTTCTGTGTCTCTGCTCGACAGTGTCACAGGAAAATAAATTTATTGGGTGGCAAAAGCCAGGGTACCTTTTTGGCTGGGCTTGTATAGGCCCCAGGGCTGATAGCCTAGTACCTACTTATGAACCTATGGGCTAGACTTGTAAAGGTTCCAGAGCCAGACTGCAAGACAGCACATAGTCACTGGAGAGTGTAGCATGTGAGTTACAAGAACTCAAATGCAGTATTTCCAGCTAATACAGATTTCCACTAATTTGTCTTTGTAGCAGATGCATAATTCCTACTTGAATAAACTTCATCTTCTACAATATGTTATCAGAAAATGCTAAAATTCTGAACCATATGCAAATGTAAGAATAAAAATGCTCGCATGTGTTATATTGCTATCAAAAAGCAAGTAATAAAGCTCGACAGGGGCATTACAGGGAAGCAATGGACTGGCCGGGGGTATTCTGAGGAGCAACACTGCAGGAAGAGGGTTACCCCACTTCTGGAATGTCCATTATTACTCCTTAATTCCCTCCTTTGACAGAGTTATTGTGTGTAAAAAATGGGCTACCTGTTACATTTTTGTATTTGTTTTATATTAGTGTTTAGGAATTCATTATTCAGAACCAGCAATATTAAAACCAACCACGCTCCATGGCTATCAAAAGACACCAGGTCTTTAATGAAAGAAAGAGACAAAGCCTGGTTAAATTCCTTCTTTCTTGTTCTTTCAGCTGCTCCCATTAGGGGTTGCCACAGCAAATCAACTGTTTCCATTTCTTCCTGTCCTCTGCATCTTGCTCTGTCACACCAACCACCTGCATGTCCTCTCTCACCACATCCATAGACTTTATCTTAGGCCTTCCTCTTTTCCTGTTACGTGGCAGCTTCATCCTTAGCATCTTTTTCCCAATATACTCTGCATCCCTCCTCAGCACATGTACAAACCAACATAATCTTGCCTCTCTGGCTTTGTCTCCAAACCTTCCAACCTGGGCTGACCCTCTAATATACTTATTCCTAATCCTGTCCATCCTTGTCACACCCAGTGCAAATCTTAACATCTTCAGCTCTGACATATCAAGCTCTGACTCCTGCCTTTTTGTCAATGCCACTGTCTCCAACCCATATAACATAGCTGGTCTCACTATCCTCTTGTAGACCTTCCCTTTCACTCTTACTGGTACTCATATGTCACAAATCACTCCTGACACTCTTCCCCACCCACTCCATCCTGACTGTACTCTCTTCTTCACCTCTCTTCCACACTCACCATTACTCTGAACTTTTGATCCCAAGTACTTAAACTCATCCACCTTTGCCACCTCTACTCCCTGCATCCTCATCATTCCTCTATCCTCCCTCTCATTCACACACATATATTCTGTCTTAGACCTGCTGACCTTCATTCCTCTTCTCTCTAGAGCATATCTTCACCTCTCCAGGGTCTCCTCCACCTGTTCCCTAGTCTCACTACAGATCACAATGTCATCTGCAAACATCATAGTCTACGGGGACTCCTGTCTGATCTTGTCTGTCAACCTGTCCATCACCATTGCAAACAAGAAAGGGCTCAGAGCTGATCCTTGATGTAATCCCACCTCCACCTTAAACGCATCCGTCACTTCCACCGCAGACCTCACCCATGTCACACTACCCTCGTACATATCCTGTACCACTCTTACATACTTCTCTGACACTCCCGACTTCCTCATATAATACCACAACTCCTCTCTAGGCTCCCTGTCATATGCTTTCTCTAAATCCACAAAGACACAATGCAACTCCTTCTGACCTTCTCTGTACTTCTCCATCAACACTCTCAGAGCAAACATTGCATCTGTAGTCCTCTTTCCTGGCATGAAACCATACTGCTGATCACTAATCATCACCTCCCTTCTTAACCTAGCTTCCACTACTCTTGCCCATAACTTCATGCTGTGACTGATCAGTTTAATCCTTCTGTATTTACTACAGCTCTGCACATCACCCTTATTCTTAAAAATCGGTACCAAAACACTTTTTCGCCATTCCTCGGGCATCTACTCACTTTCCAAGATTTCATTAAACAATCTAGTTAAAAACTCCACTGCCATTTCACCTAAACACCTCCATGCTTCCACAAGTATGTCATCTGGACCAACAGCCTTTCCGTTCTTCATCCTCTTCATAGCTATCCTTACTTCCTCCTTGCTAATCCACTGCACTTCATGATTCAATATCCGCACATCATCCAACCTTCTCTCCTTCTTATTCTCTTCATTCATCAACCCCTCAAAGTACTCTTTCTATCTGCTCAACACACTCTTGTCACTTGTGAGTACATTTCCCTCATTATCCTTTATCACCCTTACCTACTGCACATCTTTACTAGCTCGGTCCCTCTGTCTAGCCAATCGGTACAGGTCCTTTTCTCCCTCCTTAGTGTCCAACCTTTTATACAACTCTTCAAACACCTTATCCTTAGCCTTCGCCACCTCTCTCTTTGCCATGCACCTCATCTCCTTATACTTTTGTCTACTTTCTGCATCTCTTTGACAATGCCACTTCTTCTTCATCAACATCTTTCTCTGTATACTCTCCTGTACTTCTTCATTCCACCGCCAGGTCTCCTTATCCTCCTTCCCATCACTTCCTCATCCCCTCTATTCCCTTCACCAACATGTCCATTGAAATATACTCCAATCACCAGTATCTCACCCTTGGGTACAGTCATCACCACTTCATCCAACTCACTCCAAAATTTTTCTTTCTCATCCATCACACACCCAACTTGTGGAGCATATGCACTAACAACATTCATCATTACACCATCAGTTTCCAGCTTCATAAACATCACTCTATCCGACACTCTTTTCACCTCCAAAACACTCTTAGCATACTGTTCCTTCAGGATAATGCCTACGCTATTTCTCCTGCCATCCACACCATGATAAAACAATTTGAAACCGCCTCCGATACACCTAGCCTTACTCCCCTTCCATCTGGTCTCTTGCACACACAGTATACCAACCTTCCTTTGGTCCATCATATCAGCTAGCTCTCTCCCTATACCAGTCATACTGCCAACATTCAAAGTTCTGACCCTCACTATCACAGTCCTAGCCTTTACCTGCCTTCAGGCATGCCTTCCCCCTCTTCTCCTCCTTCGGCTAACAGTAGCCCAATTTCTGCCAGCACCCTGTTGGCTAACAGTACTGGTGGTGGTCGTTGTTAACCCGGACCTTAACCAATCCGGTATGAATTTCTGTACTGTTGTCTGCATGTATGATTTGGTAAAATTTTACTCTGGATGCCCTTCCTGATGCAACCCTCCCCATTTATCTGGGCTTGGGCCTGGTTGCAATTCCATAAATACAAAACCTCTACCCTAAAACTAAGGTACCATGGACTACATAATCAAGCCAAAAAACACATAAAAATTGACAAAACTAGTTACTATAAAACTTTACAGGAAAAATACTCCAACAACCCCCAAATATTTTGGGCCTCAATCAATAACCTACTACACCCAGGAAAACCTTCCACCCCTTCCCCACTACTACCAAAAAATCTACATAACATCCCCACCAACTTTAACAAATACTTTACCGAAACTATCCAAGCTCTAGCCAATACCCAAACGACTAGCACCCACCCAATATCAACAACAGCTCCCAACCTTTCCAGTACAGAAAGCAATACACCTAGCTTCTCCCTAGAACCAGTCAGTACTACAACTATCACCAAACTCCTAAAAATATTGAAATCAACAACCCCAGCAGTAGACAAACAACCAGCAGAATTCCTACAGATTACTGCAGAGGCCATAGCCTATCCTGTGTCCATCCTCATTAACAGATCTATAACTGAATGCAAACTACCCAATTCATGGAAAATATCTCACATAATACCATTACACAAAGTGGGACACTCCCTTGAACTTACATACTACTGCCCCATTGCAATACTCTCAACCCTATCAAAAATTTTAGAGAGGGTAGTCCACTCATAACTAATGAATTTCCTCCTTCACAACAACCTATTATCCCCATCCCAGCATGTATTCAGACTTTCCCACAGTACTACCACAGCATTACTATCCTTTACAAACTATGTTAATACCCACAGAAACAACAGCCGGTTCTTAGCATTCATATTCTTAGACTTATCCAAACCCCTTGATATGGTGAACCATAGTCTACTCCTAGAAAAACTGGCCACTTTGAACATAAATTCTTCCACCTTATCCTGGTTCGGAAGCTACTTATCTAACTGACAACAAGCTGTTATTTGGGAAAACCACCTGTCGCCCCTACTTCCAGTAACCATTGGTGTCCCACAAGGGTCTATTCTCGGCCCACTGCTATTCTCATTATTTACTAATGACATAGCATCATCCCTACCCTCTGCCTCAGTAGTCCAATACGCAGATGATACCACTATAATATGTGCAGCCCACACCCTCCACAAACTTCAAATTATAACCCAAGACAGCTTTACCCTAGCCGAAGAATGGTTCTCCAACATCAAACTACTGCTTAATCCAAATAAAACTAAACTTATTCTTTTCAGTTCAAGTAGATCTCCCCCCATAAAGAATGATTTTGCAATAATATCCAAAGACAATACTAATATCACTCCAACACTACACACTAAGCTACTAGGAGTAGAAATTGACAATAAACTCTAACTCAATATCCATATTTCTCAAACAATCAAGAAAGTCAACAAAAAGAAACCATCACTACATGACCAGACACACAAAATCCACCATAGCTAGAACCCGTCTGCTATCTATACTTCTTTATGCTTCCCCAATCTTTACCAACCTTCACCAAACAGAGGTCTCTAAAGTTGAATCATGCTACAACAAAATTGCCAAATTTGCTAATGAAGCCACTCATAGGTCCCATCACTGCCAGTCCCTTAGACAACTCAACTGGCTTGAGTTTCCACAACTCCTCCTACTCAACCAACTCACCACTGTCCATAAGTTCTACTACCTTCCTATGAAATCACCTGTCTTGCAACAATTATTTCAACCCTACACACCCTCCAGAAACCTAAGATCAACACACCGGAACCACATAAGCATCACCAAGCACAGGAATGAAGCTGGCAAAACCCTCTTTGCCTGCTGCATTGCAAAAACCTGCAACCTCCTACCCAATCACCTAACCTCAACATCCTCACCTTACCTCTTCAAAAAAAAAAAAAAAACATCAAATCCCACTTTATGCAAAACTGGCTATGTTTATGTCTTCCCCCAGGCTAGACCAAATCTACTCACTGCTGTTAATACTCTCCCAAATAATGAATACTGCCATGGTTCTCAACCTCTAATAGTTTATTGGCACAATGCTAGAAAGTAAAGTATTCTCCACTATCGTACCCTATTTGCTCAGATTCTACCAGATACTCAACTGTAACTCATTTCAATCTATTGTTTGTAACTGCATTCAACTAACATGGTGTACTTTGTGTATGAATATCTTGTACCTTGTGAATATTAACTAATGTAATGTAATACTTGTGGAGCTTTGTGCATGAATATTTTTGTAGTGTGTGAATGTTAACTAATGTAATGTAATACTTATGGACCTTTTCTCCCCGGGCCTCTGCTGAAAACAGACCTGTGTCCAGTCGGACCTTCCCGGTAAACAAATGTAAAATAAATAAATTATATTTTTGATACAAAATAGTTCCTTTGTCTACTGTTTCAAAGTCAATGTAGGATATGTAATTGTTTAAGACATAAATAAATGCCACCATAATATATTTTTAGCTTATTGCTGTTAGACACAGTCTATACCACTTCAAGACACATAGGAACCAAGCAAGCATGCACACACACACACAGGTATGTACACATATATACATACACACACTTGTAAAAAATACTGAAATTATTTGTTTTACTTGTATTTTTTTTTGTTTCCTGATCATGGCCATTTAGAGCTATGGTTAGTGAGGAGAAAGGAAATGGCAGGTCATTGTAACGGCTGTTGCTGCTGTTATTTGTGTTAGTTTTCTAAGTTTATTTATAGGTTCGTAGGTGTGTTCTAGGCTAATGGCCCTGGAGCCTTTACAAGCCTAGCCCTTAGGATTACTCTGGCATCATACCATCTGACCTTAGTTCCCAGTGCCTCTGTTGAGTAGAGCCACTGGATTGATCCCAGGAGTGAATTTTCTATTTCCCATCCACTCATCAAGATTTCTCTTGAAGAGGCCCAGTGAGGTGCTCATTTTGACATGTATGGGAAGTCTATTCCATAGCATGAGCAGTCTCTGTGTTATGAACCTGTCCCTCTAGCACGTTCTGTTGATTGTGATAATGAGGTTGAGGTCTCTGGATCATGTAGTGCAGAGGGATTGGGATTTCTTTAGCTGTAGCATTTCTAACAGAGCTGGGTCAGACATGGCTTTGTAAGTCAAGCAGAGATCGCCTCTAAGTTAGCGATATGAGAGAACATGGGGACAAAATGCTCCACACCGGAAGTATATCCCTCATTGGTGAGATCTGATCATAAACTAATCTCACTGGAAATCCACATCCCGCCCCCACCCCAAACAAAAAAGACCATAGTGAAGAACTTCTCTAAAGCAAACTTCACACTACTCAAGACCAGTGTGGTATCCTTCAAGGCCCCTGAGCCAGAGGAAACCACAACCCAAGCTGCGGAAGCCCTTACAAATGCCTTCTATGAACACCTCCAGGACTGCATGGATCAGGCAATCCCAAATAAAACCAAGACTCTTTCCACAAAGGGCAAACGTCCAGTCTGGTGGACCCCAGCCATTAACAAACTTTACAATAAGAGGAGAAAGCTATTACATGACAGAACAAAATCCATAAAAGGGAAGTCACCCCTGATCATTATTAGTAAAAAAATACGAGCACTCATAAAATCAACTAAGGCCAATTTTGAGAGAAAAATTGCCATGGATTCAAAGGACAATCATAAGGCCTTTTTCAGCTATGTTAGAAACCTGGGTGGAAACTCCCAGATATGCTCAGAATTAGTCCAAAATGATACAAAAATCACTGAACCCACAGACATTGCCAACATACTGGCAGACAGGTTCAGTGCAAACTTCACACCGCTCCCTCCCCCTAAAAGGGAGAGATAACTATACCAGCAGTGTAGCCTCCCGGACATCTCAAATGCGCAGGTGAAAGCTGCTCTCTAAAGCTAAAACACAGCATCAATGGGACCGGATGGTGTCCCCGGCTGTGTGCTACACGAGCTAAATGAGGAATTAAACCCGCACATATGGCAGCTGTTTAATCTCAGCCTTACCACAGGATACGTGCCCAAGGAGTGGCGTACGGCAACTGTGGTCCCACTCCACAAAGGCGGAGCCTCTACGGACCCTGGTAATTACACCCCATAAGCTTAACAAGTCTAGTCTGCAAAGCTATGGAGAGGATCATAATGGAGCTCATAAACAAAGATATAGGGGACTTGCAGACATTGGACCCGACCCAGTTTGGCTTTGTCAAGGGAAGATCATGCCTTTTGAACTTGGTCGACTTCTTTGAAACAGTCACCAAGGCCATTGATGAGGGAAAGGCAGTCCATACAGCCTACCTTGTCCTTGCAAAGGCTTTCGACACAATACCCCACTCGTGTATTGTAGAAAAACTTACCAGCTTAAATGTAAACCCATATGTCACAAGATGGGTTGCAAACTGGCTTGAGGACAGAACCCACAGGGTTAGAGTTGCTGGCGCTGTGTCAGACTCCAAGCTGGTCACAAGTGGTGTCCCACAGGGCTCGGTCCTTGGCCCCCTATTGTTTGGCATCTACTTCTCAGAAGTACAGGCCAACATGGGAGGACTTTGGCTGACAAAGTTTGCAGACGACTGCAAACTGGGCGCCATAGTGGAAAGTGCATCGGACATGGATATCCTTCAGAAGGGACTCACGGAAACAGATAGCTGGTGCCAGAGCCATGGCCTGAAGCTAAACGCCAAAAAATGTATAGTCATACCCTTCGGGAAAAACAAGGTAACCCCAAGCTACCATATAGGTGGCAATCCACTAAGCACAGAAGAGGTTATCAGGGACTGACAGTGGCCTTTCTTTTGACACTCACATTGCTAAAGTGGTTAGAAAGACCTTCTACATTGCCCACCTGATCATGAAGGGATTCACATCCAGATCTAGTGAGGTCATTGTTCCCCTGTACTCTTCACTTATCAGACCAATGATCGAGTACAATGCCCCATTCGGGATGTATCTCACCCGACATCTGCAGCAATTGGAGAGACCCCAAAAGTTCCTCACCAAAAGGATAAAGGGACTCCAAAATCTGTCATATGCTGCCAGATTGAAGAAACTCCAGCTCTATTCAGTCGCATACCGTCTGCTCAGAGGTGACATGTGCCTGACATACAAGGCCATGTCCAACCCGGAATTAATGGACATGCTCCACCTCAAAAAATCCAAATCAACCAAAACCACTAGAGCAAGCGACTTAAACCTTTGCACGGATATAAATAGGACATGCTGGAGGGATAGATTTATCACTCAGAGACTCCCTATGCTGTGGAATAAAATCCTGGTCCATGTGAGGCAGAGCACCTCGCTGACTCTGTTCAAGAGAAATCTAGACCTGTGGATGGGAGATCGTAGGTTTACCCCGGGAATCATATCTGTGTCACTGCTGGACAGAGGCACAACAAACTAATGGGCACAGTATTTTTCATATAAGGGTGGCGTAAGCCACAAAAATTTGGGCTAGGCTTATAAATGCCTTAGGGCAGATAGCCTAGTGTAAACCTATGAACCTATGAAACTATGGGCTAGGCTTGTAAAGGTTCTAGAGCCAGACTGCAAGACAGCACATAGTCACTGTAGAGTGTAGCATGTGAGTTACAAGAACTCAAATGCAGTATTTCCAGCTAATACAGATTTCCACTAATTTGCCTTTGTAGCAGATGCATAATTCCTACTTGAATAACTTCATCTTCTACAATATGTTATCAGAAAATGCTGAAATTCTGAACCATATGCAAATGTAAGAATAAAAATGCTCACGTGTTATATTGCTATCAAAAAGCAAGTAATAAAGCTCGACAGGGGCATTACATGGAAGCAATGGACTGGCCAGGGGTATTCTGAGGAGCAACACTGCAGGAAGAGGGTTACCCCACTTCTGAAATGTCCATTATTACTCTTTAATTCCCTCCTTTGACAGAGTTATTGTTTTAAAAAAATGGGCTACCTGTTACATTTTTGTATTTGTTTTATATTAGTGTTTAGGAATTCATTATTCAGAACCAGCAATATTAAAACCAACCACGCTCCATGGCTATCAAAAGACACCAGGTCTTTAATGAAAGAAAGAGACAAAGCCTGGTTAAATTCCTTCTTTCTTGTTCTTTCAGCTGCTCCCATTAGGGGTTGCCACAGCAAATCAACTGTTTCCATTTCTTCCTGTCCTCTGCATCTTGCTCTGTCACACCAACCACCTGCATGTCCTCTCTCACCACATCCATAAACTTTATCTTAGGCCTCCTCTTTTCCTGTTACGTGGCAGCTTCATCCTTAGCATCTTTTTTCCCAATATACTCTGCATCCTTCCTCAGCACATGTACAAACCAACGTAATCTTGCCTCTCTGGCTTTGTCTCCAAACCTTCCAACCTGGGCTGACCCTCTAATATACTTATTCCTAATCCTGTCCATCCTTGTCACCTGTGCAAATCTTAACATCTTCAGCTCTGACATATCAAGCTGACTCCTGCCTTTTGTCAATGCCACTGTCTCCAACCCATATAACATAGCTGGTTTTTCAACTTATTCCTCTTGTCAGACCTTCC
>NC_056749.1:707881834-707951522 GCF_019279795.1 Protopterus annectens | reverse complement strand
GCATCACATGGGATCACCCATTACTAACAGTTCAAATGATAGATGCTAGAAAACTGGATATAGTGGTCCATGAAAAGAAGACAAAAGTAGCACACCAGTGATGGGTGACATTAATACAATAATGTTGTATGGCCAATTGGACCAAATCAATTATGTCAAGATGAAAAACGGTGAAGAGAAGAGCCATACATGGGGCATATTTTTTTTTTGTTGTTGTTTTTGTGAAGGTGCCCATTTTTTTATTATTTATTTTTTGAGAGGGAGAGAGAGAGTAATGTTGGGAAAAGTGCTTAGAAATGAGATGGTCAGGTAAATAGGGTAGGTTAGGAACCATGTACAGACATATAGGACATACAGGATAGAAAGGGCTAGTGATGGAGACAAAAGGTTGGCTGACACCATGACTGGGAATGGTAAAGGATATCAGAGGAGCTTCTGTGTCAAGTGTGGTAACAGTGAGGATCTAGTCCTCACAATCAGAACTGTCATCACTGTCTCCTGCATCAGCTTTGCAATCCAACACAAGACCTTTTCAACCCTTTCTATTTGTGCACTGAGGCCACTCTCCATTATATTCTCCACCAGCCCTCTCAGCTCCTGCTGGGTTAGTAAATTGCCACCTCCCCTACTACTGCTCCAGCAGCTGGGGCAAAGATACCTGATGCAGGTGGAGCAGGGGTTGTGGAGGCAACACTGGCAGGTTGAGAATCTGAAGTGCTGGGTAACTGTGCTGCAATTTGTGGTGACAAGGCCAGCTGAGCCACAGTAGTCAGTCTACCTCTCTGTGCTTTTGATCATTTATTTTTCAACAACAACATATGCAAACAGCAGATTGTTAATAAATTATAACTCACCCCCCAAAAAAAATTAAAAAGTAAGATAAAGGGTGGGGGAGACAACAAGAGATAATTAGATACATGACATGCCACAGTACAGTATTTTTTCAATGAACTTTGTTTGGCAGTACATAAACAATTATGATAATTCACTATTGTACACCTTTGCCATATCCATATATGATGGAAAGGTATTGATGTGTCAAAAGAAAAGCATCTCACTGCTGTGATATAACAAAGGCCAGCCTTTACTTCCCTGTCATGAATAAGAAATTTACATTCAATGTAATAATTGCAATTACCATAATCTGATCATTCCTTACATATTATTGTTGTTAATATTTTATATATACTTAATCAGTGATAAAAAAGCAATTGCTTCTTCTGGGTACTGAACTCACAGACAGTTAAGCAAGCTGCTGTTCTCATTGCCTAATTCAAGGCAGCAAGAGTAATTGGGGAAGGCATGCATGCTTGAGATGAAGTTTGAGGTATGCTTGCTCAAGATGCTAGTGCTTGAGGGAATGAAAATAAATTTCTGGATGAATTTGGACACGAGTCATACTTATCCCATTTCTCTCTGAGGTGATTTTTTTCCCTCCTGGTGCATTTCACAGTTATTTCCTCTGCACCTGTACAGTACAAAAAGAAAATAAATATATGTGGAACATAATGAGTATCTGGGTTGGCTGGCTAGATCATAAATGCTGTATCATAGACAGGTTATAGATTAGTATACCTACCCAACTGGGGGTGTTTAAAATCCTAAACTCAGCCTTCCATCAGCTTAGGATGTCCTGCTTGCACTTCTTAAGGTCACTATAGTGGTGGTGACACTGTTCCCCAATGTGTGGAATGCCTGTTGCATTGGAGACAGCCTTGGCTAAGCTATTCCAAGCCTCAGTTTTATACTGAAACCCAGTATAACCCTCCTGCAGCAGCCTACAGGTGTAGTGCTTCATGAGGAGTGCCACAGATATCCTTAACTCTTCAACACCCCACTTTTGTGATCTAAACATAGCACCATTCTCCCCATTACCCATCACGTCTGCAAAAGTCACGTGAACAAAATATGTCCGAATTGATACCCAGTTCAGATCTCACAGGTAACTGGTTATGAACAAATATGCACAGCCCAGCCAACTGTGTTTGCACACCTGAAAGGTAATAGACTCCTTGGTAGACATAAAAGCACTGCCTACACCACATAGCAGTAAAGTTATGAAACATGGCTTACAGCTTTGCATGTGTGATGCTCACCCTACTGACACAGGTTACAATGTTCAACAATGAAATGCTGAATGGCATGGCTTTTAATCCTTGCTACTTGGAAGGAAAAAGGGATGAAATGTGACATATTGTAATGTTGGAGCTTTCACAATGTTAAAGTATTGTTGTACCAGGTGGAAATTGAACTCATGGGATAAAGCATGCAAAAATTGTAACTTCATTTATTAATTGACATTGTCAGAGGAGAAATAAGGGATTATTTCTCTTTGTAAAAAAAATTCAGATGGATGCAGTTGAATGAACTGAGTAATACAGGTTGGATTATGCTACTTACACACTTTGCAACACATAACTATCCAAAAAATAGTTAGGTTATGTGATGAGTCATGATGATTATTACAAAAGTATTGTGCCCACCATACATATGCAAGTGAATTTTGTATTAAATATCATCATTGTCAAGTTTAGGACATCGGACATGCATTAACTTGAGGTTATATGTGAAACAGTAATGGTACATCTAAATAGAAAAGTTTGCTTATGCAAGCATTACTGATACATTACTTGCAATAAACGTGCTTAACATTATCATTTTCTTTTAGTGTTACAGTCCGAATCTAAATGTTGTGATAAATGGGATTCATAACACCCTTTAGCTGGATTCAAACCCTTAATAAGCTGTGTTCATTATCTAATATCAGTGCAATTATATCTTGTTCCACAGAAGCAGGCATATGATAGGTGGGTTTTTGCTATTTAGTACTATCCAGAATACTGATGAAAGTGCACCATTGCCAGGCATGTTTGTGTTACATAAAGCAAGCTAAAATACAATTTTCCCATTTTTGTCTATAGATAATGAAATAAAATGTCTGGTACACCTTTTGGTCCAGGTTAATGGGCTGAAAGGTATTGTGCCATGTTTAGCAATTGCCCAGAAGTTTTATGGACAGTCCAGAATTAAGGGACAGCTTGTAAAGTCAGTCTTACATGGATTCAATATCCATGTTGCGATGATCTCCCTCGGCAGTGTGCCATAATTAATACGTGGCCGTGTACATGAACAAGTTCCATGTAGTCTCTACACAGAGCATACACAGATTTTATTGAATCCTTGAGTATATCTCTCTACTTCCCAATATTCACATTATTGAAAACAGTTTTACAAGACAGACACAGTGAATGGATTTCTACTCTCCATGTGTCAGTGGTTCATGAGGTAACTTCTCACTTTTGGTGCAGAAGGCTTTGGGTTCCATTCCCACACCGGGTAGATTGATTGTTGACATTGCAGTGCAGCATATAGGGGTGCTACATTCCTGACTATGCAATATTTCAGATGACATATTAAACAAGGATCCATCTGCTTGAGTTTGAGGTAGCTTAGCTGGATGTAAAAGATCCATGGCACCTATGGAAAGAAGGAGTAGAAGTTCCCTGATGCCCTGGCTAAATTACCCCTAGTAGTATAAATACCACCTTGAGTTTCTCCAGAAAAGAAGCTACTAGCATAGTAGGACTAATCCAGTCGACAAAAGATTAATAAATACTAAGAACCCCCATAAGACTACCCAATCAGCTATTCTCAGTGGTCTCTATCAGCAGATACAGAAAGATTGTATTCTCCTTGCTGCACCACCAGGGAGCCCTGCCACCATCTGTGCCATTGGGAGCCATGCCCATTCACCACATTGTATTCTGGGTACCTGTAGTAACCCCTGTCATGGTCATGCATGTTGACTTTTTCTGAATGAGATGTGCAACACTGGGCAGCTTGTTAGCATGAGCAGTCACAGTGCTAGCATTGCTTAATAAACATATTGTTGGCATAGCATGATGGTGTTAGGGTGTGAAGTCATGAAAGTAGTCTACTTGCAGTATGATGCCTATCTGGTAGCATGTTTTCTGTTCTTTAGTGCCTTTGTAGGCTACAAAACTAAATTAGACTTCTCCCACATCCACAGTAGGGTCATTGACCTACTTACATATGCTCATTATACTGTACAGGTCCTTGTGCAAATTGCATGTAAGGGTATGAGTCTCTTAGTGAAACTTTGGTTATAACATCAATTGATTCATGAAGATTCATTAGGTTTTGTTAATTAGCATGATTTTCATGCTAAAACCTTCAAACTTTCAAAATATAAGCTAACATGACTACCATGGGTTTCTTCCTGCTTCAGAAGATTACATACCAGCAACTACTAGAGCTTGCTGAAAGTTGAGTGCAGATATTTTCAATAAAACTTTTTTGTTGGAAAGATAAGCTTATTTGCAATAAGATGATACTGCCTGCAGCTTTGCTTCTACATATGCCTGAGGATTTCCCAGAAAGTGTTACTAATACATGGTTTGTTTATGTTGTAGCTTACCATATCTGCATCCAGTGTGATGGCTGGGCACATCTTTCCATGGGGATGGGCATAACATACTTTTTACAGCTGGAGCTGCTACGTCCCTGTTACTTTACAAATCATCTCTAGTAGTCTTGATGAAGTTGTGACTTTACCCTGGTCAATGTGGCATGCCTTACTGTTCATATAAAAACAATACACTTCCGTGAAGAAAGACTAAGGATGTGTTCATCCAGTGGCCTGTGCAGCATGTATGAAGCTCACCTGCAGAATACTGTCAGACACCATTAAATGTGTCCCAAGTGGAGGTGGAGTCACATTTTAATTCCTTTTTTTTTTGGTGTGGAGCCTGAGTGTGGTAAGATCTAGAATGCAACATCTTCTCATTGTTATCGCATATCTATGCGACATTCAGCACTGAGAAACAGCAAAGCCATTTAATTCAGTTGAAGCAGGTACCCTACACTATAAATCGGTGTAATGCAAATGCCAGAAAGATGTGTAAATGTTCTCACATACATTTTTATCCACTTCAGAGTAGGATGCCACAATGTGAAAAATAGCAAAAATTCAAGTTTTTCCACACAGAGAATATCTTACTACTGGTCATCCACCTCCAGAGTTGGTGGATTATCAGCCCTAACAAATGTGATGGGCCCTTTTGTGAGTCTGCCAGGTGGGATGTAATTAAAGATTTTAATCCTGTTGGTGGACAGAAATGGATTTAGGATGAAGCAAGATTTTGGGCCTTCGACATGATAAGTCCAGCAAAAGGTCAGGCTCCTGGCTAACACAGAAACAGAGGGCAATGGGAGGTAACTCATTGATTAAAACCTCATTAACAGAGACAATAGGAGTTCTTGGCATCTCTGTATTGGGTTCTAGACAATACTCGAGTCCTGGATCTCAATGAAGAGCTCATTGGCTGGCCAGAATATCTATTGATTTTGATGATCCCCCAGGTTGGTATATCTCAACATAGACAAGTAACTGCCATAGAATGGAAATGCCTGTTTTAGTTTAACTTGCGCTTCCACTACATTTTGCAGGAACATCAGGGCTGCAGGTGCAGATACCACTGGTACAAAATATATTACCTATTAATTTCCTATAAAGGTATTGGAAGAGGGTGGCAGTTAGTACTGGTGATTTGTTTTAGTGTCACCACAGGTGCAGTGTTATCAGGATTTTCTAATGTGGATATATAGCTGCCTGATGTTGGGGAACTGTCTAGGCCTGATGATGATAATGACAGTCAAGACCGAACATGCTCAGGGGTCACAGTGTTGCATATGGGCAGTGTGATGTTCACATCCCCACTCCATTCTGTGAACATAGACTCTGTTCCTTTGGAACTCATCCCAAAACAACAGAAGATGCAGAATGAGAGGAAGACACTGACAGATCTGCCTAGGAAGGGATGACTTCACCTGTGAAAAAGATCCTGTTGGATTTCACAAGCTCCATTCAAGAAGTGGAAGACATGGGTGGACATTGTGCTGGTAGCTAAGCATGCCATGAGTTCCATCCACCACCTGAACTAGGTGCGTCAATAGCCACTACCCAACTTATGTGCAGAGACATAATACATGGACAAGCTGATGCCAAGACAGTCTATGTTAAGCTAATAAAGGTAGTTAGTGGTCTGCACATATGGCACTGGGTGTTTGTATACAGCAGATGCCACTGTGTGGCTGAGTAGCTGTGTCACTATATGGCCAGACATTATGGCCATTGCTTTTCCCTTGGCTGATCCACTCTTGTCTATGGTAGCAAGGGTTACTATGCAAAGGGGAGGCCACAATCACAAACAAGTAGTTCTACCACCTCCATTCCATCATTCAGGTCTAAGGGAAGTATTTTGTGATGTGGATGTCCACTCACATCAGCCATTCATGCTGAGCCCACCTATGGTATGAGTCACTGCTCACTTTCTCTGAGAAATCTATCTTCATAGCATGATTTTGATCATGCATGTGACCCCCCCCCACTCAATTAAAGGATACTCCTAAAGATGGCGACATGCGTACCTGTGCATGTCTTCTGTGGGTGCCTGGGCCTATCAGATCCTGCCACAGTGCTGCTGCATCTGCTGAGGCTGTGTCCCAGGAAACAGTTTGTCAGACTTCTGCAGTGCCCACCTCCATTGGCACATATTGTAATGCAGACAGCACACCTTCCATGGTCCTGTTACTCTAGTCTCCTAAACTACCAATGTATGTGACAGGCACACAAATACACACACATACAAATACTTAAAAAAATGTTTAAGCATACAGCTACACACACACACACACACACACACACACACACACACACACACACACACACACACACACACACACACACAATTGCCTGCTGATGACACTTAACACTGTGATCCACTCCCAGCTATACTTAGCAGCCTACTTGGAGTGAGTATGACAGATATGATTGACTATATAAATGAAAAGTACTACCCATGTTTTTGTTTTTCATCTTACTGCAAACAAACTATAGCCAACATGCTCCCCATAGCAGGTAAGCATCTTTAGGAGTAGCTGGTAAGTATATGTGACCACTCACAGTAGAAATTTGGATAATAGAACCATACTCCACCTTCTTCAGGGCACAAGCCAGACCATTAACCATTTGAAATGCCAGGACCCACTAGAGTGAGTTCCAAAATGTGGAGACTGAATAGCCGAAACAGACTTGTAAATACTAAGTCATTGATGCCATTTCTCAGAATATTCTCTTTTCTCCAAGGTATTGGATATATATAAGGTATATATACGTTCAGGGGGATGGGAGGACTTGCCTCCCACATGATGGGTGCAGACATGGCTTCCCCCCCCCCCACAAAAGAAGTTTTATGTAGAAGTGTGATTTTTGAGATTCCCTTTTCTCCAAATTTTCAGCCTTTTTTATTACTTTTTGGCAGTCGCCATTTTCAGTGCTGATATTTCAAAAGGGAGCAAGCTAGACAGCCACTATAGTAATGATAGGTGGAGTGGGCATCATAAACATGAATTACTGGACACTTCAGAGAATTATTGTCCACGGTACTTTATTCCAGATACTTTCAACAATATTTACGATAAGCCCTGCCACAACTAGCACAACAATCAGACCTGGACTAGGTACAGTGTCAACTGGCTAGCATGTCCAGAGAAATATTTTGTCTTCGTAATGCATTTTAGCTACTTTAAAAAAGAGGATTTATTTATTCAGTACACAATATATCAGTCATGTAATATTTGTGATAATGCCCTTTTCTAACTTGTTGGCAATGACATTTTGATATTATACTTGACTGTAAGGATGTTTTAAAGCATAATAATGTGCTTGTTGCTAGCTTCTATAGTCAGGATAGAATGAAATACATACTCAGCAAACATATAAAAATGAACACATCTGATGCCTAAATCACTTAACTAAACTTTAACCAAACTAAATTTAAAATTATTTAATTTAAAAGCATTTAATTTAAGCTCAACCAAGGTTAAAGGCATTAGGAAAAAAAAAAAAAACAGTCACAGCCAAACTTTGTACAGGCCATTGAACAGGCCTAACTAAGTAATGAAAAGACGTCTCAGAAATCATTAAACTGGACATAGTCAGTTATCTATATCCTGAATAATAACTTATACACTTCCAAATTAAATGGAAAGGTGAGATAAATGCCCCCATGTACAATATGTTACTGATTTTGTGTACTGCTTATAAAGTTTACACTCATATGTTGCACTAATTTTGTGAAGGTTGACCAAATGAGTTTTGCTGCCTTAGATTCTAATGAAATCAGTTATGAAACACAAATTACTCAGGTGAAACTGATTTACAGGGAAGCATGCCTTACTTCCAGCTGAGGTGTGAAAAGGCACCAAAATACCTAGGATCTCACAAGTGCAGCTACCCTAGATGTTTAAATCCCAGTTAATGTTTCAACACTATTCCAATAAATATGTAGTGTCTAGTGGAGCTTAGTAGGTGCCCCATCATGCAGAACATAGGAAAAAAGAAAATGAGAAAATATTTACTGAGACAATGAAGCAGTGTCAAGTTACTTTGTTAGGGATCAGAGTGCTGACTTGTTTCAACCAGTAATAATACAGTAACCAAACTACAATATCCACAAACATGTGACTGTTCCAACAGAAGAGAACATTAACTCAATTTCCCACTACCAAAAGAACTTACCAGCAAACAGGCAAAAATAAACAAGAACACAAAAACGTGTGTTTGTGTGTGTGTGTACAAATAGATATAGATAAATATACATATGCATGTGGTTTAGGGATATAGGAAGAAATTCTCTATAATTCTCTCACTACAGATAATATGCAATACTTGCAAGTTGTATTGTATTGTATTGCACATTTTAAGACCACTGGCTGAGGCAATGTGTTTAGATGTGCTGTGTCACTGAATAAAATAAAGAAAATAAAATCTATGCAGGAACACTGGCATTAGACTTCAAGACAGCACGTGGTCACTGGAGATTGTAACGTGTGAGTTACAAGAGTCCAAATGCAGTATTCCCAGCTAAATACAGATTTTCACTCATTTGCCACTATAACAGATTTATTTATTTATTTTATATTTGCTTACCGGGTTGGTCTGACTGGAAATCAGGTGCCCATTTTCATCAGAGACCTGGGGAGAAAAGCTCCACATACATGACAATCATAAAACATACAAAAGCTCCACATATATGATAAAAATACAAAAGACAGAGATGAGTACAAATTAATAGAGCAAACAATAGTATATCATACCATAGTACAATGAGAAGTTACAGAAGTGTACAACATAGAGTGTACAGTAGTAAAACAGAAAATGTAATGTATTTGAGTAAGAAAGTGCAATAATATGTAGTTATATACTTGCATTTAAAAATACAATTCATTATGGTAGTTTTTTTTCTATGTGTTTGACCTTTGAGTAGTGAATGGTGGTAGTAGCGCTAGCCATGGACAGTACAGGTACATTGTCAGATGTGATTGAGGTGGGCTTTTAACTGAGTTTTAAAGATGGGACTGCTGTTTTGCAATCTGATATCTGGTGGAAGAGAATTCCAAATTTTAGCAACTGTGTAGGAATAGAGGGATTCACCAGCACTGTGTCTACACTTAGCTACTTCAAGAAGGGCTTTGTTTGTGCATCTTAGTTGGCAATCAGAATTGTGAAAGTTGAGTAAGCCTGAGAGCTCAGGAATCTTGTTTGGGTGGTACAGCAAGTAATGAGCTTTGGTCAGCTGGGCACAGTTCAGTAAGTTGGCGAGTTCTAGCCAACCTAATTGTTTTAGTGAGTGACAGTGGTGTGAGTGGAAATTAGAGTTGGTTGCAAATCTAGCTATTTTATTATAGCATATGGACAATTTGTGTAGGTCTGTCTTGTTAAGGCTGGCTAATACAGGGGATGCATAAAGCTACGTCGAGAGAAGGTGAGCTCTGGATATAGTAATTTTGGTGCTTTTGGTTAGATAGTTTTGCAGCGGTATAGGGTTCCAAGTTTTTTATGGACGTTGAATATGGTTTGTGCTATATGTTTGTCAGACTTTAGGTTTTGGTCAAGTATTACACCAAGAAGTTTAGCTTGTGATACTGAGGAGATTTTGGTGTTACTGGCAGAACTGATAGAGAAAAGAGCAGAAGAGTCAATAGTTTTGGTAGGGTGGAAAAGCATAAGTTGAGTCTTTTTGGGGTTAAGTATTAGTTGTGAGTTTTTTTAACCAGTTTTTGATATTGGAGAAGGCCTCTTGGGTTTTAGTCTGGAGTGTTTGGAGTGTGGGGGCTGAGCAGATCACTGTAGTATCATCTGCATATTGGACTATTGTATCTTGCTGGGTGGCAGTGTGGAGGGTGTTTGTAAAGATGTTAAATAGTAGGGGTCCCAGTATGGATCCTTGTGGTACACCTGCTGTTACTGGGAGAAGGGGGGAGAGCGAATTATTCCACATAAATGCTTGTTGGTGTTTGGATAGGTAGTCTTGAAACCAGAGCAAGGAGGGGTTGTTTAGGTTGAGTTCAGCTAGGATAGTAAGTAGATTGCTGTGAGATGCTGTATTGAATGCTTTGGACAGATTAAGTGGCAGACACTAGGTTTCCTTGGTTCCTATATTGACTGACAGTGTTGGTGAATGATAAGAATGCTGTGGTGGTGCTATGAAATGGGCAAAAGCCATGTTGAGTGTTGGTGAGGAGACTATTTGTAAATAAATGTATTGTCAGTTGAGAATGGATACATTTTTCAAGGATTTTTGATGGGAGGATAAGATTGCCATGGGGCAGTAGTTGGTAAGTTTGGTTGAGGAACCACCTTTGTGTACGGGTATTATGTAGGAAGTTTTTGAAAGGCCTGGACTTGTATGCTCATTGATAGACTGGTTGATAAGTATCGAGATGGGATAAGCTATAGCACTAGCGGCAATTTTGAGGTACTCTGCAGGGAGTTTGTCAACTGCCAAAGTGGTGGGTTTTATAGGTTCATAGGTTGGTACCAGGCCATCAGCCCTAGGGCCTATACAAGCCTAGCCATAACAATTCCCTTGCTATTTCTTCCCACACTGTTTACTTCTCTGGACCTCTGTCTAGCAGGGCGACTGACGTGATCCCTGGGGTGAATTTCCTTTCTCCCATCCAATTGTCAAGGTTCCTTTTGAAGAGGGCCAAAGAGGCACTCTGCTTGACATGTATGGGCAATCTATTCCAGAGTCTGGGGAGTCTCTAGGTCAGGAACCTATCCCTCCAGCATGTTTTGTTTATTGTGATGACAAGGTTTAGATCCCTGGAGCGTGTGGCTCTGAGGGATTGGGATTTCTTTAAGTGTAGCATGTCCAGCAGCTCTGGGTATGACATGGCCTTGTATGTTAAGCAGAGATCGCCCCTGAGTAGACAATATAAGACAGAGTATAGCTGGAGTTTTTTAAGGCGGTCAGTGTAGGGTATCTGCTTTAGGCCTGTGATTCTTTTAGTGAGGTATTTCTGCGGCCTTTCCAGTTGTTGCAGATGTCTTGAGAGGTACATACCAAACGGGGTGTTGTATTCTATAATGTTAGTTTTCCAGTCAATGTTAAAGTCCCATTTAGTTTAGTGAGGTGCTTGTATATTGTGTAGGTAGGAAATGGTTTGACAGTGAACGGAGGGTGTGAGTTTGGGTTGCTGATTGGTTGTGGGAGAGTGCAAGGCTGGCTGTTGCTAGTTAGGTTAAGGATGGAAGATGTGAAGTAGTTGTTAAATTGGGTAGCTATCTCTATATTATCTCCTCTGACATTGGGGGAGGGGAAGTGGCTTTGCCTGGTTGTAATTCTTGGTTGACAGCTGCCCAGAATTTTTGGGGGTTAGTGGTATGTTTTATTTGTAGCTATGTGTAGTGATTTTTCTCATCTTGCCTTATCTGTTTTTTGCTTTATTACATAGTTCAAGGAAAATCTACCTGTTGTGATTGGTCTTATTGTGATACCAAGTATCCCAAGCTTTATCCCTAAGTGTTAGAAGGGTCCTTGTGTTTTTCGAGAGCCATGGGGCCATGGGGCTGGGTTGGTTTTTATTTGAATTGTCCTTAAGAGGGCCATCTGATGATTAAAAAGGTGGAATTGAAGTACTCCATTGCCTTGTCTAGTGTCAGGGTTGTTAGGGGAGCCCAGTTGCAATACCTTAGCGCATTAATGAAATGGTCAGTATGAAAGTTTTTGAATTATGGATTTCATGCAAGGTGGTTGTTTTAGTGGTTTTGAGGTGCTGTTTTAATACAAATGTGGGTAAATGGTGACTAAGGCCAGTTGGTACTATACCATAATATTGGGCAGTAGATGAGTTGACTGTAAGGATCCAGTCTAGTATGGATTCCTTGTTTGTATTTTTTTCAATGCAGGTGGGTGTTTGGATAAGCTGAGTATAGGAATACAGGTTGATGTGATTAGAGGGGATAGTTGTGTTGATAGATTTCCAGTTAATGTTAAAGTCCCATAATTCCTACTTGAATAACTTCATCTTCTACAATGTGTTTTCAGAAAATGCTGAAATTCTGAACCATATGCAGATGTAAGGATAAACATACTCAAATGTGTTATATTGCTATAAAACAAGCAAGTAATAAAGCCCAACAGAGGCCATTACAGGGAAGCAATGGACTAGCTAAGGGTATTGTGAGGTGCAATACTGCAGGAAGAGGGTTTCCCCACCTCTGGAATGTCCATTATTACTCTTTAATGCCCTCTTTTACAGCATTATTGTGTGCAAAAAATGGGCTATCTGTTCATAGGTTCATACTAGGCTATCTGCCCTAGGGCATTTATAAGCCTAGCCAGAATGTGTTTGGCTTTCGCCACCCATTTTAAATTTATTTTGCTATGCCCTTTTTTGAGGTTAGTATACTGTGCCTCTGTCTAACAGTGACACAGAAGTGATACCCGGGGTAAACCTACGATCTCCCATCCACTCATCAAGATTCCTCTTGAAGAGAGTCAATGAGGGACTCTGCCTAACCTGGACTGGGATTTTATTCCAGAGTGAAGGGAGTCTCTGGGTTATGAATCTGTCCCTCCAGCATGTCCTATTTATTTCAGTGCTGAGGTTCAAGTCTCTCGAGCACATAGCTCGATGGGATTTGGATTTTCTGAGGTGCAGCATGTCCATTAATTCCGGGTTGGACATGGCTTTATACGTCAAGCACAGATTGCCTCTGAACAGGCGGTATGCCACTGAGTAGAGCTGGAGTTTCTTTAACCGGGCAGCATATGGCATCTGTTTGAGCCCTTTGATCCTCTTGGTGAGGTACTTTTGGGGTCTTCCCTGTTGCTGCAGGTGTCTGGTAAGGTAGATCCCAAAAGGGGCATTGTACTCAGTTATGGGCCTGATGAGGGATGAGTAAAGAGGCAAGATGACCTCCCCTGATCTAGATGTGAATCCCTTC
The DNA here is from genome assembly GCF_019279795.1 of Protopterus annectens. Lineage (NCBI taxonomy): Eukaryota > Metazoa > Chordata > Ceratodontiformes > Protopteridae > Protopterus > Protopterus annectens. The sequence goes on along the minus strand of NC_056749.1, from coordinate 707,938,204 downwards.
ATGATTAGGTGGGCTATATAAAATGTTTTTCTAACCACTTTGGCCACGTGGTTGTCAAATGAGAGACTGCTATCAACTTGGGTCCCCAGGTCCCTAATTACTTCTTCTGTACTTAATGGATTACCACCTATGTGGTAATTTGTGGGCACTTTGTTTTGCCAAAGGGGATGACTATACACTTTTGGCATTTAGCTTGAGGCCATGGCTCTGGCACCAGTTGTCTGTTTCTATGAGGCCCTTTTGGAGGATGCTTGTGTCGGCTGGAGAGTCGATTATGGCACCCAGTTTGCAGTCATCTGCGAACTTGGTCAGCCACAGTCCTTCCGTGTTGGCCTGTACCTCCGAGAAATATATACCGAACAAGAGAGGTCCCAGGACTGAGCCTTGTGGGACACCACTTGTAACTGGTTTGGAGTCTGACATGGCTCCAGCAATTCTAACCATGTGGGTTCTGTCCTTGAGCCAGTTTGCAATCCATCTAGTGACATAGGGGTTTATATTTAAGCTGGTGAGATTATCTATAATGCCCGAGTGGGGTATTGTATCAAAGGCTTTTGCGAGGTCCAGGTAGGCTGTGTGGACCACCTTCCCCTCGTCAATGGCCTTGGTGACTGTTTCAAAGAAATCAACCAGGTTTAAGAGGCAGGATCTGCCCTTAACAAAGCCGAACTGGGTAGGATCCAGTGTCTGTAGGTCCCCAATATCTTTATTTATGAGGTCCATGATGATCCTTTCCATAGCTTTGCAGACCAAGCTAGTCAGGCTTATGGGGTGATAGTTTCCAGGATCTGTTGAGGCACCACCTTTATGGAGAGGGACTACTGTTGCTGTACACCACTCTTTGGGCACATATCCTGTAGTAAGGCTGAGATTGAACAGTAGTTTTATGTTTGGGTTTAGCTCTTCTTGGAGTTCATGTAGGACGCAGCCCGGGACACCGTCTGGTCCCATTGATGCTGTGTTTTTTGCTTTGGAGAGGGCGGCTCTTACCTGAGCATCTGAGATGTCAGGGGGGCAGCACTCTGCTGGGATAGATATTTGCCCTTTTGGTGGGGAGGGGGGGGAGTTTGCACTGAACCTGTCAGCTAGGATGTTGGCAATGTCTGTGGGTTCAGTGTATTTTTGTCATTTTGGACTAATTCTGAGCATATCTGGGAATTACCACCCAGGTTCCTAACATAACTAAAGAAAGCCTTGTGATTATCCTTAGTGTCCTGTGCAATTTTTCTCTCGAAGCTGGCCTTAGACAATTTTATGAGTGCCCGTAGTTTTTTGCTAATACTGATCAGTGATGCCTTCCCTTTTTGGGATTTTGCTCTATCATTTAGTAGCTTCCTCCTTCTATTGTATAGTTTGTTTATGGCTGGGGTCCACCAGACAGGACGTCTGCCTTTGGAGGATTAGGTCTTGGTTTTATTTGGGATTGCATGATCCATGCATTCCTGAAGGTGTTCATAGAATACATTTATAAGGGATTCTGCGGTCTGGACCATATTTTCTACAGGCCCGGGGGCTTTGAAGGATTCCACCTCGGTTTTGAGGAGTGTGAAATTTGCTTTAGAGAAGTTTTTCACTGTGGTTTTCTAGGCAGGGGGTGGGGTCGGGATGTGAATATCCAGTGAGATTAGTTTATGGTCTGATCTTACCAGTGAGGGATACACTTCTCGTCTGGAGCATAGAGTCCCCATGTTGGTGATGATCAGGTCCAGTATGTTTTCCCCTCTTGTGGGAGTGGTAACAAGTTGTTCCATAGCATTTGAGTTTATAAATTCTAGGAACCTTTGGGCTAGGGTGTTGGAGCTAGAGTAATGCTCCCATTCTATGTTTGGGAAGTTGAAGTCGCCCAATATAATGGTGTTTGGAGAGACCTTCATATTTTCCAGTAAATTTTTGTATTTGTTTTACATTAGTGTTTAGGAATTTATTATATACTTGATACAAAATCGTCCCTTTGCCTACTGTTTTAAAGTCAATGTAGGATATGTAATTGTTTACGATATAAATAAATGCCACCATAATGTATATTTAACTTATTGCTGTCAGACACAGTCTATACCACTTCAAGACACATAGAAACCAAGCAAGCATACACACCACACACACAGGTATGTACACATATATACATACACACACTTGTAAAAACTACTGAAATTATCTGTTTTACTTGTATTTTTTTTCTTTTGTTGTTTCCTGATCATGGCCTTTTAGAGCCATGGCTAGTGAAGAGAAAGGAAATGGCAGGTCATTGTAACTGCTGTTGCTGCAGCTATTTGTGTTAGTTTGCTTCTTCTTTCGGCTTTTCCTGTTTAGGGGTTGCCACAGCGGATCACCTGTCCGCTCATGATTGGCAGTGGAGTTTTACAGTGTCGAGTTGCCAGCCCATTGCCCAACCTTCCACAGAAGGCACACACATGCACGCACTCACACCTAGGGCCAATTTAGAGTGCCCAATCCACCTACAGCATGTCTTTGGGATGTGGGAGGAAACCGGAGTACCCTGAGGAAACCCACGCAACCACAGGGAGGACATGAAGACTCCACACAGAAGGCACCCCAGCCAAGGATCGAACCGGAGAACCTCTTGCTGTCAGGCAGCAATGCTAACTGTTGCACCACTGTGGCCACCCTTATTTGTGTTAGTTTGCTAAGTTTGTTTATTTATTTATGTATGTATGTATTATTTTACTTTGTTTTCCTGCTTAACCACTACTGCTTTTTGTAATGACTCCATTAAAAGATTTTAGTTTTTGGTACTCAGATTTCATATTGAAATAGGTGCTTAGAGCAATCTAGTGCCTGATGCCTGCTCCTGACCTAGCACCACACTCCCTTCTTCAAAGAGAAAACAAAAAAGACTCCACTTTTACTGTAGATCATACATGATCCTAAACTGTGCTAGATCCTTGCCATCTCAGCACTTCAAGTGAAGAGTTGAAACAACAAGAATAATTGGTTTGCTATAGCTTAGCACACAGAAAGACCTGAAGTGCCTTTCTGTACCGGCATTCAGAAATGCCAGTACAGAAAAAAAAACAAGCTGCAGGAACTGTACATCTCTGTTGCATCCCCTAACACTTTAAGTCCGGGGTAGCTGACCCCTTTCACCTAACCCCTACTACACTGCTGTAGGTATTTTCCTTTTACAGGACACTCTTTTTTGCATTTGATTTTCTATTGAAAAAACTACTGAAATATGCTACAATAATAATATGTAAACTAAAATGATAATTAAAATACAATTTTTCAAATTTAAACCTGAAACAGAATTAATAAACAATTGTATAAAATATTTACATCACTGAACAATGCAGTAATGTCTAGTCTTAGAATTATATAATTGAACTAATAAAAAACAAAACTCACAACACTTAACAAAAGAGATAGGGCCAGATTCAGGAAGCCTCCGTGTAAGAGTTATAACTCTTACAAGGAGGCTGCAGTTAAACGGTGTGATGTCAGCATGTCATGCATATGCATGAGGTGCATGAGGCATGCTGAATCACACTGTAACTCTTACACGGTCCGTGTAAGGGAGTAGGGGGCGTGTCCATAGGCTAAGCCCTGCATGCGGACATGCCCCCGGCAGTGTAGAATGGCTGAAAGTAAACAGCCATGAGAGAGGCCATGGAAATGTAAATAAACACACTACACAACACATTCCCCCACAGACCATCAGTGTACAAAGTGAACTGAGGCTATAAAATGAAAATAAAAACTGTTTTATTTTTTTAAACCCCGTAAATGTGTGCTACTGTGTGCGCTCGTGTGCGCGGGTGTGCTACTAGTGCAATTGCAGTTAGCAGGCAGTGGAGAAGGATATGAGAACTAAATATGCAAAGTAAGCCAAGAAGAAATAGCTTAGCGGTAGAGTTTCCGGCTTAAGGGCAGGCAGGGTTCGAGCCCACACAACCTTTTTTTTTTTTTGTAAATAAGCAGTAAAAAGGCCCCTGACAGTATTATACAAATGTAAAAGTATACCCTTTTGTAAAATGGAATGAAATGGAGCATATATTTTGAAGTAACACAATAATAAAAATATTTAGAAATGTACTGATAGCTAAGCTGCAGTGAGACAGAGTGCTTGTAGCCGAGTAGTGTTTAAAAAGCTGCAAATTGCTTGCCCGTAGCTAAGCACTGGTTTAACAGGCTCAAACTGTGTGCAACTAGCTGTGCTCAGCTTAACATGTGTGTCACCAGCCAATTAAGGTTTATCCCAGCGCACACCATTTGCGCACCGCTCCCACAAGCTAACTGCCAGAGCGCATGCGTTAGCTCCGTGCAAACGAACGCAGACCTGGTTTTAAGTGTTTAAAAGTGCTTTTGGCATGTTTGATTGACAGGTCCTCAATTCCTTTCTAGACAGTCTTGAAAATTAAAAATCAATGGTCAGATTCGAACCCAGGATACCATGCACTAGAGTCAAGGTACTAAACCACTAAGCCATGACAGCAGTACTTAGAAATGCAGAAATAGCATACATATAGGATATAATCCAGAATGGAGCATGATAAAGCAGTTTCTGTGAAGTAGATACAATTCCAAAACGGCCAATCATAGAAATGTGCGGGAAAATCGGCATATATAAGCCCCATAGGCGGGAATACACAGCAGAACCGATTGTAGAACAGACCTGCAGGCAGAATGAGTGGAGTAGGGGAGGGACGTTGCTTTCAAGCACAGCGGTGGGGCATTGAGGAGTCCAGATACATGGTCTGGCTCCTAGTTCACCATCATGAGGCCCAACTCATGCAGAGCCAGGTCTCATGGGGAGCGTACAGGGCGGAGGCATGGGACCAGTTGGCTCATGATCTGACCAGTGCTACTGGCATTCCACGCACTGGTGAGCAGGTCCGTCACCACCATGCGGACCTGAAGTGGCGTAAGCAAGACCAGTTGACCCAATGGATCCAGGAGGCCTGGGATACGCCCGACGCCCCACTACTGAGTAAGTTACATTTTACTTATGTATGTAAGGAATTCAAATAGCTGATACCATGGAGATGTGTATTCCAATATTACTTGTTTTGTATTACAGCTGCAGGTGTCCGCTCTGCGAACCGAAGGGCGCATGACTGCAGGCTGGTGCGGCTGCACCACCATGCAGGTTAGTAACCCCACATAGTACTTGTAAATAAATATTATAGTGTAGCACGTATCAGAACACTGCACTGTATTGATCAAAGGAAATATAATGTGCAAGCAAGAAGTGAAAGTCTGCAGGTATGGCTGCAACAAGTTCAGCAGTATGCAAGTGTAACTGGAAATATAATTGATAGAAATAAATAGTGCTGTAATACAGATGTCCCACCATTAATTAAATATAGTATAACCTGCAGTAGTCTCAAGAGTACAGCTTCAGAATCTGAGGTAATCACATGTGAGATTTATCCCTGTTGAAATGCTGAATCATGACAGAAGTGAGGCTGCTGGAAAGTGTTTGAATCACCACAGGTCTAATATGTGAACAAAGCCTAGAAGTACCAACCTGAACTGTGAAATTGCAGGATGTATGAGAGTGACAGAAAGGGTCATGTATCAATAAATAAAGTAGTAATAACCCCCGAATATATAAGCCTGAGTGTGTCTCCACAGAACTAAATGCATGTGGGAATTACAAATTAACATCCCATACTGATTTCAGTGTGTCTGAATCTTGAATGTTTAAGCCAAAATCTGTATATGGTGATGACAGTAAACAATTTGCAGATAGAATGAATGATTGTCTGACAAACTAAACAGCCATAGTTGTCCCCTGTCCTGTCATCGAAGTGTAGCAGGATGATGTATCTGATCAAATTCAAAATAACTAGGATAGTGATGTAACTGTAACAGGTCTAGCATGACAGTCAAATAAAAATCATTTTGAAACATCAGCCTCAAGTTAATTGTGTACCTATTACAAATGTATATCAATGTATAACTTATGAATGTGTCATCATTTTCTTTCTCCACCCCACCCTATAATTGCAAATTAAAACACTCACTAAATATTGGTATGTGAACATTTCATTAACGATGGACATTTGTCCTGTTCACAAATATATGCATGTCTGTTTGTGCATGTGCCCTGTTCATACCTGCAAACCTGATGGCCTGTTGCCATTAATCAACCCTGCATGTTGTTTGATTGTGTATTGCCGTTCAAATAATGCATGTGATATTGATATGCCCGTTGTTCAATGGTGTTAATATCTGGGTGTTTGTTTAATGGGAATACCAATGCATGCTGTTACAACCATTTGGAATGGAATAATATGCCACTAACCCAAACTAACATAACATACCCACAAACCTAGAACGCTTGGGAGGGCAGGTCCCAGCGGACCCACCTCTCCAACCTCAGCTGGCGACTGCACCTGGCACTAGTGCCCAGGCTGGACCCTCCTCCGGTGGCCCTGTGCCACCTTCGGGTGGAAGCGCTGCAGGGGATGGGGCCCGTCCCCCCTCTGCAAGCGTGGCCGGAGGAGTACGTCCACTCATCCTCCAAGGTGTCCGGTCTGTGGTGCGAAGGGAGATCCAAGACTCTGTTCTTGGGCCCCTACGCCAGCTCGAGGCTCGGGTGGCACAGCTTACGGCCACGGCCGTTGTCCCGCCTGCACAGCCCCCAGCACAGCCCCGTCCTGGGCTGTGAAGGAACAGTGGCAACTGCCTATGGGTGGGGATATCAGTTCCACTGTTGCCATCTGTGGGCTCATGCGCCTTGGATATCCCAACCTCCGTCCCCGTCAATTGTGTAACCCCCCCACTTGTGTCATACACCGCCCCTGTATGCGTCTTGTCTGTCTTGTCTTTTAACCTACCCAGCCTACCTCCCTAGCTATACCGACTTCCTTCACCTGACATACCACTCTCACCTGAGAAAAAAAAAAAAGGGCACTCTGTACCCGCAAAAAAATTACGCCCCATACATAGCTGTCCATGTCGCACACATGTCCGCTGGACATTGAAACTGTTAATTACGATTGGCTTTACAACAAATATTAATGTTGTCCTGACACCTCTCTCAGGGGTGGAAGGTTTCAAATGTCCCACCAAAATACATAGAAATACACAGCTGTTGCTGCTAAAGACATGGGCATCTATGGGCCTTACCCACATCCTTCCTGCAAATCCCACGCTTGTTTCCCTACTGTCTTACCCTCTTTGTGACCCCTTTTTCACCACTTTCCTGTCACCCCTTTTTCTTTTCTTTCAAAGAAAATAGCTGGGTGTCTTGGCGTGTGTTAGCGGAGCTCACCGCCAGTGCGCATGCGTGAGCTCCGCGCAAGCGAGCGCAGACCTGGTTTTAAGTGCTTAAAAGTGCCTTTATGGCACTTTGATTGACAGGTCCTGTACTCATTTTGAAAACCTGGAAAGAAAAATAAATTCCTACTGCCAGTCTCGAACCCAGGACCTTGGTAACATTAGTCTGTATGACCTACCACTAAGCCATGACTGCCATACAAGAGCATAGTGTTAAAATAAATATAACATGTAATAGTAGGAATCAATATAAAGGCAATATAGGAGGTGTACTATCCAAAGCATTTCAGGTAGAGTCTTAATGGCCGAATTACTGGATTCCCACACTAGTTCAGTGTTAACAGAAACAGCCCTGCTAATTGTTAGCTTGTACATAATAATGTAAGGTAATGTACACATAAGAAGGTATGTATATGTACACATACATATATATAAATATATAGTAATACATATGAAATATAGTCGTAGGTGTCAGTATCCATACACACTCACTACAGGAAACAGTGAAGATAAATGCAGCAGCCAGAATCTGCAACACAGTCTGACCCCTGTGAGACCCACTAACCCTTTTAACTGCTTAAAGGTGGCTTCAGCACTTTGATTGACAGGTCCTGTAATCATTTTGAAGGTTTTGAAAGAAAAATAAATTCCCACTGCCAGTCTCAAACCCAGGGCTTTGGTAACATTAGTCTGTATGACCTACCACTAAGCCATGACTGCCATGTGAGAACAAAGTGCTAAAATAAATATAACATGTAATAGTAGGAATCAATATAAAGGCAATATAGGAGGTGTACTACCCAAAGCATTTCAGGTAGAGTTTTAATGGCTGAATTACTGGATTCCCATACTAGTTCAGTGTTAACAGAAACAGCCCTGCTAATTGTCAGCTTGTACATAATAATGTAAGGTAATGTACATATATGAAGGTATGTATATGTACACATACATACATATAAATATACATTAATACATATGAAATATAGTTGTAGGTGTCAGTATCCATACACACTCACTACAAGAAACAGTGAAGATAAATGCAGCAGCCAGAATCTGCAACACAGCCTGACTCCTGTGAGACCTACTAACCCCTTTACTGCTGGAAGGTGCCTCCAGCACTTTGATTGATAGACCCTGTACTCAATTTGAAAGCAAAATACAAGCATACTAGTAGGCCCTACCACAAGACCATTGTAACACTAGTCTGTATGACCTACCAGCAAGACATGACTTTCATACAGTAATATAGTGCTAAATAAGTGGAACATGTAATAGTAGGAATGAAGATAAAGCAATATAGTATATGTACTACCCAAAGCATGTCAGACAGACTTTCACTGTCCCAATTACTGGATTCCTATACTAGTGTGTGTTAACAGAAACAGCCCTGCAAATTGTTAGCTTGTACCCAATATTGTCAGCTAATGTACATATATGAAAGTATGTATATGTACACATATGTATATATAGCAATACATATGAAATATAGGCGTAGGCGTCAGTATGCATACACACTCACTACAGGGAACAGGTGGGAGAAATGCAGCAACTTGAATTCACAACACAGCATGAAGCATGAGAGATGTACTAACCTTCACACTCACAGAACATTTTCCAACAGCATACCAGCATGGTCCACGCCCTTACAATCTGAAAGGGCAACGCCTATCTCACATACCTTTTTATAGCACTGTCCTGAAATCACAGTGAGACATGCAATCAGTACACAACTGGCTGTATGCAATTAGCCAATGCTGCCTTACAATTGGTGCAGAGGCCATCACATGGACCTATGCAGATACCTACAAAAGCATTCAGTACCCACACTCCACACATGCAATACAGTCATTGCACAAACCTAATGAGAAAGAGAGAGAGAGACAGAGAGAGAAATAAAAAAATATACAGACTGCCAGCAGCAAAACCAGCAGCAGCAGCAGCAAACAGCAAGCAGCAAGCAGCACCACTGATACAGCAACAGCTGCCACAAACACAGGTAATGCAAAGTAGCAGGTTAATACTGTGTTTACTGTGACACCTCCAAATGTATCATAGTTCACTATCTATAGGTATGTCCATGAGATAGGTTGTATGTACATAGTCCTGAAATATATACATATGTAATATAGCTGTACATGTTGCCCATACTTAAAACTTCCATAGCTTAGAACACAAGGCCTGTTGTGCATATGATGCAGTAGTTACCAGGGTCAGTAGAGGTTACTCCTCATTGGTGTGGGACCACTGTGTATGTATGGCACTGTTCAGGTACATATCCTGTAGTATGGCCAGGGATTAATATCAGACTGTCATGTGGTGCTATGTCCTCCAGGGGTGAACGTAGCACACATCCAGGGATACCATTTCGTAACAGTGATGCTATGTGTTCTGCAATGTTGAGGGTGACCCTCACCTGGACATGTGAGAGGATAGGGAGGTTACAGTCATCTGTGATAACTAATACCGCATGTGTAGGAGAATGGTGGGTACCTGCACCTAAACTGTCTGCAACAATGTTGCCAATATCTGTGCATTTGGTGAATGTGAAGCATCTTAGCACTGATGACCACAGATGCCTTGCCTTCATGTGAATCTGCCCTGTGCTGCAGTAGCCTCCTGCTATTGTTATACAATGTGCCTGTATCTGTAGTCCACTGGACAGGATTAATAAGTGGTGTGCAGATGTTCTGGGTTAGATATGTGTGTGCACAGTACATGCAGTATGTGGGATGTCTGTGGTAAGCATATGCAAAGGGGCCAGCAGTGTGTGTTGTGGCTTCCACTGGCCCAATGGGCTGCATGGATAGCATCACAGTCATAACTAGTGAATAACTGTGTAATTACATGCATACATAGCAAGGTAGTGTACTGTGCTTGTGGTGTTGTTGGGATATGTATATCCAGGCTGAGTAATGTGTGTCCACAGCACAGGGTTGGATGGCAACACACATCCAGTATGTAGGGATGAACACCCAGAGTGTTTCAGACGTGTCGCCTGTGCAGAAATATCTGGCCATTACCTGTGCATCCCCCACAACACACACACACATGCAACATATGGCAGAAGTACTATAGCAGTACACACAGGTTCATAGGTTCATACTAAGCTATTTGCCCTAGGGCATTGATAAGCCTAGTAGAATGTGTTTGTCTTTCGCCACCCAATTACAAGTTATGCTGTTATGCCCTTGTCCGACGTTAGTATACTGTGCCTCTGTCTAGCAGTGACATAGAAGTGATACCTGGGGTACAACTATGATCTCCATCCACTCATCCAGATTCCTATGGAAGAGAGTCAATGAGGGACTCTGCCTAACCTGTAGTGTGAGTTCATTACAGAGTGAAGGGTGCCTCTTGGTTAGGAATAAGCCCCTCCAGCATGTCCATTTATGTCAGTGCTGAGGTTCAGGTCTCCTGAGCATGTGGCTGTATGGGACTCTGATTTCCTGAGGTGCAGCATGTTCATTACTGCTGGGTAGGACATGGCTGTATATGGCATGCACAGATTGCCTCTGAACAGGCAGTATGCCACTGAGTCCAGCTGGATTTCCTTTAACTGGGCAGCATATGACATCTGTTTGAGCCATTTCATCCTCTTGATGAGGTACTGTTGTCCTGTACCAGTTGCTGTAGGTGTCTGGCTAGGTACATCCCAAAAGGTGCATTGTACGCAATTATAGGCCTGATGATGGATGAGTAAAGAGGCACAATGACCTCCCCTGCCATACATGTGAATCTCTCATGATTAGCTGGGCTATATAACATGTCTTTCAATCCACGTTGGCCATGTGGTTGACAAATGAGAGACTGCTATCATGTTTCTTCCCCAGGTCCCCAATTACGTCTTCTGTACTCAATGGCCTAACACCTATGTTGTACTTTGCCACCAATGTGGAGGTGTGGGAATCTGCGTTGAATATTGATACTCCCCTTCCCTTGTTCAAGTGTTGGGGCCGACAAGAATGGTAACAGCTATAACGTGGTAGTGCTGGTGTGCTCCTGTGAAACCTGAAACAGGTTTATGTTACTACACAGATATCGATGTCCATAATGCTAAATAGGGTTTTGAGTGCATGTATCCTGAGGTCTAGACTTCCGGTGTTGAGTAGCATCACTCTTACTTCCTCATCCTTTGTGATACAAATGGATGTGGGTTTGCCTTATGAGCCTTGCCTAATACAGGCACTATGGGTGTAGCAAGAACCTCTGCCAAAATCCAATAGGCCAGGGGTGACAGGTGCAAGCTGTCCCTAGCAAAGCATACCACCCCAAGATGACAGGCATTGGCACACCTGTGAATGACACCAGTATGTCAGTCAATTGTTGGAAGGGATCATCATGCCTTGATATTGTGGCATCGTTCTTGGTGAGGGTAAGATGCTACTCAAGGTCAGGGTCAAACTGTCTTGGGCTACGTGCTCAGAGAGCTCCGTACTGTCTCATGTCATGTAGTCCAGGGAGGTATGTGTCAGGTCATTCACACCAGCATGGACATTGACTGAGTCATACCTGTACTTGCCTTGGGGTTACTTGAGTGTTTGTGTTATGTGGCAGGTCGTAGTGCCTGACAGGCTGCACACTGTGACCCTCACCTCGTTAAGCCTGGTGAACGTGATGTCAGTGTGCCTGATGATAGAGGCACCTAGTACAGGTGTATGAGGTGTGTTGTTTACTGTTAATGGCTGTGAGTGTTCAGCACATTGGCTTTGTGTGATATGTGTTGCACGTGTTTGTTTCCGTGGTAGTGGTTGCTTGAGTGTCTGCTTAGGAGGTCTCTGCTGCGTAGGCAGACCTGTAGTCCGAGCCTACGAGTATGTACATGTGTGATCATGTGTTAGTTCTGCTGTCGTGGTAGGTCTATGTGAGACTGGAAGTGTAGTGAGTGTGGTTTCCTTCACCACCTGACTGGTTATGGCAGTATTGAGTAGAGAGAGCCTAGCCTCCAGTTTGGTATATGGTTGCATCACTCACGAGTTTGAATTTGTTGTTAGGAGGAGGGGGTTGTCTGTGTACATGCAGCTGTTCTAACTTTGTCTCTGAATTACCACACTCACCAGCTGGACTGGGGAGGAGACTGACAACTGACCTTTGGACATGCTAGACTACTATTGTGAATTCCGTAATAATTGAAAACAAGGTCCAGTGGGGAGTGAGGGTGTACTGATATTACCTACTACTGCTGACTGATATAATAGCTTCAGTGAGCAAGTGCCAGGTAACCTAAGTGCAATGTGTCACAATTAAGTAAATGCAACAATGACAAGCAGTCACTTGCTGTCATGTGTAACATGGAAATACATACAGTAAGCAATGCAGATATTAGTGAGTCACAGAAGTGTTGCGAAGCTGAGTATTATGTGGAAGTAGCGTACCAGTGAAATAACAAGCTAACAGATAACAAGCATATAAACAAAGCTAGATTCAGGAGGCCTGGATGTAGTGTTTGCTACAGCAAACAAGGTGTACCAATGTCAGTAAGATACAGCTCAGATATGCAGGCACTATAAACCTGAAACCAGATGTCCCCAGCTATGAATGGCAGAGTACAGCCTATTGTCACACAAGAGTGCAGACCACAAACCTTGTTAATGTTAAATAACTGGCCTGAAGGCCAACTGCCTCTACCAGAACTAATACACTTGGACACTGAGCTCTCAATCAGCAGTTCCCAACTTCAACGGATGAAAGATATGTGTCCTGCCACCACAGTGCTTGCCACAAACTTCCCTAATGTAAAACAACTGGTCTGAAGGCCAAGTGCTTAGTTCAAATGACTTAGAATGATAGCTACACTTTAATCAAGTTACAACCAAGCAGTAATAGGTACAATTTAATACTCCCTGTATAGAATGTGTACCATGTATTGCTGAGATACTATGCTGATAACCTGTTTGTGTACCTTTCCAGGGGAACATGGCTCCAAAAAGGAACCCCGCATATTCTGCTGCAGAGGATGAAGTGATCCACCAGAGCCTGGTGCGTGACTATGCCATCCTGTTCTCACGCACCACCCAGAATCAGCAGGAGAGGTCTGCACTGTGGCAAAATCTAGTTAGCAGGATAAATTATGTTGGCATGCATGATAGGACATATGAGCAGGTGAGACATCACTGCAGTGATTTGATTAGAAATGTCCGCCAGCGTGCTGCAGATATCCCCAGGCAACAGGTTGCCACAGGTGGGGGGGTGGCCACACATCCCCCCCCTCACCAGAGAGGAAGGGCTACTGCTAAGTGTTGTGGATCCAGCCCCAGAACAACAACAGCAACAGTCATGCATCATGATGGAGGTTGGATCCACACAGCAGCAAGACACCGAGCATGCAGGTAAGATGCCATATTTATTTATTGTTATTACTTTTACATTTGTTGACCAAGATAGTCTAGCTGTTACCACAAAAAAATGATGACAAACTGATGAAAATAAAGCCACGGGCTCAAACAGGACCTCACCAAGCGTATAGTTCCTTAACGCAAATTTTTTTATTGTTTTTACAAGACAAAGCAGCGTTTTCGCTACACACAGATGGTAGCTTCTTCAGAGTAAATGTATTAAAAATAAACGCACACTCTTAAATAAGCAGCGAAGTGTTACAATGATTTCATCACTTCCTGACTAAGTTGAGTTTTAAAGTGCCAGCAACACCCTAAATGCTCAAGAATAAAAGCAACATATAAATAAAACCAAAAGCAACATCTTAAGCTGAAACATGAATGGCGCAATTTAAACAACAACAAATGCTTAACTCATTAAGTCAGTATAAATTTTTTCAAGCCGCTTAATAAAGGGCACATAATCAGATTAAAACAAATATTAATACAAAAAGATAGCAGGAACTGCTTTTAACTAAAACAGAATATGTTATCCATATAAAATATGTCAGGGTAAGCCAATTACAATTTATATGCATAAAGCAATCTAAAAACATTCATAGAAAATGTACCTATTTATATAAACTGGTATATTTTCTTGAAAAGTCCTAAAGGCACTAATGTATATAGGAACAATCTTAAATATAAGTAACAAGAGGGTCCAAATAAATTCACATAAACTGTATGCACTCATAGACAGTTCAATGAGTTACAGCCATCCGAAAGAAAGATTGAACTTTTGTACAAAGTTTTCCCTTTTTATCTAAAAAGGTGTTTCTGTATGAGAAAAATAGGCACTCTAGTTCAATCTCAATAGGTACATTTTCTATGAATGTTTTTAGATTGCTTTATGCATATAAATTGTAATTGGCTTACCCTGACATATTTTATATGGATAACATATTCTGTTTTAGTTAAAAGCAGTTCCTGCTATCTTTTTGTATTAATATTTGTTTTAATCTGATTATGTGCCCTTTATTAAGCGGCTTGAAAAAATTTATACTGACTTAATGAGTTAAGCATTTGTTGTTGTTTAAATTGCGCCATTCATGTTTCAGCTTAAGATGTTGCTGGTTTTATTTATATGTTGCTTTATTCTTGAGCATTAGGGTGTTGCTGGCACTAAAACTCAACTTAGTCAGGAAGTGATGAAATCATGTAACTCGCTGCTTATTTAAGAGTGTGCTTATTTTAATACATTTACTCTGAAGCTACCATCTGTGTGTAAACGCTGCTGTCTTGTAAAACAATAAATTTCTATACGCTTGGTGAGGTCCTGTTTGAGCCCGTGGCTTTATTTTCATAAGATAGTCTAGCTGGATATATGTCCATTTTCAGTAGAGGCCTGGGGAGAAAAGCTCCACACATAACATAATAAAGGCAGACAGACAAGTTGTTAATACAGACAGCCAACATAATAGAAATATACACCAGCTTGTTAATTAAATCAACATACATTTAAGGAACTCAAACAGTTTAAAGTCATACACAATGTACTGTCGGTTTCAAAGCAATTCTACCTAAAACATAACGGTTATGCAATAAGGCAAAAGCCATATAGATAATAGTTAAAGCTCAGAAGGGTAGAGAAGTAGAAGGAGTATGAAAGATAAAACAATAGGGAAGAGGCAGGAGTCAAGAAGGGAAGTGAGGAAAAGAAGGAAGACAGTCAAGAGGAGGTGGGAGGGATGGGAGAGGTAGGTCAGAGCATAGAAGGACATCAAGGGGAAAGAAACAGGGTAGAAGCTAGTTTTTATGCACAATGAGGGGTTAAAGGTAAAGAGAGGGTGGGGAGAGGGACGTTAGCCTGGAGTACTACAAGAACAAAGCCAATGGTTTTGGAAGTACAGTTTGAGTTGTCGTTTGAAGAGAGGTAAGGGTGAGATTAGAGTTAACTCCTGGTATGTACATATGACTGTTCTGTACACTGTTACTTCATGCACGCATAAGGTGTGCATGTGGTATGTATCTGTCATCATGATATGTAATTGTGCATGTGTGATACAGACATTGAGCAGCTGATGTGTATAAGGGAACTAGTGTACTACTGTACTGTATCATGTGCAAAACAAATGGCACACTTGTGCCCACTGACATTACTCTCTTCATACTTCCAGGTCCCTCCCATCTAGCAACGAGGCAGGCCATACATGCTGGTGAGTGTGTTTAACATTACCTGAAAAACAGTTTATAATACTAGTAAGAGTAGTGTAACTCTGTAGTATACATGCTGGTGAGTGTGTTTAATAATACCCGCAATACCCAATTTAACAATATTAAGAGTAGTGTAACACAGTACTGATGTGTGTGTTTACTGTGGGGTGTTCATAGGTTCATAGGTTCATAGGTTTATACTAGGCTATCTGCCCTAAGGCATTTATAAGCCTAGCCCAAATTATTGTGGCTTACGCCACCCCTTATATGAAAAAATACTGTGCCCATTAGTTTGTTGTGCCTCTGTCCAGCAGTGACCCAGAGATGATTCCCGGGGTAAACCTACGATCTCCCATCCACAGGTCTAGATTTCTCTTGAACAGAGTCAGCGAGGTGCTCTGCCTCACATGGACCGGGATTTTATTCCACAGCATAGGGAGTCTCTGAGTGATAAATCTATCCCTCCAGCACGTCCTATTTATATCCGTGCTAAGGTTTAAGTCGCTTGCTCTAGTGGTTTTGGTGGATTTGGATTTTTGAGGTGGAGCATGTCCATTAATTCGGGTTGGACATGGCCTTGTATGTCAGGCACATGTCACCTCTGAGCAGGCGGTATGCGACTGAATAGAGCTGGAGTTTCTTCAATCTGGCAGCATATGACAGATTTTGGAGTCCCTTTATCCTTTTGGTGAGGAACTTTTGGGGTCTCTCCAATTGCTGCAGATGTCGGGTGAGATACATCCCGAATGGGGCATTGTACTCTATCATTGGTCTGATAAGTGAAGAGTACAGGGGAACAATGACCTCACTAGATCTGGATGTGAATCCCTTCATGATCAGGTGGGCAATGTAGAAGGTCTTTCTAACCACTTTAGCAATGTGAGTGTCAAAAGAAAGGCCACTGTCAACCTGGGTCCCCAGGTCCCTGATGACCTCTTCTGTGCTTAGTGGATTTCCACCTATATGGTAGCTTGGGGTTACCTTGTTTTTCCCGAAGGGTATGACTATACATTTTTTGGCGTTTAACTTCAGGCCATGGCTCTGGCACCAGCTATCTGTTTCCGTGAGTCCCTTCTGAAGGATATCCGTGTCCGATGCACTTTCCACTATGGCCCAGTTTGCAGTCATCTGCAAACTTTGTCAGCCAAAGTCCTCCCATGTTGGCCTGTACTTCTGAGAAGTAGATGCCAAACAATAGGGGGCCAAGGACCGAGCCCTGTGGGACACCACTTGTGACCGGCTTGGAGTCTGACACAGCGCCAGCAACTCTAACCCTGTGGGTTCTGTCCTTAAGCCAGTTTGCAACCCATCTTGTGACATATGGGTTTACATTTAAGCTGGTAAGTTTTTCTACAATACCCGAGTGGGGTATTGTGTCGAAAGCCTTGCAAGGTCAAGGTAGGCTGTATGGACTGCCTTTCCTCATCAATGGCCTTGGTGACTATTTTGAAGAAGTCGACCAAGTTCAAAAGGCATGATCTTCCCTTGACAAAGCCAAACTGGGTCGGGTCCAATGTCTGCAAGTCCCTATATCTTTGTTTATGAGCTCCATTATGATCCTCTCCATAGCTTTGCAGACTAGACTTGTTAAGCTTATGGGCGGTAATTACCAGGGTCCGTAGGCGCCACCTTTGTGGAGTGGGACCACAGTTGCCGTCACGCCACTCCTTGGGCACGTATCCTGTGGTAAGGCTGAGATTAAACAGCTGCCTTATGTGCGGGTTTAATTCCTCATTTAGCTCGTGTAGCACACAGCCGGACACCATCCGGTCCCATTGATGCTGTGTTTTTAGCTTTAAAGAGAGCAGCTTTCACCTGCATTTGAGATGTCGGGAGGCTACACTCGGCTGGGATAGTTATCTCTCCTTTAGGGAGAGGGGTGAAGTTTGCACTGAACCCGTCTGCCAGTATGTTGGCAATGTCTGTGGGTTCAGTGATTTTTGTATCATTTTGGACTAATTCTGAGCATATCTGGGAGTTTCCACCCAGGTTCCTAACATAGCTGAAAAGGCCTTATGATTGTCCTTTGAATCCATGGCAATTTTTCTCTCAAAATTGGCCTTAGTTGATTTTATGAGTGCTCGTATTTTTTACTAATAATGATCAGGGGTGACTTCCCTTTATGGATTTTGTTCTATCATGTAATAGCTTTCTCCTCTTATTGTAAAGTTTGTTAATGGCTGGGGTCCACCAGACTGGACGTTTGCCCTTTGTGGAAAGAGTCTTGGTTTTATTTGGGATTGCCTGATCCATGCAGTCCTGGAGGTGTTCATAGAAGGCATTTGTAAGGGCTTCCAGCTTGGGTTGTGGTTTCCTCTGACTCAGGGGCCTTGAAGGATACCACACCAGTCTTGAGTAGTGTGAAGTTTGCTTTAGAAGTTCTTCACTATGGTCTTTTGTTTGGGGTGGGCGGGATGTGGATTTCCAGTGAGATTAGTTTATGATCAGATCTCACCAATGAGGATATACTTCGGTGTGGAGCATTTTGTCCCCATGTTTGTGACAATGAGATCTAGTATATTTTGTCCTCTCGTGGGAACAGTAACTAGCTGTTCCATGGCATTTGAATTTATGAACTCCAGGAACCGTTGGGCTAGAATGTTAGGGCTTGAGTAATGTTCCCAGTCTATATTCGGGTAGTTGAAGTCACCCAATATGATGGTGTTTGGAGATACATTTATACCCTCCAGTGTCTTCAGGAAGGCTGTGTGGGGTTCCTGAGTTTGAGAGGGTGGCCTGTAGCATGCTACAATTTGTGCATGTGTGCATGTGTGCGAGTGTGCCTGTGCCCATGCGTGCATGTGTGTTAGTGTCCATGAGTGCATGCGTCCATTTCTGAATGTGTGCATTAGTATTGAAGTGCATCTCTGTCAAATATGTGTTGAGACTGTAATCTGTGTTCCCTGTTTTCCTCCCGTAGGTTCTGGTGCTGCTCTGGTGACCTGCAGCAGGGAACCTGAATCTTGTGCCCCAGGTACTGATGATGATGAAATGTCTGTAATGGTGCAGGAAGGTGTGTCTGGGTCCGCCATTGGTCAGCCAATTGACAGTACACAGCTGTCAACCCCGTCAATGCGCACAGTCATCCTGCCGTTACATCCTTTGTCACCATTGTCCCTAGGTGATGGACAGTATGCAGTGGGCATAGATCAGGGTAATGTGGTACCTGTGGTACATGCATCCCCACAAGGCAGACATGAGCAGGGTCCTCCAATGGTACCACGCAGACAGTCGCCCATGGGTTCTCGTGGGGGCATCCATGGCCGTACTGCCTCTGGCCGACATGCCCAAGGAGGTATGTCAACCTCCACTATGTTTCGAACTGTTATGCAGGCACAGGCACGTATGGAAAGGTACACCAGACAGGGTCTGAGGGAGCTGAGAGCATGTTGCACAGCCATGACAGACGGCATGCTATCCGTAACTTCACAGATGTCATTGACAGACGTTGTGGGGACATACAACAGCTGCTCCACAACCAGATGTCCATGGGCCAGGGCGATGGTGTGCGTTTGCGACATCGACGTGGCCGTATGCCAGCAACAGCACCAGCTGGCAGTGGCCGCGGACGACAACAGGCCCACTCACGCACCTCAAGTGCCAGCACCAGCCCCCGCAATGCTGGGTCTGTGCTGTCATCAAGACACCCCAGGAGACCATGTGCACGTGGCTCTGGACAGTCCCAACAGGGAACTGTGTCCAGTCAACACACCCCTGCTTCCGATGACAGTACCCAGTATGGGTTAGTACCGGATATGGCCCGTAGCACCCCTGCCAGGCACAGGTACCGTGTCCGTGCCCAGAGACACTGATCTGGATGACCTGACAGGTGCAGTCTGTGGCTGTCCAAAAAACCCTGTACATGGCAGCCATTATGTGGGACTGTGTGCGTGCTTACACACATGCAGAAACCTAACACCTAGGGCAAACACATACACACACACACACTGCACCAACACTGGTCCACCCTGTACTGCTGCCCCTCACAAACACACATACACACACATGTCAATTTGTGTTACCAGTGGCTGGCTTGGGCATACCTAACCCACACCCTGTGCATATGATGACACTGTGCCACCTCCTGCATACTACAACATTGGTGCAGGAAAAGGTAAACATGTTGCTGATGCACAGGGTGACTACATAGATGTGTATAAGTAGTAACATGCTGGTAACTGTTCACTGTTCCACTATGATTGTGTGTATATCCCAGCAGTCCTGCTGCAGTAACTGTATGAATGTCCTCAATTATCTGCACCCATACTACTTACCAAAGTGTACCAGCTGCACACCATCACATGCTAACATTGACTATGGGAATGCGCATCATGTGCTGTTATGTAGATTCAGCTATATGTATCTGTTCTGTCACACATGCATTTATACACACCCTGCTACCCCCCACACATGCACACGCTCACCTGCCATTCCCATTATTTATTACCCTGCATGAGTAGCTGTTGATACATGACAGGTACATATTTGAGAAGTGCACTATGTTGTTTACTACCAACTTCCTCTTCTCTACCTGTACTCACAGGGTGCAGGCAACCTCATCAGTTCAAAGGTGTAACGTGCATCAGGTACTGTAGTACCCTGATTGCCACATCAAACATGTTTCCCATACGGAAATGCACACACAGACACATCCCACATCCACACACTTGCGACATTCAGGCTTCAAAACACTATCAAGGTATATTCTGGTACATGTGCATGTTACAGTAGCATGTAACACTATACTGAGTACTGGCAGTTGTCTGTTGTCATGTTGTTTGTATAGAGTAAAAGAATTGTTCGACTATCCTACTTCGTTTTGTGGACATTACTTGAAGAAGTGTTACCTTACATGTGTTATTGGTACCACCACCTTCTCTTTTGTAGTTTTGTTTGTATAGGGTGCTGTCAACATCACTGCTTGTTAAGGGTAATGTGCACCCTGCAGTGCATAGCCCCATTTGGCAAAAGCCACATCCCACCCCCATCATTGTGCACACACACTAACCCCACCCACAGTAAAACACATACTTTCCATTTGCAAGATTCAAACCCATACCTAACTGTGTTATGACAGTAGAAGCAGACACATTAGCAGAGTGTGCTATTTGCATTAGTTGGAGAAATCCTTTCTAATGCTGTACTTAGAGGGTGCTGACATCATCTGTGTGTAGGAGGAGGGATGTGCACCCTGTAGTGTGTTCTCCCAGTTGGCAAAAGGCACTTATCCCAGCATAATGCACACACATAAACCCCACTCATACTAACACACATACATTCCCTTTGCAGGATTCAAACCCCTACCTAACTATGTTATGACACTGGAGAAAGACACATTAGCAGAGTGCGCTATACGAATTACTGGAGGACTTTAATACAGGTAATGTAGTTATAGAGTCCTGACATCATCAGTGTTTCAAAAGGGGGATCTGCATCCTGTACTGTACTGACACAGTTGCTAATAGGGGCATTTCCCACACACACATTGATGTGTTCGAGGTTTGCATATGTGGGGGATCCAGTACTCCAGTGTGATTAGTATATGGTTTGATTGCAACAATGAGGGATATACTTCCTGTGGTGAGCATTTTGTACTCATGTTTGTGATGATCAGGTCTGGTATATCTGCCCCTCTTGTGGGAAGGTTGATTACCTGTTCCATAGCTAAAGAATGTCTGATCTATGGGAACCCTAGAGCTTGGGTACTGTGGCTTGTGTAATGTTCACAGTCTATGTTTGGGTAGCTGACGTCACCCAGTATGATGGTGTTTGCAGATAAATCTATACTCTCCTGTGTGACCATGAAGGCTGTATGGGAGTCCTGAGTTTGAGAGGGTGCTGTAAGAGCTCCTCTGTGTCTCTTTCCATGTGGTCCAGGGAGGTACGTCTCAGGTTGTTTGCACCAGCATGGACATTGACTGCCTCATACTTGTACTTGCTGTGGAGTGACCTGTGTGCCTGTGTTATGTGGCACATTCTATCACCCGACAGGTAGCTAACTGTGACCCTCACCTTGCTCAGTCTGGAGGGCGGCACGTCAGTCAACAGCTCATGTCAAGCAAGTTCACACCCCTCATAAATGATGTGGAAACCTTCAAAGGCCCCAGGCCTGTTGAAAATATGGACCAGACTGCAGATACCTGTATAAAGGCATTCTATGGACACATTCAGGAATGCATGGATCATGAAACCACATATGAAAGCATGACCCAATCCTCCAAAGGCAGACGTCCTGTGTGCCGGACACCAGCCATAAACAAACTATACAATAGAAGGATGAAGTCACTACATGATACAACAAACTCCCAAAATGTGAAGGCATCACTGATGAGTATTGGAAGACAACTACAGGCACCCATACGATTGTCTAAGGCCATCTTTGAGAGAAGATTCCACAAGCCACTGAGGATAATCACAAGGCTTTCTGTAGTTATGTTAGGAACCTGGGTGGTACTACCCAGATATGCTCAGAGGTAATCCAAGATGTCACACGAAATACAAAACACACAGACATTGCCATCATCCTAGTGGACAGGTTCACTGCTGCCTTCTCCCCCCCACCACACCAAAAGGGCAAATATGTCTCGCGGCAGAGTGCTGCCCCCCTGACATCACAGATGCTCAGGTAAGAGATGCCCTTCCCAAACCAATAAACACTGCATCAATGGGACCAGACAGTGTCCCAGGCTGTGTCCTACATGAACCACAAGAAGAGCGACACCCAGACATAACACTACTGTTCAATCCCAGCCTTACTACACGATATGTGACCAAAGAGTGGCGTACAGCAACAGTGGTCCCTCTACATTCAGGTGGTGCCTTCACGGATCCTGGACACTATTCGCCCCATATGTCTGACTAGCTTGGTCTGCAAAGCTATGGCAAGGATCATCATGAACCTCACATATATAGATATTGTGGACCTACAGACATATCACCATACACAGTTTGGCTTTGTTAATGGCAGATCCTGCCTCTCAAACCTGTTTGATTTCTTTGAAACAGTCACCAAGGCCACTGTCAAGGGGAAGGAGGTCTACACAGCCTACCTGGACCTTGCATAAGCCTTGATACAATACCCACTTGTGCATTCTAGGAAGCTCACCAGTGTACATATTAACCCCTATGTCACTATGGATATTGCACAGTGGCTCAAGGGCAGAACACACATGGCTAGAATTGCTGGAGCCATGTCAGCCTCCAACCAGGTACAAGTGGTGTCCCACAAGGCTCAGCCCTGGGAGCTGTCATGTTCATTATATATTTATCATAGGTACAGGCCAACATGGAAGTACTGTGGCTGAGCAAGTCGCAGGTGACTGCAAACCGGACGCCATAATCAACTCTCCAGCTAACACATGCATCCTCCAAAAGGGCCTCTTGCAAACACACGACTTGTGCCACAGCCATGGCCTCAAGGTGAATGACAAAAAGCGTATAGTCATCCCCTTTGTCAAACACAAAGTGACCACAAAGTACCACATATGTGTTAATCCATTAAGTGCAGACGAAGGAATTATGGACCTTGGGATACACAGGTTGATAGCATTCTACCATTTGACAGCAACATGGACAAAGTGGTTAGGAAAACATGTTATATGGGCCACATCATCATGATGGGATCCACATGTAGATCAGGGGAGGACATTGTGCCCCTTTACTCATCCCTCATCATGCCCATAATTGACTATGATGAACCTGTCGGCATGCATCTTACCAGACACCTGCAGCAACTGGAAAGACCACATACGTACCTTGACAAGAGGATCAAAGGGCTCAAACAGATGCAACATACTGACTGGTTAAAGAAACAGCAGCTCTACTCAGTGGCATACTGCCTCTTTATAGGCAATCTGTGCCTGACATATAAAGCCATGTCAAACCTTCACTTAATGGCCATGCTGCACCTCAGAATATCCAGATCCCATCAGGATACCCGCTGGAAAGAATTGAACCTCAGGAGTGATATACAAAGGACATGCTGGAGGGGCACATTCATAACTCAGAGGCTCCCTTCATTCTGGAATTTTATCCCAATAGAGGTTAGGCAGAGTGACTCAGTGACTATCTTCAAGAGTGATATTAATGACTGGATGTGACATTGGAGGGTTACCCTGGGTATCACTTATGTGTCACTGTGAGACAGAGGCACAGTATACTAACCTTGGAAAAGGGCATAGCAAGACAGATTTACAATGCATGTTGAAAGCCACACACATTCTGGCTAGGTGGATACATGCCCTGGGCAGACATCCCTGTATGAACCTATGGACCTATGTATCTTGTTCACCATTGGCCCTATGTGCTGTTAATCACCAATGCAATCTCAATACTATGGTAGCATGTGCAAAGGTCAGTTGTCAGTCACCTCTATGGTACAGTTGTGGAATATGTGTGTCATGTAGTAATGTCACAGCTGCCACATGTACACAGTCAACCTATCCCTACCCATGGATGTACAACACATGTATGAGATGGAAACACATGGCCAAACTGTGGACTAAGCACTTTGAACCCAGTACTGGCATAACCTGTCGGGTGGCATGAAATACTACAGTGTCAGCAATACCAATCTGATGTGGACCTACACTGACAGCAATACAAGCATGGAAACACACGGGCCAGTTGTGGAGCCTAAGGATAGCATCCTGCATGACTGGCAGACATCTCTGCAGCTGGCACACAGGCATACATTAGGCCTGCACACAGCACGCACAACACATAGCACACAAATCCTGTGTGGCAAACAAGCACAGTCTGTACAGCTATACAACACTACTGCGCAGGTTGTGTTAGGTACTTTATTGTCCAGTACAGTGAGAACATGCTCACCAGGCTGGACAAGGTGTAGGTCACAGTGATATGCTCATGGGGCACTGTGGTCCACCACATAACACAAGCATACAGGTCAGTCAGATGCATGGACACATATGACTCAGTCATTGTCCATGCCACCACAGCTGATGTGGGATGTCCCTCACTGGGATACATGATAGGGAACATGGAAGGGATCACTGAGCAAGTGACACAGGCTGGTAGAACCCTGACCTTGGTTGGCATCAGACCCTCACCAGGGATTCTGACATATTACTGAATGCTAATGAATTACTGTAGCTACAACACCCTAGCTGAGCGGTTCTTAGCATGCGGTCACTGCATTGCTATGGAGTAACGTCTTACCACTCCCACAACAGGTGAAAACATGCAGCACCTGCTCATCAACAACAGGTAGACTATATGCCCCAGACCAGGTGTGTATCCTCACTACTAGGCTGATAGCATCTACATCTCACACTGTATATACACATCCCACATGCAGCACCTGCACAGAAGACCACAGTCATAATGTTACCCTGTGCAAATACCATGTATTCACATGTGGCAGGCATCACACATGGTAACTATTGAAGGTCACAGGTACATATGTGTATTTGGCACACACATACATCATGTGTGCATTGCCATAACTGGTTTAATCAATGTCATGCATTATTGTGAGGGACAACCCGCACACATGGGCATTCTGTGTGGGCAAAACACACGTGGCATGTCTGTAATCAAAAGCCATAAAGAATTGTGATATCGTTTAGAAAGGGGTATGTGCATTCTGTAATGTGTTTTCCCAGTTGCCAAAAGGGATATTTCAGTCATGCACACTTACCCCCCCTTTACACACATTTGTTGGATTCAAACCCCTACCTAACTATGTTATGACACTAAAGACGGATGTATTAGCAAAGTAGCGCTATTTGCATTATTGGGAGATTTCCTTTCCCTGATATACTTATAGGGTGCTGACATCATCAGAGTTTAGAAAGTGGAATGAGCATCCTGTGGTGTGTTTTCCCAGTTGCCAAAAGGGATGTTCTTTTCATACACACTTAACCCCCTTCACACACACACTTGCTGGATTCAAACCCTACTTAACTATATTATGACATTAGAGACGGATGCATTAGCAGAGCACGCTATTCACATTACTGGGAGAGTTCCTTTCCCTGATATACTTATAGGGTGCTGACATCATCAGAGTTTAGAAAGTGGAATGAGCATCCTGTGGTGTGTTTTCCCAGTTGCCAAAGGGATGTTCCTTTCATACACACTTAGCCCCCTTCACACACACTTGCTGGAGTCAAACCCCTACCTAATGACACTACAGACGGACGCATTAGCACAGCGCGCTATTCGCATTACTGGGAGATTTCCTTTCCCCTGATATACTTATAGGGTGCTGACATCATCAGAGTTTAGAAAGTGGAATGAGCATCCTGTGGTGTGTTTTCCCAGTTGCCAAAAGGGATGTCCCTTTCATACACACTTACACTTACCCCCCTTCACACACACTTGCTGGATTCAAACCCTACCTAATTATGCTATGACACTACAGATGGGCATTAGCAGAGTCGCTATTAGGATTACTGGGAGCTTCCTTTTGTCCTGATATACTTATAGGGTGCTGACATGATCAGTGTCTAGAAAGGGAATGAGCATCCTCTGGTGTGTTTTCACAGTTGCTAGGAGTAACATTTGGACTAAGTGTGTGAGCATGCCCAGTTCAGCCTTCCCATGGCATGTTGTGTGAAAGATGTCTCATTTATCTAAGTGTGTGAGCATGCCTGTGGGCTTTCATGTGTTGAACTCTGCAGCCCATCACATTTGTGGATGAGTGTGACCTTCAACAAATACCTCCAGTTTATGGTTGTGTGTTCTGTGCCATGTTGTGTAGTTACTGTCCAAATGCTTTTGTGTGAACACAACAGGGAGTATACTGTGCCTGCAGGTTTTGCATGGGATACTTTGCACACAATTGTCAACATCCGTTCATACTGACCTAACACTGTAGTACTGTATAGTGTAGTGGTTCAGTACTTTCACTGTGGTGGTCAGTATCCTGGGCTTTAGTCCTATCACTGCTTTACATTTCCATAGTGTGCACAACAGCCTGGTTAGGGTCCAGTTGTGCACATCTGCACAAAGGGAGTGCCTCTACACACACTGGTAATTACTGCCCCATAAGCTTAACAAGTCTAGTCTGCAAAGCTATGGAGAGGATCATTGAGCTCATAAACAAAGATATAGGGAACATGCAGACATTGTACCCGTCCCAGTTTAGCTTGGTCAAGGGCAGATCATGCCTTTTGTACTTTCGGTTGACATCTTCAAAATGGTCGCTTAGGCCATTGTTGAGGAAAGGCAGTCCATACAGCCTACCTTGGCCTTGCAAACACTTTCAACACAATACCCCACTCAGGTATTGTAGAAAACCCTACCAACTGAAATGTAAACCCATATGTCACAAAGGGGAAATTTGGGGGGGGGGGTTGGCCAAAAACTTTAAAAGGGCCCCGGGGGTTAGGCACAGTATACTAACCTTGGAAAAGGGCATAGCAAGACAGATTTACAATGCATGTTGAAAGCCACACACATTCTGGCTAGGTGGATACATGCCCTGGGCAGACATCCCTGTATGAACCTATGGACCTATGTATCTTGTTCACCATTGGCCCTATGTGCTGTTAATCACCAATGCAATCTCAATACTATGGTAGCATGTGCAAAGGTCAGTTGTCAGTCACCTCTATGGTACAGTTGTGGAATATGTGTGTCATGTAGTAATGTCACAGCTGCCACATGTACACAGTCAACCCTATCCCCTACCCATGGATGTACAACACATGTATGAGATGGAAACACATGGCCAAACTGTGGACTAAGCACTTTGAACCCAGTACTGGCATAACCTGTCGGGTGGCATGAAATACTACAGTGTCAGCAATACCAATCTGATGTGGACCTACACTGACAGCAATACAAGCATGGAAACACACCGGGCCAGTTGTGGAGCCTAAGGATAGCATCCTGCATGACTGGCAGACATCTCTGCAGCTGGCACACAGGCATACATTAGGCCTGCACACAGCACGCACAACACATAGCACACAAATCCTGTGTGGCAAACAAGCACAGTCTGTACAGCTATACAACACTACTGCCGCAGTTGTGTTAGGTACTTTTATTGTCCAGTACAGTGAGAACATGCTCACCAGGCTGGACAAGGTGTAGGTCACAGTGATATGCTCATGGGGCACTGTGGTCCACCACATAACACAAGCATACAGGTCAGTCAGATGCATGGACACATATGACTCAGTCATTGTCCATGCCACCACAGCTGATGTGGGATGCCCTCACTGGGATACATGATAGGGAACATGGAAGGGATCACTGAGCAAGTGACACAGGCTGGTAGAACCCTGACCTTGGTTGGCATCAGACCCTCACCAGGGATTCTGACATATTACTGAATGCTAATGAATTACTGTAGCTACAACACCCTAGCTGAACGGTTCTTAGCATGCGGTCACTGCATTGCTATGGAGTAACGTCTTACCACTCCCACAACAGGTGAAAACATGCAGCACCTGCTCATCAACAACAGGTAGACTATATGCCCCAGACCAGGTGTGTATCCCTCACTACTAGGCTGATAGCATCTACATCTCACACTGTATATACACATCCCACATGCAGCACCTGCACAGAAGACCACAGTCATAATGTTACCCTGTGCAAATACCATGTATTCACATGTGGCAGGCATCACACATGGTAACTATTGAAGGTCACAGGTACATATGTGTATTTGGCACACATACATCATGTGCATTGCCATAACTGGTTTAATCAATGTCATGCATTATTGTGAGGGACAACCCGCACACATGGGCATTCTGTGTGGGCAAAACACACGTGGCATGTCTGTAATCAAAAGCCATAAAGAATTGTGATATCGTTTAGAAAGGGGTATGTGCATTCTGTAATGTGTTTTCCCAGTTGCCAAAAGGGATATTTCAGTCATGCACACTTACCCCCCCTTTACACACATTTGTTGGATTCAAACCCCTACCTAACTATGTTATGACACTAAAGACGGATGTATTAGCAAAGCGCGCTATTTGCATTACTGGGAGATTTCCTTTCCCCTGATATACTTATAGGGTGCTGACATCATCAGAGTTTAGAAAGTGGAATGAGCATCCTGTGGTGTGTTTTCCCAGTTGCCAAAAGGGATGTTTCTTTCATACACACTTACCCCCCTTCACACACACTTGCTGGATTCAAACCCCTACCTAACTATATTATGACACTAGAGATGGATGCATTAGCAGAGCACGCTATTCACATTACTGGGAGATTTCCTTTCCCCTGATATACTTATAGGGTGCTGACATCATCAGAGTTTAGAAAGTGGAATGAGCATCCTGTGGTGTGTTTTCCCAGTTGCCAAAAGGGATGTTCCTTTCATACACACTTACCCCCCTTCACACACACTTGCTGGATTCAAACCCCTACCTATGCTATGACACTAGAGACGGACGCATTAGCGGAACACGCTATTCACATTACTGGGAGATTTCCTTTCCCCTGATATACTTATAGGGTGCTGACATCATCAGAGTTTAGAAAGTGGAATGAGCATCCTGTGGTGTGTTTTCCCAGTTGCCAAATGGGATGTCCCTTTCATACACACTTACACTTACCCCCCTTCACACACACTTGCTGGATTCAAACCCCTACCTAATTATGCTATGACACTACAGATGGACGCATTAGCAGAGTGCGCTATTCGGATTACTGGGAGCTTCCTTTTGTCCTGATATACTTATAGGGTGCTGACATGATCAGTGTCTAGAAAGGGGAATGAGCATCCTCTGGTGTGTTTTCACAGTTGCTAGGAGTAACATTTGGACTAAGTGTGTGAGCATGCCCAGTTCAGCCTTCCCATGGCATGTTGTGTGAAAGATGTCTCATTTATCTAAGTGTGTGAGCATGCCCAGTGTGGGCTTTCCATGTGTTGAACTCTGCAGCCCATCACATTTGTGGATGAGTGTGACCTTCAACAAATACCTCCAGTTTATGGTTGTGTGTTCTGTGCCATGTTGTGTAGTTACTGTCCAAATGCTTTTTGTGTGAACACAACAGGGAGTATACTGTGCCTGCAGGTTTTGCATGGGATACTTTGCACACAATTGTCAACATCCGTTCATACTGACCTAACACTGTAGTACTGTATAGTGTAGTGGTTCAGTACTTTCACTGTGGTGGTCAGTATCCTGGGCTTTAGTCCTATCACTGCTTTACATTTCCATAGTGTGCACAACAGCCTGGTTAGGGTCCAGTTGTGCACATCTGCACAAAGGTGGTGCCTCTACAGACACTGGTAATTACTGCCCCATAAGCTTAACAAGTCTAGTCTGCAAAGCTATGGAGAGGATCATTGAGCTCATAAACAAAGATATAGGGAACATGCAGACATTGTACCCGTCCCAGTTTGGCTTGGTCAAGGGCAGATCATGCCTTTTGTACTCGGTTGACATCTTCAAAATGGTCGCTTAGGCCATTGTTGAGGGAAAGGCAGTCCATACAGCCTACCTTGGCCTTGCAAACACTTTCAACACAATACCCCACTCAGGTATTGTAGAAAACCCTACCAACTGAAATGTAAACCCATATGTCACAACATGGGTTGCAAACTGGCTTAAGGACGGGACCCACAGGGTTAGAGTTGCTGGCACTATGTTAGACTCCAGGCTGGTCACAAGTGGTGTCACACAGGGCTCAGTCCTTCGCCCCCTATTGTTTGTCATGTACTTCTCAGAAGTACAGGCCAACATGGGAGGACTTTGGCTGACAAAGTTTGCAGATGACTGCACACTGGGCGCCATAGTGGACAGTGCATCAGACACGGATATCCTTCAGAAGGGACTCACGGAAACTGATAGCTGGTGCCATAGCCATGGCCTGAAGTCAAATTGCACAACATGTGTAGACATACCCTTCGGGAAAAGCAAGGTAACCCCAAGCTACCATATAGGTGGCAATCCTCTAAGCACAGAGGAGGTTATCATGGACCTGGGGACACAGGTTGACAGTTGCCATTCTTCTGACACTCACGTTGCTAAAGTGGCTAGAAAGACCTTCTACATTGCCCACCTGATCAGGAAGGGATTCACATCCAGATCTAGTGGGTCATTGTTCCCCTGTACTCTTCACTTATCAGACCGGTGATCGAGTACAATGCCCTATTCTGGATGTATCTCACCCAACATATGCAGCAATTGGAGAGACCCGGAATGTGCCCCACCAACAGGATAAAGGAACCCCAACATCTGTCATATGCTGCCAGATTGAAGACACTCCCGCTCTATTCAGTCACATACCGTCTGCTTAGAGGTGACATGTGCCTGACATGCAAGGCCATGTCCAAACAGGAATTAATGGACATGCTCCACCTCAGAATCGGCAGATCCACCTGAACCACTAGTGCAAGTGACTTACACCTTAGCATGGATGTACGTTGATTCCGTTACTTATGACCATATATGCATATCTATAAAGTTTGGTATGGTTAGGGTCATAAATCAATATATATATCATAAAGTGCATGGTTTAATTAACTATAAACATTCACTTACTGATGATTATTTAAACAATTCATATGTTTAAGTCTGGTTTGTGTGTTACTTATGGATTTTATGTTGATTTTAATTTATCAAGTATAAATATTCATATATCATAAGAATATATACATCCCATTGATAGCAGTCCTTTCCTCATAGGGATGTATAATTTAATGTATTTATAATATCAAGGATATGAATTTATGAATTAGTATATAAATGTATATGAACTAATGTTGTTATTTTTTGTCAAAGTAGTGAGGTTTCTAGACCTTTTTAAAGGTTATATATATTTTTAAAAGTCATATTTTGATTGTATTTTAAGAAAATTCATAGTTACTGATCATTGCCCTTTTAATCAGGACTCATCAATTAATTAATGAATGTATATAAAGTGTCAGTAATGTTGCATCCACTGTTTGTCTGAAGAAGGCTTAGTAAGGACTAAGCCGAAAGCGCTTACAATAAACGGTGATCATTATTTTGGGTCCATTCTCATTGTTTCCAGTTCCGTTTGGTTTGTCTTTTTATGGATGTACGTTGGACATGTTGGAGGGATGGAGTTATCACTCGGAGACTCCCTATGCTGTGGAATACAATCCCGGTCCATGTGAGGCAGAGCACCGTGCTGGCTCTGTTCAAGAGGTATCTTGACCTGTGGATGGGAGGTCATACGTTTACCCCTGGGATCGTCACTGTGTCACTGCTGGAGAGAGGCACAACAAAATAATGGGCACAGTACTGTTTCCATATAAGGGGTGGTGTACGCCAACAAACTCTGGGCTAGGCTTATACCTGCCTTAGGGAAGATAGCCTAGTATAAACCTATGTACCTATGAACCTATCTGACCATGTTGCATTATGTTCAGATGTGACCTACTTACAACAGCCTCATCCAACATCAGTAGTGTATTCCACAACATGGGTGTACATTGGCAAACACTACCGATGTGCCCTAGGCCATTTGTAATGCTAGTCGGAGAGTGTGTTTGTCCGTCAACACATTGTAAGTGTAGTTTGCCATGACATATGTCTTGTTTAGTATACTGTGCCTCTGTCTACCTGTGACATAACATTGATACCCAGGGTAAACCTACCATCTCCCATCCACTCATTAGGATTCCTGTTGAGGGGAATCAACGAGTGACTCTATGGATAACCTGTACTGGTAGTTTACTCATGCGTGGGGGTGGCTTCTGTGTTATGGATAATGCAGTACAGCTTGTCCTATGTATGTCAGTGCTGGGGTTCAGGTCCCTCATGTGCATAGCTCCCTGCCATTCAGATTGTACAAGGTGCAGCATGTGCATTGATTCCAGCTTGGACATGGCTTTCTACATCAAGCACAGCTTGCATCTGGGTGGACAGCATGGCAGTGTGTGGAGCTGCACTCTGTTTAATCAGGCGACACATTACATGTGTCCCAGCTCTTTCATACTCCTGGTGAGGTACTGTTGTGGACTTTACAGTTGCTGGTTGTGTCTGCTGAGGTACACCCCACAGGGGCTGTTGTGGTCATTTCTAATGCTGATGAAAGATAACTGCAGAACCACAATGACCTCCCCTTAGCTAGATGTCAGAAAGCATGGACCATGCAATCACAAATAAAAACAAGACCCTCTCCACAAAGGGAAAGTGGCCTGTCTGGTGGACCCCAGCCATAAACAAACTGTATAACAGATGAGGGATACTAATGCAAGACAGAGCTACATCTCCAAAAGGGAAGACAGCTGTGATCAGCACTAGTAGAAAACTACATTATCTCATAAAGACATGCAAGGTCAACTTGGGGACATAAATCACCAAAGACAATGAAGGTAACCACACTGCTTTCTTCAGTTATGTCAGACACCTGGTTGGGAACCCTCAGATATGCTCAGAGTTGGTACACAACAACATATATTCCAGTGACCTGACAGATATTGGCAACATTCTCGCAGACAGCTTCAGTGCAATTTACCCTCCTCACCCCCAAAAGAAGATAGTTATCACAGCTGTATGTAACCTCACTGTCATCTTGGATGTCCACGTGAGAGCCGCACTCAGCAAAGACAAGTACACAGCATCAATGGGACCTGATGGTATCCCCAGTTGCATGCTATGTGAACTCCAGAAGGAGCTGGACCCATATATACAAATGCTATTTAACCTTAGCCTTGCTACAGGGTATGTACCTGAACACTGGCGTACGGCAACAGTGGTCCCACTCCACAAAGGAGATGCCTCCACAGACCATGGCAACTACCACCACACAAGCTTAACCAGCCTTGTCTGCAAAGCTATGGGAAGAGTCATTATGGAGCTCTTACACAGAGACATTGCTGACCTACAGACCCTTGATCCCACCCAGTTCAGCTTTGTACAGGGCAGATCCTGCCTTTTGCACCTAGTTGACTACTATGAAACTGTCAGTAGGGCCATTGATGAGGGCTACGCAGTCCACACAGCCTACCTGCACTTGGCTAAGGCCTGTGACACAATACCCCACTCAGGCATCATAGACAAGCTCAAAAGTTGACATATAACACCATATGTCACAGGACAGGTTGCAAAATGGCTAAGAAACAGAACCCATAAAGTCAACATTGCAGGTGCCTTGTCAGATTCAAAGCCAGTCACAGGTGGTGTCCCACAAGGATGTGTCCTGGGACCCCTCTTAATTGGTATTTACTTTTCAGATGTGAAAGCAAACATAGGAGGGTTGTGGCTGACAAAGTTTGCAGATGACTGCAACCTAGGCACCATAGTGAATACATCAGCCGGCACACACATCCTACAGAATGCCGTCACAAAGACGGATAGCTGGTGCCAGACTCATGGCCTGAAACTGAATGCAACTGATGTGTATTCATCCCCTTTGGGAGGAACAAAGTACCCACAGATCAATACATAGACAGCAACCCACTGAGCACAGAAAACAAATCAGACACCTGGGGACAAGTGTAGATAGTGACATCTCGTTTGACACCCATGTTGCCAAAGTGGTTAGAAAGACTTTCTATCTTGCCCACCTTATCATGGAGGGTTTTCCATCCAGATCATAGGAGGTCATTGTACCACTATACTTCTCCCTTATCAGGCCCATGATTGAATACAAAGCCCCATTTGGTATGTACCTCACCCAGCACTTGCAACAGCTGGAGAGACCCCAAAAGTACTTTACCATGAAGATCAGGGGTCTACAACACATGTCATATGCTTCCAGAATAGAGGAAATCCAGCTTTATTCAGTGTCATACCGCATACTTACAGGTGACCTATGTCTGACATACAAGACCATGTCCAATCAGGATTTGGTGGACATGCTCCACTGCAAGCAATCCAAATCCACCAGAACCATGAGAGCTGAAGATTTGAACCTCAGCACATACATGTATAGGACATGCTGGAGGGACAGAGTCATAACTCAGAGGCATCTCACACTCTAGCAGAGTATCCCAGTTCATGTTAGACAGAGTCCCTCACTGACTCTCTTCAAGAGACATCTGGACAACTGCATATGAGACAGAGGCACAGACTAGACAGAGGCACAGTCATGTTATTCAATTACGTAAGGGGTCATAATGTGTCACTACTAAGTCAGAGGCACAATATTCGAATCTATTCTGTACACTTATTACCACTATAAGGTGGCAATAGCCACATCACTATGGCTAGGCTTATACATGCACTAGGGCAGATAGCCTAGTAGTAAACTATGACACTATGAAACTATGGCGTATGTGTAGGTATTGTCAGTCAAGCACTATGATGTGGTTTGGGGGGCTTGATATCTCCCTGTATTCCAACATTGTTTTGTCTATTCCTTCTAGCATGTCTAGGGATCAGTTGCTAGTGTCCTCTCCTGCTCAGCTGGTGAACCTGGGAATATTGAGACAATGTTACAATTGCCTCATGTACACTGACAACCCTCTCCTTCTCCCATAAAACACACATACATGTGAGAGATGCAACTATATAGCCAAAGTGGAGGCTGAGCTCTCTCAACATAGGACTAGCAAGACCAGAGAGAAGGTGAAGGTAACCACACACACCACAAACCCAGTCTCACATAGCACTATCACAACTTAAAATCATACACATAGACACACAAAGGCATACTCGGAGGCTCTGATCTGAATTCTACCAAAACAGCAGCGGCCACCACAGCAGACACCCACACAACTGCCTCCACAGGGCACAGCACATGCAACACATAGACCACAGAGTCAGTGTGCCAAACAGTCACAGCCCTTAAGGCCAAACACAATGCCAGACACACTTGTCATAGGTGACTCCATAGTCAGACACACTGACGTCCCGCTCATCAGATCGAGTACGGAGGAGGTCACAGTAAGCTGCCTATCGGGCACTGGAATCCACCACATAATGCAAGCACTCAGGTCACTCAACTGCAAGTACAAGTCTGACTCAGTCATTATCCATGCTGGTGTGAACGACCTGAGATGTACCTCCCTGGACTACATGAAAAGAGACATAGAGGATCTCTCTGATTATGTAGGCAAGGCAGGTATGACCCTGACCTTGAGCAGTATCCTACCTTCACCAAGTATGATGCCACATAAAGAGAGACAATATGATCAGCTGTAATAATTTGCTTAAACTATGGTGTCATTCAAAGGGGGTCCAATGTCTGTCTGCCTGGGATGACATGCTGGACAGGCCACTCTGATTTTCAAGGGACGGCTTGCACCTGTCACCCCTGGGCTTCCGGATTTTGGCTGAGGCTCTTGCCACCCCCATTGTGCCTTTTTTATGCAAGAATCAGATTCTACACCTACCACCCTAGAACACAGAAAAGGAAAAACACTAAGGGTAATGCTGCTCAATGCCAGAAGTCTCAACCTCAAGCTGCACACACTCGATGCCCTTCTCAGTATGTAGAACACTGATGTCTGTGCTGTGCCTGAAACCTGGTTCACGGCTTCTGACAGCACCCCGGCACTATCGGGTGTTACCTCATATCATGCGTTCCACCCCCAAAATCCGGACAACACCAAGAAAGGAGGGTGGGTGTCCATATTCATCAAGGACACCCTCACCTCAAAGTTGGTGGCAACACACAATGCATCGGAGACTATCCAGGTGCAAGTAACCATAGGCAAGACTGCTCTGCAGTTTGTAGCATGTTACATGCCACCCTCTCAAACTCAGGTACCTCACACAGCTGTCCTGAAAACACTGGAGGGGATAAATATATCTCTGAACACCATCATACTGGGTGATTCCAACTATCCAAATATAGACTGGGATCACTACTCAAACCCCAACACTCTAACCCAAAGGTTCCAAGAGTTCATACACTCAAATGCCATGGAACAACTAGTCACCATCCCCACAAGTGGAGACAACATACTAGAACTCATCATCACGAACATGGGGTCACACTGTTCAACACCAGAAGTATACCCATCATTGGTGAGATCAGATCATGAACTAATCTCAGTGGGAGTCCACATCCCACCCCCACCCCAGATAGAAAAACAAACAGTGAAGACCTTCTCCAAAGCCGACTTCACACTTCTAAAGACTGGTGTGGTCTCTTTCAAGGCCCCCAAGCCAGCGGACACCATTACCCAAGCCGCTGTATCACTTACAAATGCCTTCTACCAGCACCTCCAGGACTGCATGGATCAGGCAATCCCAAACAAAACAAAGACTCTTTGTACCACAGGCAAGCATCCAGTCTGGTGGACCCCAGCCATAAACAATCTCTACAACAAAAGGAAGGAGCTACTACAAGATAGAGCGAAATCCGTAGAAGGGAAGACACCCCTGCTCATTATGAGTAAAACACTGGGTTCCCCCATACAATCCTCCAAGGCAAATTTTGAGAGTAAACCCGCTCAGGACTCAAGGGACAATCATGAGGCCTTTTTTGCCTATGTTTGACACCTGGGAGGGAACTCCCAGATATGCTCAGAATTAGTTCGGAATGATGTAAATATCACTGAACCTACAGACATTGCCAACATACTGGCTGACAGGTTCAGTGCGGATTTCTCCCCCCCCTCCCCCCAACTGGAGGGGTATCTATACCAGAGGATTGTAGCCCCCCAAACATCTCAAATACTGGGGTGAGAACTGCTCTATCCAAGGCGAAAAACACTTTATCCATGGGACCAGATGGTGTCCCCGGTTGTGTGCTCCATGAACTCAATGAGGAATTAAACCCGCAGTTAGGGCAGCTGTTTAATCTTAGCCTCACCTCAGGATATGTGCCCAAGGAGTGGCATGCAGCAATGGTGGACCCACTTCACAAAGGAGGTGCCTCCACCAACCCCGGAAACTACCATCCCATCAGCTTGACAAGCCTGGTCTGCTAAGCTATGGGGAGGATCATAATGGGAATAATAAATGAAGACATAGGGGACTTGCAGATGTTGGATCCAACCCAGTTTGGCTTTGTCACGGGCAGATCATGCCTTTTAAACTTGGTTGACTTTTTCAAGACAGTCACCCAGGCCATTGATGTGGGCAAGGCAGTCCACACAGCCTACCTTGACCTGGCAAAGGCTTTCGACACAATACCCCACTTGGGTATCATTGAAAACATCACCAGCTTAAATGTGAACCCATACATCACAGGATGGGTTGCAAACTGGCTAAGTGACAGAACACACAGGGTCAAAGTTGCTGGTGCCATGTCACACTCCAAAACTGTCACAAGTGGTGTCCCACAGGGCTCAGTCCTGGGCCCACTTTTGTTCAGCATCTACTTTTCAGAAGTACAAGCAAACACAGGAGGATTATGGCTGACAAAGTTTGAAGATGACTGCAAACTGGGAACCATAGTTGGAAACCCATCTGACACAGACATCATTCAGAAGGGTCTCATAGACACGGATAACTGGTGCCAGAGCCATGGCCTTACGTTAAACACTAAACAATGCATAGTCATACCCTTCGGGAACAACAGGGTTACCCCTAGTTCCCATCTAGGTGGAAATCCTCTAAGCACAGAAGAGGTTATCAGGGACCTGGGCACCCGGGTTGACAGTAATATTTCGTTTGACACTCACGTTGCCAGAGTAGGCCTGGGGCAGTTCCTGCTATTAGGACAGTGGTCTGCAGCAGGCTATATAGTAGTAGTCAGTTTTAGCCATTGGTATTTGACCATAGGTAATCCATGTTGCTTCTTGTTGTGGTACCAACATGGGTGTGTGGTTAGCCATGCCATTTATTGCTAGTCACCCTCATTTTGTAGCTTGTTCCATGTTTTTGCACATGTACATCACTGTATGAGGTGTGACCTGGTAGTGTCAGGGTGCTGATGTGGGCTTTGACTCTGTTTTCTATTACAGCACTGATATCTACATTCTCTATACTGTGTGCGTTTACACTGCACGCATTTATACTTCTGGCATTGGGTAGCATTACATCTAGGTTCCTATCCCTTGTGGTACCTATGAGGTAGGTTTGTGTTTTTTGTGGTTTATGATTGGTGAGGGTGGATGTTAGTCGGGTCCTCAGGTGTGCATATGGTACATGGTATTACATTACTTAACACATGGCATTCATGCCTCAGGTGGTGCTGCAGGGCTGCCTCTGTCAGATGCACATACTACACTCCCTGTACATGTTTGGAAGCAGGATGTGTCATGTTAGGCATCCCTGTTACTATATGAGTGAGTCAGAGCGGGTATCAGTCCCAGTGTTCCTACTGACCAAGTGTATGTGCTATGCGTTGCCTCTTTGCCAAGGCCAGGGCATACTGGGCATGCCTCCTTCTGCCTACTGGGACAAGGTCAGGTTGTTCCTCCTCCGAGTCACCCTCTGCCTGTGGTGGCCTTGGCAATGGTGGGGGGATGTTAGGCCCAGCCCTGCGCTGGTCCTGCTGCAGCTGTTTCTGCAGGATCATATTATGTAGCATAGCACATATCATGACCATTTGGGTACATGTAGTTGGTGTGTACCGCAAGGCTCCACCAGATGTGTCCAGACACCGGAACCGTGACTTGAGCAGCCCAAACACATGCTCTATGACATTACGTGTTTGTGCGTGTGCCTCATTATGGCGTTCCTGTTCAGGTGTGTGTGCATTTCTGATGGGTGTCATCAGCCACGGCTCAAGTGCATAACCTGCATCCCCCATTAGGTGTCCGTGTGGGAAGTCCCCACTGGCAAATGATTGGTACAGCTGCGTCAGATGCCAGATGTGGGAATCGTGGTAGCTCCCAGGGCAACCAGCACACACATTCATTATTATGCCCTGGGCATCACACATGACCTGGCAGTTGATGGAGGGGTATCCCTTGCGGTTAATGTAGGCTCTACCCCGCTCACCAGCTGGTGCTTTGATGCGTACGTGCGTGCAGTCTATTGCACCCAGCACCTCAGGGTATCCTGCTATTTGCTGGAAGAGACGCATATTGCTGGCCACAACCTCACTGTCATTAGGGACATATATATGATCACCGACATGTGCTGACATGGCATCCAGGAACTGGTGCAGTACCCTGGAGGCTGATGCCTGTGATATCCCCATCATATCACCAGTTGGTCTGTGGAAGGTACCTGTTGCTAGTATTCTTAGGCCAACACATACCTTGGTTTCCACTGGGATGGGTTCCCCTCTGTTGGTTCTGTGTGTGAGATGTGGCCTGCACAGCTCAACAATCTGCTGCAGAAGGTCTCTGTCCACTCTGTAG
Organism: Protopterus annectens; assembly: GCF_019279795.1. Lineage (NCBI taxonomy): Eukaryota > Metazoa > Chordata > Ceratodontiformes > Protopteridae > Protopterus > Protopterus annectens. The sequence continues at coordinate 707,898,325 of NC_056749.1, read as the reverse complement.
CGCTCTACTATCTCCAGCTCATGTAACCCATGGTAGGTGACCCTGGGCCTGTATACTCTTCTCCTTCTCCTCACTCAGGGTTGTCTGTCAGCATCTGCATTGTCACCACCCTCAGCAATTTGCCTATGCCTGATTATAACAGCTATGGCAGCCCCTAGCATTTCTGCTCTGAGTTCAGCTTTTTTCAGTTTTCAATTCTGATAGCTTACTTTCTTGCAGTATCTCTTGTGAGAAACAGCCTGCACTGCTCTTTGCAGTGTTTTAAGTGCTGGGTTGGGCTTCTAGTCTGCCTGTGTAATTGCTTGCTTCCAATTGTTTCCAGCAATTAACTCCAGCAGTATCCTCTGGCAGTTTCCCTGTATTTTGGTTGTTTCCTGTTTCCTCTCTGTTTCCTCAGGGGGTGTGCACACCAGCTTAAGAACGCTCACAGTTACTTAAACGCGTGCACACATCCTTACACAGTATTAAACGCGTGCACACATCCTTACACGGTGTGAACTTGGCTGATTCATGTTAAAACGCGCGCACACTGCCTTAAACACGCAGACGCCAGCGCAAAACCGTTGTAAACGGTTTGCAACACGCCCCACATGTTGAACCTGCCTTTACACGCTGCGCACGCGCGCATGCACGTATATCAAGAAACTTTGAGTGTAGGGATAGCGTAAACCTTCAATTTCTTGACTTTTCTAGTGTTCTGTTGGGACACACCTCCCTCCCTGATGTCTGTCTGTCATCTGTCACCTTACATTGCCCTCCAATCTGGTACATTTGTTTCTATCCTCCCCCCCATGATGTCACCTACCTCTTACTCTGTTCCTCCCCCTTCTCTAACTCTTACACTACTCAGAAAGTGCTCATTACCTATGTGACAGTGTGATTCAGTATTGTAACCCTCATTTACATAGGATTGCCTAGTAATGCTTAGTTACATGTCTTACACGGAGCTTCCCCCCCTTGACAACCACTAAACGGAGGCCATATTGTTTTGATCTGCAAGTCCTCCATTGACATTCCATGTAATACATAAATCCGACAATGGTCGGCTTATAAGCTTCGGTTTTCAGTTTAGGTAGCGCACCCCGCTTATGCTGGTGTGCTGCAGTTACACATCATAATCCCAATAAAAAAAAAAAATTATATAACATATTTTTGCAACACTTTTTCATGCCAATGGCCACATATTTGGCCATTGGCATGCTTAATGAAACATATGCACCCTTTACTTGGAGCTGACATAGCTCAGTTTTAGATTTTGCAGAAATGTACTCAGTTGTCAGCTGAGTACATTTCTGCAGCTAACACGTCCGTTACACGGACTGGTTTCAGCTTCGTGGATCGCTCAAATACCTCATTTGCATATCTTTGAGCTGCAAATGAGGTATTGAGCATTTCCATGCCCAGTCCGTGTAAGAGACGTGTTAGCTGTCTCTTACACTGAGGTTTGGGCTGTACCTGAATCGGGAGGCTTATACGGAGGCTTACACTACTCTTGAACTCCGTGTAAGCCTTCCTGAATCTGGCCCATAGATTAAGAAAAAATATACTTAATCAAGTTGATTAGGTACAATTACAACTCATTACAGTTGAGTGCTCCTCCAGGCATTTCTGTAGTTACCTCCTACTGCGCCTCTAGGTGTCAAATATCACTTTTTCATATTTGCATTAATAATACCAAAACTGTGCTACATACAAGGTATCAGAATATTTTATCTTTAAGTATACATGATGGCAAACACAATTGTATTGATATTTGGCCTCTGTCAATGAGTGTTTATTAGAACTGTAAGGTGATAACTTCATCTTTTAAAGGCTCAAGCCGCATCCATTGGGAGTTAAAGGTACATATTCAAAAGAGCTGTACTAGAGGGAATGAGTTAAGTAAGGTCAATTAAAGATATCCTTTAGTCAACGGATTCTTGTTAAAAGGTTTGGATATTTTATTTATCTTTATACTGTTCTCTTTTTGATGACATCCTGTAGAGAAACAATTAATCAAAAACTGGTGATCAAGATTTCTTGCAGTTCTTAGTTACGCTTTTCCTTGCCACTGCCAGAGCTGTCCAGAGCACGTAACAGTTTTCTTATATAAAAGTCAGTTATAATATTAAAGTTAAAAAATAATTACTGAGAATTTGACTGTCCACAAGGTTTGAAATAAGTTAGACATGTAATTCCAGTAAGTGATAACTAAGAAGATTTTATTTTGTATTGAAAACACTGCAGTGGTCAGATCATTGGCTGCTATTTCTGGATCGTTACTAAGGTAGGTCTACGATGCATTTTTGGAATTTGCGGTCCAAAGGATATTATCACTGTAATTTGTTTTGGAGTTAATGTTAATGGGTTAGATTATGAAGCAGGGATTGCTTATTGAAGGAATTGTAATGTTAGTTCAGAAACTTTATCAGGGATGTTAATTATAGTGAGATCTAGATATGTGTCTTTGTTCAATTTTCTGTTTGGTTTCATAAGGTTTGTAACAATTTGCAAGAGGCCTTTGTCAGCAAGCCATTCACTGAATCAGAAGAATCAGAGGAAAATTCAAGGTGACAGAGTCTTGTAACCATTACACCATGGCAATACCCACCCTAGACTGTACCTACCCCTTCTTGGAGTCCTAAGCTTGTGAAGACTGGGCTGGATTTGTTAATACCCATCCAGTTGTCCTGGTCCTGTTTGAAGGCAGATATTATATTATACTATTTGATCGGCAGGAGGAGTCTGCTAGAGAAGTGGGGTATGCATGAAATAATGAATCTGCCACCTTGTTTTATACATCTGCTGATGAAGGTTTAGATCACTGGTCCTGGTATCTGTAGGACTGTTTAACTGTGAAGGTACAAAAGATCCAGGACCACTGGATCCCTAATGGCAAGGAAGGTATAGCATAGATCTCCTGTGAGGGATGTATTATATATCATTGAACAGAGGGAGAGTGTTTTTAGTCTTTTCTGGTAGTTTAGGTAGGTCTTTCCAGTTGTTTAATATGTTTTCTGAGGTACATCCCAAAAAGAGCATTGCATGTAATAACTGGCTAAGTCTGCACTGAATGTAAGGAGACAATGATCTCATTAGATCTAGTAGAGCCAGATCATGGTCAAATGGGACCTTTGGCAGAGAAATGGACCAGGCACCCACTTGGCTGCGACTCCCCCAGTTACCATAAACACTGTTCCAACCTATCAGTGTGCATACTATTTTCTTGTTTACATTTACAATGTTTACAGAGATTTGATTTAAAACCTCTGCTTCAAAATTTTACAGCTCAAATACAGATGGCCACTTACTAAACAAAACAAAACAACCTTAAATTAACAATAGACCTAGTATGAGCAACAGCAAACAATACATTTCTCTTCCCTTGAATTTCACATTCATTGAAAATGCATCTGGCCAGTGACATATTATTCCTGGGCTTCCTTATCAGTTATATAGGCACTGCACTAAGCCTACACAATGTAACCATGTTAGTGTAATAAGCAGCAGAGCAAATTGAATATACATGCTGCTCATCTAATCTACTAGTTTGCAAGCACCATTTTGTGGCCAGCTATAGTGTCTGTGGCCATGGAAAGGTGCTTACATGCATGAGCACAGAATGTAAATGAAACAACTTGCACATAGGTAAAGCTCAGATACTAGCAGTTGCTGTAACCCAGAAAATATTAAGGACAAGTACAGTGAAAGAATACTGAATGAGAAGAAATGAAATGGGGAAATTATACACAAATAATAAGTGTTTTATAATGCATAATTAATTAATTAATATAAAAGCCTGTGTTTGCACTTGTTTCCCACCTTTCCTGTTATAGTCTAGCCTAGATACACATTTGCTGTATCTAGGACTGTCTGCAAGCTTCTGAGCCCCCAAAGCCTTTCTGTGTTGGAGGGAAGCCTTCTAGCTTATCAGTGGGAGTGGTAAGCACTAGGTAGCATATCTACCACGAGTGGTTTCTGGCCCACAAATTGTAGTTTATTGGCTGTTTGTGCAGTTTTTCCATCTCTTTCAACTTTCTGGTTTAAAAGCCTGCATTTGCGCTTGTTCCCACCTTTCCTGTAACTAGTCTAGTTCAGATACAGATTTGCTGTATCCAGAACTGTTTGTAAGCTTCTGAGCCCCCCAAGCCTTTCTGTGTTGGAGGGAAGCCTTCTATCTGATCAGTGGGAGTGGTAAGCATTAGGTAGCCTATCTACCACAAGAGTGGTTACTGGCCCAGGAATTGTAGTTTATTGGCTGTTTGCCAGTTTTCCCATCTCTTTCAACTTACTGGTTTAAAAGCCTGTGTTTGCACATGTTTCCCTCTTTTCCTGTAACTAGTCTAGTCCAGATACAGGTTTGCTGTATCCAGGACTGTTTGTAAGCTTTTGAGCCCCCCAAGCCTTTCTGTGTTAGAAGGAAGCATTCTAGCTTATCAGTGGGAGTGGTAAGCACAAGGCAGCCTATCTACCACAAGATCCAGGTACAGATTCTTGGTTTTAGCACTTGAATTTGCTTATTCATGCTCAGCACTTGTTCAGAACTTTTTGTTAGCACTAAATAAACTACAAATTACTACAGCACTCAACCTTCCTCTTTACCTAGAGGAAAACAGTTTTTGTACTTACTTTCCTCACTTGCTTAGAGAAAAACAGCGCTTATACTCACTTTCTTCACTTGTCAAGAGGAAAGTAGTTTTATATTCAGGCATGTCCAAGGGTCAGCTCCCAGTGTTCTCTCCTGTCTATCTGATGAATCTGGGCATCTTGAGGCAATGTAATAATTGTCTAATGTATACACAGACAACCCTCTCCTCCTACCACCCAACACCACAACCTGCGAGAGATGCACTTATCTAACCAAACTGGAAATAAAGCTCTCTCCAACCAAGACTGAACTTGACAGTCAAGAGGAGAAGGTAAACACTTGCACCACACCACACTCATCACATAGTCCCACTAAACCTACTCCACCAAAATCCACACATAGAAACACAAAAATATTCACTGAGGCTCTCAATAATAATCTGCTCAAGCAACAGAGACCTCCAAAGCAGAAACGCAAGCAACCTCAACCACCCAACACAACCCAAATGACACAGCCCATAAGGCAAACCGACGTGCCCAACACACTAGTCGTGGGTGACTCTATAGTCAGGCACACTGATGTCCCACTCACCAGGCTAGACAAGGAGAAGGTTACTGTTAGCTGCCTGTCGGGTACCAGGATCCGCCACATAACCCACGCACTCAGGTCACTCCACAACAAGTACAAATATAACTCTGTCATTGTCCATGTTGGTGTGAACAACCTGAGACTTACCTCCCTGGACTAAATGAAAAGAGATATGGAAGAGCTCTCCAATCTTGTAGCCCAGGCAGGTATGACCCTAGTCTTGAGTGGCATCCTGCCATTGCCCAGAATGATACCACAGTACAAAGACAAAATGATTGACTTCAGCAATTGACTAAGCTTCTGGTGTCATTCTTAAGTGATCCAGTATCTGTCTGCCTGGGACAGCATGGTCGACAGCCATGATGCTTTGCCAGAGATGATCTGCACCTGTCGCCCCTGGGATTCCGGATACTGGCTAAGGCTCTTGCCGCACCTATAGTGCCTTTTATAGACAAGGTTCAAATGACAAATTCACTACTGTAACAGGAACAGTCAAGCAAAAACTGAGGGTAATGCTACTCAATGCTAGAAGTCTAAACCTCAAAATGCACTCACTCAAGGCACTCCTTAAAATGGAAAACATCGATATCTGTGCAGTGACTGAGACCTGGTTCAAGGCTCTAGAGAGTACCCCTGAATTACCAGGCTATAACTCATACCACACCTTTCGGCCATCTAACCTGGACCAGAATACCAAAGGCAGAGGTGTGTCCATATTCATTAAGGATATCCACACCTCCAGGCTAATTGCACAGCATAATGCATCCGAGGTTATTCAAGTGCAACTAACTGTGGGCAAAACTGCAATCCAAATTGTAGCTTGCTACAGATCCCCCACCATGCTCCAGTATTCCCACTCCTCTTTTCCTGATATACTGGAAAATATTAGGGTTCAACCAAACACCCTAATAATGGGCGATTTCAACTACCCCACCATTAACTGGGAAAACTACTCATGTACAGATTCCTTCACTCAACGCTTTCTGGAATTCATAAATTCCAATGCCTTGGATCAACTTATCCACACCCCCACCAGGGGCAACAGTATCCTAGACCTAGTCATTACCAACATGAGTGACCAATGTTCCACACCTGAAGTTAACTCCTCGTTGGTCAGATCCGACCATAAGCTAATCACCCTAGATATCCGCATCTCGCCCCAACCCACCATTAAGGAAACCATGGTAAAAAATTTCTGCAAAGCCAACTTCATGCTTCTTAAGACAGAAGTGGGGAACTTCATGACACCCATGCAGATGGACAGTACAGTTATGACTGCTGTATCCTACACAAATGCACTCTATAAGCATTTACATGAGTGCATGGATTGTGCTATCACAAACAGAACCAAGACACTATCCTCCAAAAAAAGGAAGCCAATCTGGTGGTCACTTGCCATAAACAAACTCTACAACAGAAGGAAGAAACTGTTGCAAAAGAGAGTAAAATCCCATGAGTGAAGGAGTGTCCTGGTCAGCCTCAGTAAGAAGCTGAGATCCTTTAAAAGATCCTTCAAAGCTAGCTATAAAAACAAATTCACCACTGATTCTAAGGGCAACCACAAAGCATTCTATAGCTATGTCAAAAATCTCAATGGCAACACCCAGATCTGCTCTGAGTTACAGCACAATGGCACAAAAATTACAGAACCAACTGATATTGCCAACATCCTGGCAGATAGGTTCAGTGCTAACGTTACCCCCCTCTCATCTCCTAAAGGGCCTATATCTATACAGGAAGAATGCAGAGTCCCTGTAATCACATCTATGCAGCTGCTCTCTTAAAAACCAAAAACACAGCATCCATGGGACTGGACAACATCCCGGGCTGCATTTTACATGAACTTCAGAATGAACTGGCTCCCCACCTAAACACCATGTTCAATCATAGTCTCATGTGAGGCTTTGTGCCTACTGAATGGTGCACAGCAACAGTTAAACCACTCCACATACAGGGAGTCACCACTGATCCTGGGAACTACTGCCCTATCAGCCTGACAAGCCTGGCCTGCAAGGCCATGGAACGTATCATCATGGAACTCATAAACAAAGACATTGGTAACCTCCAACTCTGGACCCCACCCAGTTCGGGTTTGTAAAAGACAGATCATGCCTTCTGAACCTGATCGACTTCTTTGAGGCAGTCATCAAAGACGTAGACAAGGGTATGGTGGTTCACACAGTCTATCCTGCCCTCACCAAGGCTTTTGACACCATCCCCCATTCTAGAATTACAGCTAAACTCACTAAACTAGGTATAAATCCCCACATCACAAGATGGGTTGCCAACTGGCTTACTGACAGAACCCACACTGGTGCGTTAAGATAGGAGTTAAGAATATAATATGAACAACTGGATTTTAGTCAGAATATTAGAAAGAGCTATACATGTTACTATCTATACAACACTGACAGTACAATATCAATGCTTGTTTGACAAGGAAGCTGTTTCCTTTGTGTATTACACAAACTATCCCAGAACTGAACAACAGTCTATCTGGGTAGATATGCTATACAAGCACTCAATGGACATGCCACAGGAGCACTCACAGCATGACATGCCCCAAATAACCCATTCACTGCCATGCAATCACAACCTGTGATGTTGTATCAATGTCCAACATAAAAATGGATAAGAATGACTAGATACAATGGTGTTTGTTTATCATATTACATTAATCTAATGTTGCCCTATCAGAAGTAGACCTGTAAATAAGGTGACTCTACTGACTAATGACACAATGCTAACAGGCACCGAATGTGAATGTTGAACACATGAGCATTTGAAGATAGAAAATACATGATATTGTACAGGATGAATGCACCACAGTAGAATTGCTACTGCAATTGTGAGATATATTGGTATGTGAAGGCATTACATAATTTTATTCCTGCAAGGAATATGTGTCTGTAATTGCTGTACTAAGGCAACAACATACAGAATGTCATCTCATTTCCTCATGCCAGAGGATAATGATTCCTATATATGTTATGTAAGGAAAATGTAATCTCATGACATCATTACTCTAAATAAAAGCATTGCTAAGTGAGATGTTATCATAGCTTTTTATAAGAGGAATCAACATCTATGCATGTACAGAGAAGATATGCTTAATAATAGTGTTAACAACATGTACAGTCACAATAGGAATGACACAACATAGACTGAGTAGCAATGGCTGGATTTGAACTAACTATTCAAGATCACAGACTAAAGATTAGTGCCTGAATTGCAAGCTCCACACAGCATGTTGAAGTATTACTGGCACAGTGCACATTTAAATGGATGACATTACTGTTGTTTATTAGCTGGATGTTTATGCTAAAAAGTGGTCGAAGTGCACAATAACACTGTAGAGCTATACATCTTATATGTATCAAAGACACACTCACAGCTGGCCTCAAGCCTCATAGATATTTAGTTACACAATGTATGAAGTACAGTATCAAAGCCAAGCAATACAGGAGAATTTGCACTCTAACTGTTAAGATCTGAAGTTATGGTAGTATTATGTAATCATTGTTTGTCCAAAACAATTATTTTACCTTAGGGATTCTAGGATTTGCTACTGTAACAGTGTGCCAATGTAAATCTGTGTCATATATAGAAGTGTGCATAAATTTGGTTGTGAGGTGGCCAACGGTATATGACAGTAATCACATTCACACTATTTAAGCAGTGATGGAATCAAACAACTTACTTATTCATTTACATTATCTATACAACGCATTATGAACAGCTAGCACAGCAGAAGAATACTGAGTACAAGAGAGGCATGCAGTGTCTATGAAGAGGTGACATCAAGAGTGTATTTTGAAGGAGATGTGTGTGGTAAAATGACTCTTACAGACATCTGGTGTTGTAAAAATTTCTACTTCAAATGTGTGTAAACCAATCCTGAATTCATTTGCAGTCACACACATTTGTAGAGTTTAAGCACTGCTGTATTCAAACTTCCTACATATCTATCTACACATCCTAGAGAATAGTGTAAGTAATGCAAGCACCACAGGTGAAGTCTGACATCTAAAGTGCAACAGTTCACTTTAGAAATAATGACCTCATCAGGTGTTGCATGAGGGGTATAGATAGAGAATATAATTTTGTATTTTTATGCTCTTTTTGTTCCTCCACAAACCATCTGTAATTTGAATAATGGAAATGTCCCCCTGTTAACAAGTTTAGAAATATTTGCATTAAAATATATATTTTTTTCAGTCTGTGAGACTCCTATTGAAAGTATTAGTCTAGACAGTGGTGGACATAGTATGGCCTAAAAAGCCATGGTTTATTTTAATAATGTATAGACAATTGTAGTCTACTCATTAGAGTACATACAGTATGCCTAGCTAAACCCCTGCATTGCAAAGAAGTTGTCATTGTGAAAAGTGGGATTAGGGGATGGTTGAGCCATCTAGCAGTTTAAAATGTTTATTTAGAGTAGAAGTGGATTGAGCACAAGCACAGCTAAGTGAACCATCCCACAGATACGTTCCTCATATGGAGCACCAAACATCCAATCTGTCTAGTTACATAATGTAAAATTACTGTATTAATTGCAAGCACCACAGGATAAGTCTGACTCCGAAGGATGACCTCATCACTTTGTTTCATAGAGGATGTGTCAGTAAAATGTGAGATAAGGAAGTTGTGTATAAAGCTAAATACATTTTCGCAGGTGAAATGTACATAGCATCAAGCTTTACACACATAAACAAACACATTTTCCATGGTGGATTTTGAACCTCCAACCTATCTAGTTACACAGTGTAAAAAGCACTATATTAATTGCAAGCACCACAGGAGAAGTCTGACTCTTAAGAGAAAAGAGTACACTTTTGTCAGAATGACCTCAGTGTGTTTCAGTAAAAAGTGGAATAAGGGAGCTGTATGCAAATTTAAATGCATTCACTTCAGTGGAAGTAGATGCAGCATCATGTGTTACACAATGCAGTCACACACAAATTTCCCATGTTCTGCATCAAACCTCCTACATCTCTAGTTAACAATCTAGAGTGCACTGTATTAGTCGCAAGGGCTGCAGGGGAATTCTGACTATTAATCGGATACAGTACACTTATTTCAGTATGACCTCATCATTGTTTTTCATAGAGGATTTGTAAGTAAAAAGTAAGTTACATGAACTATGTAAAGAGTTAAAATTGTTCTACTCAAGGGAAGTGGATATAGTACCAAGTGTTACACAAACACAAGTTTCCCACAATGAGTCTTGAACCTCCTACCAATCTATTTACATGATGTAAAAAAGACTGCATTAGTCCCAAATGCCACAGGAGAAGTCTGACTCTTAAGGGCAGTGCATATACTTTTGTCAGGATGACCTCATTAGTGTGTTTCATAGAAGGTGTTTCAGTAAAAAGGGAGATAAAGGAGCTGTGTGATGAGTTAAATCGTTTTTTTTTCAGGGGAAGTGGATACAGGAGCAAGTGTGATACTCACTCTGACAGACACAGAAGTTACCCATAGTAGGCACTGAACCTCCTATTTATCTACTTATACAATCTAGACAGTACTGCATTACTTGCAAGCACCACAGGGAAACATTGATGCTAATAATGTGAATTAGGACATTCAAACTTTTTAAAATACACTTTCTGGAAGTGATGTTAGTGTACAGCTCAGGTTGTATAACAAATACATATGTGTGCACAAGACTATGATTGTCATATGTAATTACATACTTCACTGTTAAAATTTAGATATCTGTCCTTAATGTACACTGTTTTCCGGTTTGGGATACTGACATTTTTCAAATTATGGGATGTCATAGACATTTGCTGTTGTACACCAGAGGATTATCCATCAAACTTTTCTGTGACTTCATGTCAGGATGATTGCACCCTTGTATCATCTCATACCTACACTATGTGCATTCCCAAGAAAAACATGCAAGTCACATATTAGACAGTGTACTGCAGAATAACAATGATGGATTATGTAAAATTAGGTTAACCAATCTTCTAACATAGTTGCAAGTGTAAACACTGTAGAGCAGACATACATTTAATGACTGGATCAATATCATTCTGAAATTAAGGTCACTTGACAAAAGTAATACAGACATTTAAATGTTGTGCAACTTAAAACAATAACTATTGATTTTCCTATTTTTATTTTACTCCTTGAGCACATTACTGTCAAGCTGAATTGCACTGCTGATGGCAAAGTGTTAGCACATGCGTAATTATATTTTGAAATACTGAACCAAGAATGGGAATTACCAGTACTCTATATTGCTCTGTATCAACCTTCCCACAAATATGCAGACAAGACAGACTTTATAACAGGGAGCATGTGCTGCAAAATAGCAGCAGGATAATCATGTATTAAGGAAAGGTGTAGCCACAATTTACTGCTACAGGAGTCAGACAAAACATTCTGAAACTGTTTTCATCCATCCGGATTCAAACTTTAGAACATTTCAAGAAAAACATGTATACCTGAGTATCATATAAGTGCACCATGTAGGAAGTCATATGAAGAAAAGACAGCAAAGGAGAGTAGTAATAGTGCTGAAATCAAATTCATCCTCAAGTCTTGGTGAGTACCTTTATAAGGTAGACCCTGTTTTTCACAAAATCTCACCAAAGGCGACATTGATATATAGACTGTAGTTATATAGCACATATCATGGACAGAAGTAGGTCAAAAATTAAAAAAGATAGCTGGGTGCACAAGACCCAGGATAAAAAAACTGCTCAATGCTGGTAGGTGCACTGGTGTCAGGACTGAAAAATTTACAGTGTAGAATCCTCAAAATATGAAAATGTTCCTACAGTGGGAACAGGCCAGGCCCAGAGGGAGGATGCCCTCCCCCCATTGTAGGAGAAAATAGCAGTCCACAAAAATCACAAAAACAGATAGGCCCAAGAAGAGCCATAAAGATGATAGAGTGGACTATTGAGGATAAGAAAGAAATTATGCATTGTTACTATTGTGTAAAAAGCACAGAATTTCCAGACACAAGATACACAAACAGATTAAGAGAGAAATTACAGGAAAAATACTTCTGCAAGAAAAACTGTCAGAAGCTTCAAATAAAAAAAATGGTCATTAATACAACAGATTTGTGAAAAACAGTATATAGACCAATACACTTTGATCTGTTTGGAAAAACAAGCATTTGAGGAAGTGCAAAAATATAACCAACAAAATCTAGATGTTTTTGAAAAGTATAAAAAATAAATATGGACATGGGAAAGAAAGTTAGATTTCATATGGTGCAATATTTAAGCAAAGCTGAAAGCCAAATTAATCAACATAAAGAAGGCAGCCCCAAAGACATTCAAAGAGAAATACATACAAATACATCCAGACATGGAAAATTTGACAATAAAAAAATAATATCACAAAGAGGAAATGTACAAAAGAAGATTAATAAAGTAGAAGTTAAAAAAAATAAAAGTGAAGGATTTGATGCAGAAGGTCTAACACAGGTTACATCATAGCATGATAGAATGAGTCCCCAAAGTAAGGAGAACCAGGAAGATCGGGAGACAGCTGAAGAAGAAATATGCACATGGGAAAGAAAAAGAGATTTAATATTGTGTAATATTTTTGCAAAGAGAAAGCAAAACTAATCAATACAAAAAGAGCAGCACCAAAGATATTTGAAGAGAAATACAGGCAAAGGAATTCAGACATGGAAAACTTTACAGTACAAAAAATAAGAAGACAAAGAGGAAAAGTAGAAAAGGAGATTAGTAATGGTGAAGTTAAAGAAATATAAACTGAAGCTATGGTGTACCTCCAAAGTGAAGGATTCAGTGTAGAAAATCTAATTCAGAAAGCACTACAACAGGATAGAGCAATGGACCTCCAAATTAAGGGGGAACTAGTGGAATGGGAAGCAATTGGTTGGGTGCCATATGAATATATTTTTGAGCCTTTCAAAGGAAACCAGTATAAATGTTCACTTGAAGCTGGTCAACAAGGTAAGGAACAGGAAACTGTGGAAATTCTGACACAGTTAATGTTGATGAGTGATAGGCCAGTGAGTTCTTGTATGACAGAGCAACGGATGGCATAGGATGAAACTGAAGAGTATGTGCCACAGGAAGATGCAATAGAACTTTCTTAGAATGCCTGCAGGAAATGGAGAACAAAAAAATGTACCCTCAGTGTAGAAGAAAACGAGCTAAGAGTTGCTTGACTTAACAGAGATAGGTAGGCAGATCTATTAAGATCAGTAAAAGAAATAGATTGCAAAGGTCAATAAAACTCAAAAAGTCAGAAGTTTGATATAACACATGAACACAGTAATTAGGATTGTTCATAGAGATCCATGCGATATAACAGAAGTAAACTGGATATATTACTGTGCAGCTAAATTAACAACTGATAAAGTTCTACCACAAGAACACAGGGTAGTAAGGGAAAGGAAGGGGAGAAATCAAATACCATCATGGTAATATCAAATAAAGAAAACTATAAAGCAATTAAGACACAAAGTGTCACTGTTAGAAGATTATAGAAGAGGGAACAGATCAACAAAAATACTTAAAAGGTACGACGTGAAAAAAGCAATGCACAGTATTACAACAGATCAGGATCTATCATGCACTATCACAAATAACAATGCTAAAAATCTCAGCACAGGCGGGAAATACTTAGAAGATATGTAGATAAATATAAAGGCAAAGTACAAAATAACCAGTTTATTGATGACCCAAAAAAGTTTTATTGAGAACTGGGAAACAAGATAAAAGGAATGGAAAGACCACCAAAAAAAAAATAGAAATACATTTTGGAGAAGTATTTATGATGATCCTGTGGAACATAACAAAGACACTAAATAGATAGAAGAAGTCAAAGAGAGAATAAGAAGTTTAAAGGTACATTATATGAAATGGGATGAAGTCAGAGAGATTGAAACAAAATTAAGAAAGGCCTCTAATTGCAAAATCCCAGGCCCAGATGCAGTACCTAACTTTTGGTTAAAAGAATTAACATCTCTGCATGAAGATTTAGCCATGAGTAAGAACTATTTCTATGCTCACCTCAAACAGATGTTAACCTAGCTAACAACAGGAAAAACAATGCTCCTGCTTAACAGTGAACCTGCAAGATACCCTAAAAATTATAGTCCAATAACTTGTCTTCTGATGACGTATAAACCACACACTAGAATAGATGCAGAGTTTATAGCCATTTAGAGGAAAACTCAATTATGGCAATAGAATGAAAGGGCAATAAAAAAAGTCATATGAAACAAAGGATCATTTGTTGTTAAAGGCATAGTGCAAAAGTAGAAAAAGGGAAAGAATCTAAGTATGACATGGATTGACTACAGAAAAGCATTTGATAGTATCCCACATTCATGGATAAAGGGTGCTTAAAAGTGTATAAGTTACACCAATACTTATCGACTACATTACACTGACGATGAAACAAAATCTGCCTACTTAACAGATTAGACCATGGCTATAATTTGGCTTCTAGAAAACAACAAAATGTAAAGACTTCTCATCTTCTCTTTGTTGATGATTTAAAACTGTATAGCTCATCAGATGAGGAACTGAAAGCACAGCTGCAGGTTGTTAAAACTTTTTCAGATGATATAAGAATATCATTTGGTCTTAATAAATGTGCAAAAGTAACCTTTAAAGTATACTACAGTAGCAAGGAAACAGAAGTTTAGGACAAGAATGTGATATAGAAGAACTTGAGCAAGAAGGACTGTATAAATATTTTGGAATTGATGAAGGATCAACAATAAAACATGAAAAAATGCAAATAAAACTTAGTAAGGAATACTTTAGAAGTCTAAAATTAATCCTGAAAACAGTATTGGCATCTAGGAACAAAATCCAAGCTGTAAGGCAATTTGCTATTCCTGTCCTAACTTACAGTTTTGGAGTGATTGACTGGCCCCAAAATGTATTAGATAGGAAATCAAGAACGATACTTCATGCTCACCAAATAAGTTATAAAAATCAGCGTATACCAAGATTATATATTCCCCGTTCTGAAGGAGGGCTGGGACTCCTTGAAATTGATTACATGTATAGATCTGCAATGACCTCACAAGACCCAAATGTAGTGAAAGTTTTGAAACATGAGGAGAATAAATCTAAGATGACTTCCGTGCTTAGGCCAGCAGAAGCGTATTGCCATCAAGCAGGAATGGAAATCAAACCACAAGTAGATAAAAATCAGGCAGAAACTGAATGTGCTAAAAAACAAAAGTAAAAGTATTAGGTGAAGGACCAGATGAGAAGGCAAGAAATGTGTAAAATGCATAAATATAGTTGCAAGTGTAGAAAACTTCTGGAAGAACCTCATGTTGATCAGGAACAAATGCAGGAATAGTTAAGGAGAGCAAATTTAAACCAAGAGATGAACGTTAATATTGGCTGCACAAGATAGTGGGCTACACACACGCTGGTTTACAAAGTCTATTGAACATGTGGGGGAAAGAGACAAATGTTAAGTTTTGTAAAATGGAATTGGAAACAGTTGCACACCTTGTTGCTAGTTGTGACATACTAATGGCAGAAGGACTGTATACTGAAAGGCATAATAATGTGTCAAGACTGTTGCACTGGGAATTGTGCAAACATTATGGTATTGAAGTGGCTGAAACACACTGGAGACATGAGCCACAAAGCATCATAGAAAATGATGAAGTCTACATCACATGATATCACCTATTACTAACACTTTAAAAGATAGATGCTAGAAAACTGAATATAGTGGTCCATGAAAAGAAGTCAAAAGTAGCATTGATCATTGAAATTGCAACACCCTATGACTACAGTGTCTTGCATACAGAGAGATACAAAGTCCTAAAATATCAGGATTTGCAGGCAGAATTGAAAGCAATGCAGAAGAAAGATACCAAGATCGTTCCATTAGTAGTAGGAGCAATGGGACTTATAAATAAGAATCTGCAATCATATTTGGATATGTTACCAATACAAATAACTCCATACGAACTGGAGAAGGAGTCATTACTGGGCACACTGTGGGTGCTTCGAAGAGTACTTCTGACTGACATCAAAGATTGAAACAATATTAATTTCATGAACTTTAATCTTACCTTGACTTAGGAATGGGGTCCATTCCCATCATGGTATTAAAAACCCAAAAGATTTGGAAAAAATAAAAAAAAAATAAGTCATGCTTCTGATAATTAACATTTGACTGCATCTTTCAGCAAACGTAAATGTATGTATTCATTTCATTACTCTGTTGACCAATGTAATCTGTACATCCAACTTTTTAGCTTGTTGAAAAGTACATTAAACAGAATATCCTTAGTTTAGAGCAACTGGGCAAAGAGCAATAATGTAATGTGGCTGAAGGAAATAAAA